>NC_081363.1:77707766-78034016 GCF_030684315.1 Stegostoma tigrinum | reverse complement strand
CCTGAACTTGAGTACATATGAAAATAAAATCGAATTCTAATTCTCCACAACAGCCTCCTCCCACCCCTATTTGATTTAACCCTTTCAACAGATCCTTACATTCATTTCTCTCTTGTACTTAATTAGCTTCTCAATAAAATACATCATATCACTCTCATTAACTACACCACACGGCAGCAAGCTCCACATTCTCAATAGGCTGTGCTTCATGTTTCTTCTCAATGTCTTTTCCTCATCTGGGGATCTTGCAACATGATAAGCCTTCAACAGGGAATAGAGCTGTATGTGTGTATTAATGTCAAAAGAAGCTGGTTAACCGCTGACTATCTGGTCAATAGTAAAGGTTTATTCCATTCCTCAGGCTCATACTCGTAATAAGAGATGAGCAAGGGAGGATAAAATTTGCAGATTGAAAGGCTGACCCCGCAGTGAGAGCAGTGGCAGAGTGGGTTCACAATGGGACGTCAATGCACTGAAAGCATTGAAAAGTATTTCTAATCTTTAAGGTTCAAGTAAAAATGTGTGTTCAGGTCTCCCGTTTCATTTTTTTAAATATCATTTTCATTAAAATAACTTTTTAAGCGTAAAGATGATTCTGGTGTAGAAAGTTAATTAAAATAAATTCTAAAGATCAAAGATTACTCAACTGTAAAAAGCAGGAAGATTGGAATAGTTAATTATTAATTTTGACAGATGGTAGCAATGAAAGGGCGGTGATGTGTTGCTGCTGCGGCATTGTGGGAGCTGCTGGATGCCAAGTTTCTTCAGGGAGAAAACATCGATAGCAAGCATTTGCAGCTCTAGAGGCTTTTTTGGATCCCAATTGGGGAGCTAGAGTCCCAGCTGCAGATGTTGTGCCACATCAAGAAAGGGGAAAAGTTACCTGCACACTTTACTCTAGTGAGCAAGCACACCCCTCAGATTACTCCATTAAAATTCAGCCTGTGATCAGGGACAAGAGAATGTGGCTGTCGTTAAGGCATTTATGGGGACCTGGAGGTAGCATCAACCCCTGCAATGTCCAACATCAAGCTAAGTGGATGAGAGTGGGACTACGGGTAGAACAAACAAACTGACCACAGTACTGTGAGAAGCCACGGCCTAGAAGTATTACTGCTAGACTATTAATCCAAAAACTCAGCTAATGCTCTGGGGACCCAGGTCCAATGGTGGAATTTGAATTCAACAAGAAAAAAATCTGGAATTAAGAATCTACTGATGATCGTGAAACCATTGCTGATTGTTGGAAAACCCCATCTGGTTCAAAGATGTCCTTCAGGGAAGGAAATCTGCCATCTTTACCTGGTCTGGCCTACAAATGACTCCAGACCCACAGCAATGTGGTTGGCTCTCAAGTGCCCTCTGAAATGGTGCAGCAAGCCATTCAGTTGTACAAACACTACTGAGGTACTGGGAGCCATTCAAGTGGACGGAGGAAATAGGAATGTAGATTTGGGTAGAAGACTATAAAATTAGGGGAAATAGAGACTGCTCCCTGCAGCCCCATCTCCTTGGGGTTAGAAAGGAGCACAGAGTGTGAAAGGAGGGGTCCAGTAGTGTTTATCCACATTAGCACCAGCAACTAGAAAGGAGGTTTTGCTTAGAGATTCTGAACAGTTAGGAGCTAAATCAGGTATAAAATTTTTGAATTTTTACCTGAACCGGAGGTAATTAATGTTAGAGGGTTAAATGCATGGCTTAAAGATGGATGTAGATGGAATCGGTTTCAATTTGTGGGGCACTGGCACTAGTGGGGAGGGTAGAATGCGGCTTTTAGAAACGTCAGTCTTCCTGCACCCCCGATGCTGCTTGGCCTGCTGTGGTCATCCAGCTCTACATCTTGTTATATCAAGGAAGTGTGGGGTGGGGGGAAAGTGGAATTTGTGAAGAGTTAGAACTACAACACAAAAGGATATGGCAGCATTTAGAGGGAAGCTATTTGGATAACGATAACCACAGAAAGACTGAAATGCAGAGCGAATGCGAATACAAAACATAAACAATAGCAAACAAGGTCAAAGGGGGAAAAAATGGTGGGAAAGCAGCATTATTTACTTGAAAGTGTGCAGTATTCAGAACAAAATAAATGAATCCATGACACAGATACAGGCTAATGATTCGAGAGCCATTACAGAGACAGATACAAAGAGCTCAAAGCTAGGAACTAAATATTCAGGGGTGTGCAACTTTTCAAAAGGCCAGGTAGAAACGAAAGGGAAACATTGTCAGTGTGGGACAGACGGAGTGAGCCATCTTGGGTTAGTAGATGTAGAATCCATAAAGGTGGTGGAAAGAAATAAAAAGGGGATGAGAATACTGGTAGAACTCTATAGATCCCCTAGCTCTATGGAATGAATCAGGATAATGAGGGATGCAGTAAAGACAGTATGTTAATTATGGGGGACTTCAATCTTCATGCAGATTGAGAGAGTCATATGGGCTGATGTAGCCATGAGGAGGAATTCAGAAACGATGCTCAGAAATTTCCCTGAGCCAGACATAAAGCTATTTTGGATCTGATAGCGTGTCAGGAGGCAGATTTAGTAAATAGTCTCACAGCAAATTATCCCTTTGAAAACAGTGGCCGTAACAGGGTAGAATTTAGTATTCAGTTTGCGAGTACAAAAACAATTGTGCTAAACTGAAACACGGGTAATTAAAACCCAATGACGGAAGAGTGGGCTGGACTGGACTGAGACAACAGCTCAGCAGAAAAGACAGCTGAGGCATATGGCAGATGTTTAAGAAAATAGTTTGTGACTCTCAGCAAATATACATCTTAGTGAGGAAAAAGGATTCCAGGAAGGTTAAAATGAACTATGGCTAACTCAGGAAGATAAGTGTAGAATCAAATTGAAAGAAAGCAAAAAGTGGCAAGCATTAGTGGTGAGCCAGAGAACTGGCAAAGTTTAAGAAATAAACACAAAAGATGGCCAAGAAAATAAAAAAGGAAATAATAAACTTTGAGGGTGTGCTTGCAAGTAATATCAAGAAGGACAGCAAAAGCTTCTTTAAAATAGAAGAGAAGAGAGTCCAGAGTGAAAATAGACCCATAAATGATGAGGCAGGGGAAATAATAATGGGGAAGCAGGAAATGACACAGGAGCTGAATAATACTTTGTGAAAATTTTCACGGCATTAAACACAACCACCTACTAAAAATACTAAAGAGTTAAGGAACAAACGTTGTGGAAGAAATAAATATAATAACTCTCATAAGAGCAAAAGTACTAGGGAAACTAAGGAGCTAAAGACCGATAAATCCCCTGGGCCTGATCGGATGCATTGTAGGATTTTGAAGAAAGTAGCTACAGAGATAATAGGATATACTGGTAGTAATCGTCTAAGAATTCTTCCAAGAAATCTGGAAATGTGCCAAGCAACTGGAAAACTGCCAATGTAACACCCTTATTCACAAAAGAAGGGAGATATTAAAAAAACACAGAAAACCAGAGGCCAATTAGCTTATTGTCTATTATTGGGAAAGTGTTAGAGTCTATTAGAAAGAATATCACAGCATAGCAGTAGAAAAGTAAATTATAATTAAGCAGAACCAGCAAACTTCATGAAAGGGAAATCGCACCTGACAAATTCATTCATATTGTTTAAGGAGGTAACTAATGGGTTAGATAAAGAGGAGGTAGTAGACGGTTTTGCATTTGGTTTTCCAAAAGGTGTTTGATAAGGGTTGGATTGCTTAATAAGGGAAGAGTCCATGGTTTTGAAGGTAGTACATTAATATGGATGGGGGATTGTCTAACTAATAGAAGATAGAGAGTAAGCAGTGCCATAGGGGTCGGTGTTGGCATCACTCTCACTTACATGACTTGGATAGATGTCACTAAAGTAGGTGGGAAGGCATGTGGTGAGGATGAAACAAAGCATCTGAAGAGGAATACGGACAGGTTAAGTGAGTGGGTATGTGCAAAAACTTGGCAGATTACATATACTGTGGGAAAATGCCAGGTTATGCAAGAAGAATTGAGAAGCTGGAAGTTATTTCAATGGATGTAGATTGCAGAAAATTGTAGCAAAAAGGGATATGGGGATTCGTATCCCAGAAATCAGGAACAGAAATTAAATGGGTAAGGGGGAAATCAAATGGTACGTTGGCTTTTATTTCAAAGGGAAAGTAAGGAAGCCTTGCCAAAGATATATAAGGCACGAGTCAGACAACAGCTGGAATAATGTGAGTCACTTTGGTCACCTTATCGAAGGAAAGGTGTACCAATGTTCGGTGCAGTCAGGAGATGTTCACTAGATTGACCTGGGTATGGTGGGATTTATATATGAGGACAGTTTGAGGGCCTGTACTCATTAAAGTTTTGAACAAGAGACCCTATTGAAACATCCAAGGTTCTTTGGGGCGTTGACTGGGAGATGCTGAACAGTTATCTCTGCCCCTATCAGATAGTTTAAAACTAGGAAGCACGATCATACAAGAAGAGACACCCAGTTCAGACAGAGATCAGGAGGATTTTTTTTTCTCTCAGGTGACAGTGAATCCGTGAAATTCTTACCAAACAAGGGCTGTAGCGTTTGGTTTGTTAAGTATATTCAAGGCCCAGGACAACAGTTTTTAAAATCAGTATGAGGGAATCAAGGATTATGGGAAAAGGTAGGTAAAAGTTGAGGATTATCAAATTGGCCATGATCTCACTGAATGGCAGAACAGATTTGATGGGCAGAAGGGCCTACTGCTCCTACATCTTACCATTATTGTCTTATGGGACCAGTAACAAGAGTGTGTCTGTATGTCACTTCCAACTAGGAACATTTTCTAAGCATCAATCATTGCCTCTACAGGACTACACATTGAGCAGTAGCTTAAGATTGCACAGAGATTTTTTTAAGAAGAATCACATTCAGGTTTGTTCATTAGGTAAAAGAGTTGGCGATTGCCCATTGCACAGTTCAGTTAAATAATGGCTGATCTTCACCCTATCTCCATTTTCCTGCCTTTGCTCGCCATGCCCCATTACCCTAATCTAACCAAAACTTACAGATTTCAGTCATGAACACTACTGTGGGCTTCCCCAACATCCGCATCACTATGGGGGATGTGTCCAGTTTTCTACCGCTTTCCGCAAGAGGTTGTGACTTGCTCGCTGAGCTGGTGTGTTTGACTGCAGATGTTTCGTCACCTTGCTAGGTAACATCTTTAGTGCACTTCCGGTGAAGTGCTGGTGTTCTGTCCTGCCTGTTATTTATATGCCTCGGTTTGCTGGAGTGGTTGGCATCACTTCCAGTTCAGTGAGTTTGTTGATGGAATTCTGGTTGGAACATCAGGCCTCCAGGAATTCCCTGGCATGTCTCTGGCTTGTGCTGTTATGGATCTGTTATCCCAGTTGAATTCGTCTCCCTCTTTCTCCGTGTGTACTGAGACCGATGAGAATTGGTCATGTCTCTTGGTGGCTAATTGGTGTTCAACTATCCTTATTGTCAGTTTTCTTCCACTTTGGCCTATGTGACATTCCTCACAGTCCTTGTGTGGTATTTTGTTTATTACGTTAATTTTATTGGTTTGGGTATGGGATCCTTTACATTTGTCAGTAGCTGTCATAGGGTGGTTGCAGGAGCAATTAAGTATCTGACTGTATGGGGTCTGTAAGAATTCCTCAAAAGCATCAAGGACGCCAGAATAGAAGTGGATGAGATAATGGTATCCTTCGACGTAACAGCACTGTACATCCATAAACATCACCCAGCCAAAGAGACAATTGCCACACTGCTGGTAGGCACCCCACGACACCAACAGCATCAACAAGGGCTGCACCCTGAAACAGCTGGATCTGTGCCCACTTCACCTTCAACGACCATACAGTCAACCAAATCCACGGAACACCGGGGGATCCCCGATATCAGAATGCTTAGCAGAAGCGGTAGTGCCGAGATTAGGACGTACAGTGCTCCCCACCGCACAAACCAAACTCCGGGTCCGCTACATAGATGGCATCTTCGTGGTTATCAAAGGCACAAGACTAGGAGAAACTCGCCGACGCATAAACAACATGCTCACCGGAATAAAATTCACAAAAGGAGAACAATAACTGACTGCCCTCCCTAGACATAATTGTGGAACATAAGAAAAACAGGGAACCCCAGGCTAGGGTATACAGAAAGACCACACGCAAGGACTAGATAATTAATACAGCAGCAACCACCCCAACACCCCTAAACGGAGCCGCATCAGGACATTATTCAAATGAGCCACAACACCCTGTGGTAACCCAGAACTGCACAAAGCAGAACAGGAGCACCTATATGGAGTTTTTAAAAGGAATGGGTACCCAAAAAGCACGACCCACAAGATGACACAACACAGCCAGACACACTAGTCACCCTAACGTACACCACAGACACATCAGAGATGACCACAAGACTACTCAGACCCCTAGGTATTAGAGTAGCCCACTAACCAACACCCACCCTATGACAGCTACTGATGAATGTAAAGGATCCCATTCCCCTAACCAATAAAACTAACGTAATATACAAAATACCACGCAAGGACTACGAGAAGCATCACAGAGGCCAAAGTCGAAGTAAGCTGACAATGAGGATACACAAACACCAATTAGCCACCAAGAGACAATACCAGTTCTCATTGGTCTTAGTACACACAGACAGGGAGGGACACAAATTCAACTGGGACAACGCATCCGTAATAGCACAAACCAAACAGAGACATGCCAGGGAATTCCTGGAGACCCAGCATTCCAACCGGAACTCCATCAAAAGGCACACCAAACTGGACCCGATATACAAATCACAGAAAAACAGAACCGGAAGTAATGCCAACCACCCCAGCAAACTGAGGCATATAAATAACAAATGGAACAGAACACTAACGCTTCACTGAAAGCGCTGTGACGATGTTACCTCACAGGGTAACAAAGCATCCACAAATCAAACACACCACCTTGGTGATAATAAAGTGTGAAGCTGGATGAACACAGCAGGCCCAGCAGCATCTCAGCTCCTGAGATGCTGCTGGGCCTGCTGTGTTCATCCAGCTTCACACTTTGTTATCTTGGATTCTCCAGCATCTGCAGTTCCCATTATCACTCACACCACCTTGGTGAGACTGTTTACAATTTCGTCCACAATGCGAGCCACAAATCTTCTCAAAAACTTTAACTTTCTGCAAGAATAGGTGCTTTTTGATCTCACTCCTAAGTTTATAAGAGAATTCTCTCTTTTTTTCCCACATTTCCCCAACAGACAAAGTAGTTCATTTTCTGGATAAAGGACATAATAGGTTTAGAAGGTAATCAATTTAAAAATCTTTGTCAGAACATCCACAACTTCCTGAATTCATTGGAAAATTGCCCTTGCACCATAATGCAAAACTAACAACTCCCAGCTCATCCCACCCTCACTTGGGATATATGCTTTGAGTGATGGGATTTAACTTAGGATCCATTAGTGGTATGCAAAAGAGCACATCTATCATTTGACTACTGAACCTCTTAATTGCTTCAAAACACATCCCTCCTGCTTGAATAAGGCATTAAGATTGACCATTAATACACTACACTTGGGCCATAACTATAAAGCTTAATGCTTGGTACAAATTGAAGTCTTTGGACATATGATTCTATGAGCTCTGACCAACTAAATCATATAGTCATAGACATATACAGCATGGAAACCGACCCTTCAGTCCAACTCGTTCGTACTAACCAGATACCCTAAATTAATGTAGTCCCATTTGCCAGTCCTTGGCCCATATCCCTCTAAACCCTTCCTATTGATACACCCATCCAGATACTTTTTATATGTTGTAATTGTACCAGCCTCCACCAATTCCTCTGGTAGCTCATTCCATACATAAACCATCCTCTGCGTGAAAAAGTTGCCCCTTAGGTCCCTTTTAAATCTTTCCTCTCTCACCTTAAACCTACGCCCTTCAGGTTTGGATTCCCCTACCCTGGGAAAAAGACCTTGACTATTCATCCTATCCATGCACCTCATGACTTTAAAAACCTCATCAGCCTCCAACACTGCTAGGAAAATAGCCCCAGTCTATTCAGCCCCTCCCTATAGCTCAAACCCTCCAACCCCCGCAACATCCCTGTAAATCTTTACTTTTTCATTCAGGGGCTGAGGGCATCGCTGGCTGGGCAACATTTATCGCCTGTCCCTGATTGCCCAGAGGGCAGTTCGGAGTCAACCACATTGCTGCAGGTCTGGAGTCACATGTACACCAGACCTGGTAAGGATAGCAGTTTCCTTCCCCAAAGGACATTAGTGAACCAGGTGGGTGTATCCCACAATTGACGATGGACTCATGGTCATCATTAGACTCTTAATTCCAGATATCTGTTGAATTCAAATTCCACCATCTGCCGTGGTGGGATTTCAGCCCAGGTCCCAGAACATTATTGTGGTCTGTGGATTAACTTTCCAGCAATAATACCATTAAACCATTGCCTTCCTCTCTTTTCTGAACCCTTTCCAAGGGCGACCAGAATTGAATGCAGTATTCCAAAAGTGGTCTGACTAATCTCCTGTACAGTCGCAAACATGTCCTCCCAACTCAATGCACCGACCCAATAAAGGCAAACACACCAAACGCCTTCTTCCCTACCCTATCTAACTGTAACTCTGCTTTCAAGAAACTATGAATCTGCGCTCCAGGTCTCTTTGCTTGCTTTTTCCTTGCTTTATGTCTGGGTCTTTTACAGATTAATGATTGACCATTATTAGGAAAACAACTTCATCATCCTTGCATCAACCAATTACCAGAACGATAGAAGGCCAACTAAGTGGATCCTGGCCTCTAGTTGTCTAACCTTTCCCATAATCCTTTATTTTAAATGTATACTTTAAGCAACAGAAGAACTCTGCTGCCTGGGACTTCAATAGATTTTTGTCACAGTTTCTGCTTCACGTTCAGCTGTTGTAAGCACATCTTATGACAAATTACATTGCCGAATGTGAGAACAGTGCCCTCTTTATAAAGTAAGAGAGGTATTGATTTTTATTATTAAATCAATGGGACTGAAATATTAAAGTGGACATTCTGCCAAGTTCGCTTGACAGTTCATGCAAGAACGGAATTTTGTTACAAAACGCCTTGCAGGGAAGGGAATAACTGGACAGAAATTTCAACAGAACCTTTCCTGCTCTCGAGTTGTAACTTTGGCTGAAAATTGACAGGAGCCAGAGGGTGTCACTAATGAGGTTTCAACAAGAAATTGGGAGGGTCTCCAACAGGAATGCTACCCAAAACATTGTGGTGCTGTTGGCAAGACAGCACGACTTATTTAAGGTCAGAAGGTAGCCATGGGGTTTACGAATCTGTTCGATTATTCTGTTTTATCTTAGCACTTGTGTCCCCTTAATCTCAGCTGTCTGGCCCCTCTCTACCTCTTTTAACCTCTTTATCCAGTTAACATCCATGCAAGGGATGCACTTTGGAAGAAGAAACAAGATGAGGGAGTTCATAGTGAACAGCAGGACACTGAGTAGCTTAGAGGAGCACAGGGATCTTGGGGTAATTATTCACAGATCCCTGAACTCGGCAGAGGATAGTTAAGGAATAGGATAGTTAAGAAGGTATATGGGGCACTTGCTTTCATCTGTCGTGGCATAGAGTATAAGATGCAAGTTAGTGTTTGCAGAGCACTGGTCACGCCGCGGCTGGAGTACTGCGTGCATTTCTGGTTACTTCACTACAGGAAGAATGTGATTACACTAGAGGGGCTTCAGAGGAAGTTGGCCAGGATAGTGGAGAAAATTACTGCAGATGTTGGCATCTGTACTAAAAACAAAAAAATGCTGGACATCACAGCAGGCCAGGCAGCATCCATGGAGACAGAGCAAGCTAACTCTTCGAGTTGAGGTGCCTCTTCATCAGAGCTGAAGTGAAGTGTGGAAGGGGCAGCGTTGGTGGGGGTTGGCTGGGGGAGAAAGGATGTTGATAGTTCAGGTTAAGTGATGGGAATGTGAGAATGGCAGAACAATGGTGTGTGGGTCAGGAGAGAGGATGTGGTGACAGAGAACATAACAAGCAAAACTTAAAGAAATAATAGGAAAGGATTCACAATTTGAAGGTGTTGAACTCAATATTAAGTCCAGATGATTGTAAAGTGCCTAATTTGAAAATGAGATGTTGTTCCTCCAATTTGTGCTGTGATTCACTGGAAGCACACTGAGTACAGACTGGTGGGTACGTGAGCAGGGCTCTGTGTTAAACTGACTGGCTACAGGAAGGTTAAGGTCATGCTTGTGCACAGACAGGAGGTGTTCTGCAAAGCGGTCATCCTGTCTGCATTCTCCAATATACAGTGAGCCACACTGGGTGCAGAGAATACACAAGGTGGAGGGGCTACAGGTGAAATGCTGCTTCACCTGGACAGATTGTTCAATGCTTGGATAGTGAGCATAAATGCTGGCCTCCTCCACACTTCACTTCAGCTCTAATGAAGAGTCATCGAGACTCAAAACATCAGCTTGCTCTCTCTACATGGATGCTGTCTGACCTGCTGTGATCTCCAGCATTTGTTGTTTTCACCCAGGACATTGCCTGGAACACAGAAATTGAGCCATAAGGAGAGACTAGATAGGCTTAGATTGTATCAGTGATAATGGGAACTGCAGATGCTGGAGAATCCAAGATAATAAAATGTGAGGCTGGATGAACACAGCAGGCCCAGCAGCATCTCAGGAGCACAAAAGCTCCTGAGATGATGCTGGGCCTGCTGTGTTCATCCAGCCTCACATTTTATTATATAGGCTTAGATTGTTTTCTTTAGAGCTGAGAAGACCGAGGTTGTGGAGGGGGGGAACATGATCCAGGTGTGTAATATTCTGAGGGGTATGGGCACGGCGAATAGAGAGCAGGTGTTCCCCTTGGTTGAGGGGTCAATCCCGAGAGGGCATAGTTTTAGGATAAGGGGCAGGAGTTTCAGGAGGCCTTTGGAAAAAAAATGCTTTCACTCAGCGGGTGGTGGGAAGCTGGGATGCTCAGCCTGGGAGGGCAGTGGTGGCTAGAAACTTTACAACCTTTAAAAGATATTTGGATGAGCACTCAAAGTATCACAAAATTCAAGGAAATGGGACAAGTGCAGGGAGTTGGAATTAGCGCATTTTTAGTGATAGTTATGTCAGTACAGACTCGATGGGGTGAAGGGCCTTTTCAGCGCTGTATGAATCTAAGTGTCTCCATGGTCTCAGAACTATGACATTGTCACAGCAAACACTCAGCTAATGTGGCTTCTTCCATTTGAGATTTCAAAGTGTATTGGTCCTGGCTCCTTTGGGCAATACTTTTGTTCATCCTGGTATTCCCTACTACCTGTGATACTACGCTAGGCAGACATTGATCCAAGAAATATTGCAAAAAATTTACATCACTGAGCCAGGCTATTTAACTGAAGTGGTTAATGCACCCATAAGCACGCTGCACCTTTCCAGTCAGTTCTGATTTCACCTCTTTAATGTTTTGCACCTTTAACACAACACCATTCTAAAACATGGAGGTCAGAGGTATGTCCTGTGCTCCAAATATGGTTCAGTACAAATTCAACATTGCTATGATATGGTAAGTGTCCAGGATTTATGAAGGTTTCTAGATTATATCAAAGGCATTTGATTCTTGTGTTAAAGAGCACCTTGCTTGTTCTTTCTGCCATTCCAGTTAAATGTAGTGTTCAAATTTGGCAAGTATTAGTCCATATTTTTGGAATGTCAAGAAACTTAGCCTGTTTTTGAAAAAAAAACTCCCTAAACCAAGAATTAGGAAATGATTAAAATATTTCAGAGAACGTTTGCCGGATTAACTCAGAGATTAAAGGATCGTTTTAGGTGGAGAGACTGGGCAGTTTAAGTATTTGTTCACTAGAGTTTAGAAGGATGAGAGGAGATCTACTTGAAGCATTTAAGATGCTAAACAGGACTGACAAAGTTGACACGGAAAAGTTGTTTCTCCTTGTTGGAAGTTTAGAACAAGGCATGATAGTTTTGACCAAAGAGGCGGCAGATTTAAAACAAAGATGAGGAGGAATTGAATCTCTCAAAGGTCATAAATCTGTGGAATTTGTTGCACAGAGTACAGTGGATGCTGGGGCACTGAATACATTGAAGGAGGAGACAGACAGATTTTTAATTAGTAATGGATTGAAGGGTCATGGGTACTAGGCAGGAGAGTGGAGTTGAGGCCGAGATGAGATCAGCCACGACCATATTAAATGGCACAGCAGGCTCAAGGGGCTGAATGGTCTACTCCTGCTCTTAATTCTGATACAATTATGGCTTTACAATCATTTCAGATGAGATCAGGAATTAAGCTGAGCCCTTTGTCAGGTCAAACACAGGAACCTGAGGCTCATTGAAAATTGGTCCTTGAGCCGATTCAACAACATATCCGGTGTGAATCATCATTGCCCATCAGGCTTCCAAACAGCACACTTATTTTTAGATCAATGAATGCGCTGGTCTCTTCCACCATTACTCTGGGGGAAAGTCAGTGTAAACATTAGAAAAACAACTTAAGTGACTTATTTTGTAGATGCAGCAGCTTGCAATAACAGCATTGAAGTGAATGGCATAATACTGGAAGGGTTCAAAAAATAAACAGATACTGTATTCACTAAGGTGTGAGTCACTGGGTGAATTATGTGAAGTTTAAATCTTCTTTTAGGAGGAGGTCATTCATACACTCAGCCAACTTAGTCATGGCTTATCTGAATCCTAACACCGGCTACTTGTCTTGGTTCTGTGACACACAATACCCAGACTCAACAAAAGTCTATCAATCTTAGCTTGACACTTGCAGTTGACCCCATCTCAACAGCCCTTTAAAAAGGAGAGGAGAGAATTCCAGGTTTCAGCTACGCTTTGTATGATGCACCGCACCTGGCTTCACCCCAAACAATCCTCCAGTTCTCAAGGTGGCATTCTCAATTACTCAAGGGCCTTTTTGCTGTTATTTTAATAACGGTCAGGTTCAGCCCGCTGTTCTGCGGCCAGATACAACAGGACAAACAGGGAAACAACAGCAGCAAGAATCCTTCTCGCTGTCACTTTTAACTAATGAGGTGAGCTTTTTTTTCCCACACATTTACCACCGCCAGCACGAGATGTGCAAGAGGAGAACTGGGCCACAGGAACAACGTAAGGATTACCCAGCAGTTCAAGGGAATGGAAACAAATTTGCAGTTCACCTATTGCTCTGGAGCCGGAGTTGACAATCAAACATTAAAACCTGTTCCACCATTTCAACTGGAATACAGCTAATTTGTACCTCAATCCCAGTTTACCCTGTTGGGCTCCCTATCCTTAACGAATCTTGAACAACAATAACCTCAGTTTTACTATGTTCGATTCATCTCCTTTTAATGAAGAGGATTCCAATACTCTGTGTGAAGAGGTGTTCTCCTGAAACAAACAGGTTTGAAGTTTAAGGTTACGTTCCCGCTCCCTTGTTCTGGACACCAACGACGGAAATTGTGTCCGCCTATCCACTCTATCATGTCAGACACGTCAATCTGATTGCCCCCTTAATCTTCAACACTCCTCCCTCACTTATTCTGTTAAAGCCTGCCACACAAGCAGGCTAGTGCTAAGTGACTGTGAATGATCCAAAGCAGGACCGAGGTGCTGGAAGATCTGGGAAGAAAGACGGCTGTGGAATCCACTCTCAGTGACCCCTCGGAATAAGTTACGAGAGGATAACCACAGTTTGGAATGGGCATGAGGAAACAAAGTGGATATATCCAGGTAGGTATATCCAAAGCCCAAAGAGCCATTAGACATGTCGGCAAGAGATTCCGTTTGAGATTGTCGAGTTCCCCTGAACACAGTCAGAAAAAATAACTGCTTTAATAGAACACTTGCACATCCTGAAGGCATCTCAAAACGTCGAATGCAGTTGTCTTTGACGTGTAGTTGTTGTAGGATATGCAGCGGCCAAATTGCGCAAAGTGAGATCCCAGAAACAGCAATGTGTAATGATGAGACAACCTATGTGTATGTTGTCGCTTGAAAGATAAATATCGGCCACAACACCAGAGAGAACTCTGTGAAAATACTGCTGTGAATTCATTTACATTCACCCAAGAGAGCAGTGTGATGAAACTGACGTTATCAAACATATTGGTTTCCTGCCATTTTCATTGTCCGCCTTGCCTGCGCTCTAACCTCTCTGCTCACAACCTCCTGCAATATTGCAATGAAGTTGAACATCATTTCAAGGCATAGCACCTCAACTTTCAATAAATGGCCCAACACCTTCAGGACTCAATACCAATAATTTAATTTAAGACAATAATTTAAGGCAATTCCTTCCCAAAACCTTTCAATTTTGTTTTCTCTTTTGCTTTGGACTGTGTTTGTTTCTTTCCTGTTTGATTTTGGATGGCAGCTGATTCTACCATTCACACCTCCCCGAAGCACATCCTGTGAGTCTCTTACATGCACTGCTCCCACTCTTCTTGAACTTTTATCTCATCTCTCCTGCTTTCTATCCTATGACAGACCTTCATTTTCATACTTTTTCTCACCCTCCCACTTTTACTTGCTTCAAGCAGATTGCATCTCCAACTTCTCTCAGTTCCGATGAGACGCATCAATCTGCAACATTAACTCCATTCCCCTTTCTCTCCAATCTGCTGAGTATTTCAGATGGTCCCTGTTTTTATTTCTGATACCCAGCTTCTGCAGCATTTTGCTTTTTGAGTCATAGAGTTGCGCAGCACAGACACAGACCCTTCAGTCCAACTCATCCATACCAAACAGATATCCTAAATGAATCTAGTCTCATCTGCCAGTATTTGGCCCATATTCCTCTAAACCCTTCCTATTCATGTACCCATCCAGATTTCTTTTAAATGTTGCAATTGTACCAGCCTCACCATTTCGTCTGTCAGTTATTGCATACATGTACCAGCCTCTGAGTGAGAAAGTTGCCTCTTAGGTCCCTTTTAAATCTTTCCCCTCTCACCATAAACCTATACCCTCTAGTTCCTTGGGAACTGTGACAGAAAGACATTAGTAAAGGAAAGTCAGTGGGTGCAATAAGACCTTTGTATCAAAGAGACGTTGATACGAATAATAAGGTGGGAGCCAGCAGGACTAATACATGGATCTGAAATTGACTGACCAACAGAATTCAGGGGATGGGTTGGTTGCAAAGGGATTGTCATCAGCATGGGAGAACATGAGCCCAGGGCCTCCCACGAAACTGTCTATTTTGGGGTGTCCTTTCACTTAATATCTTCACCTCCAGTGTTGGAAGTAACAAACAGCTTTTAAACTGATGGAATTGATGCTAAGCAAATGAAGATGTGGATCTGCAATCCGTTGCCTGGAAGCGCGACGGGAACAGGTTTGATTGAGGCACTCGAGAGGTTATTAGAAGATTATTCAAATAGAAGCAATGTCCTGGGTTATGGGGGGGAAAAGGTAGGAGTTTGGCGCTAAGTCAAAATGCTGAAACAGCACATGCAGACACGAGGGCCTTAACAAATCTGCGACTCTGTGGTTTGAAGGTAGCACCAGTCAAAGTTGAGCAGGGTAGGCAAAGAGAAGATTTCAATATATTTGTGACCTGCACAGGAGGACACACATGAACCTCCCTGCAGAGAAATGCAAAGAGCTTCACATGGGAGCAGAACAAAATCTATTGGATCCTGACGGCTGTAAATTGAACTTTGCGTAGCGATGCTCGGCAGTAGTGAGTGAAGCAAGTCAGATGTCAGAATGTGCTCAGAGATCAATACTGAATGAAGAAAGCCTGGTAATCCTGTCGCTATTATTGGTGTGACAGCACTTGGAATTCTTTGCACAGTTCTGCCTGCCACTCTACAAACAAAAATATCAATGCTGGAGAAAGGGTGCAGAGGAGAGCAACCAGGACAACTGAGCGATGGGAGTACGCTAAGTGATTATTTAAATTGGGCACATTGTCACTGCAAAAGGAGGCAATATCATTGCTGTTTATGGAATTCAATAAAGGATAGAAAATGTCAACCATAACAAGCTATTTCAGTTTGCCCAGCACAGCAGAACGAAACAACATCAGAAATACGGAGGTGCTGCAGAACATTTGGCTTTTAGAGCTTGCTGCGCTGTTCAAAAAGGTCACAGCTGCCTCAACTTCCCCTTTCTGAAGGAGGAGTTGTTCAATGCTGGACAGATTAGTTGAATAAGAGAGTAGCAAATCTATGGGAGATCTTCCCTGGGAGAAAGCAGAGCCAGGTAATATTGATTCAGCCAAATAAATCCTACACCTCTTCAAGAAAATAAGTGGGATGAATTTTCCGAAGGGTGGCAATCCCACACAGATAGTCACTCCAGCCCCTCGTCTTTATAAATGAAGGGAGAAGTTGCCTGGGCAACTTAGTTATAGTTATAGCTTTTTCAGGATCCACCAGAGTCCCCATGAGCATCTCCTATCTATAATGGAGTAACAACTTTCTGGCCATTGGAAAATCCAGGCCAGTATTTTGCGACGAAGCATCCAAGTGATTTGAGACATGTGGTATGTGTAGAGTCATAGAATCAGGCAGCACGGAAACAGAGCCTTCAGTCCAACCAGTCCATGCTGACCATAATCCCAAATTAAACTAGTTCCATCTGCCCACTCCATGTCCCTCCAATCTTTCCTATGCATGTACTTATCTAAATGCCTTTTTAACGTTGTAACTGTACCCACATCCACCAGTTTCTCTGGACACTCATTCCACACACGAACCATTCTGCGTAAAGTAAAACTGCCCAATGCCTATGTTAAATCTTTCTCCTGTCACCTTAAAAATAAGCCCACTGGTCTTAATGTTCCCCCCACCTTAGGGAAAAGTCACCAGCATTCACCTTAACTATACCCATCATGATTTTATACACGTCTATAAGGTCACCCCCTCAGCCTCCTACACTCCAGTGAAAAAAGTATATCCCAGCCTATCCAGTCTCTCCTTATAACTCAAAACTCCATTCCCAGTAACATCCTGGTAAGATGCAAAAAAAAGTAGAACTATAAGGCCTAACATGCTTGAGAGGAGCAGAAGACTTTGGAACTATCAATTCCAGCATTTTCAACCACTGGGATTTTCATTACGTTATGTCAGGTTTTGTGGCAGATTAACCAATGGCATTTGATTCTATAACACATCAACAATTCCAAGTCTTGTGTAGGAACCTGATTACCAGGATTCTTCAGGGTGAGCTAGATGTACCTTAGTCTTTTGCCACCCAGCAAAAGGATGTTTCTAACAATATAAAGCTAATAATCCTACTTTCCCACATTTGCCACAGGGATCAAAGTTGATCTTTGATAGGACCTTGTTATTGTACTATTCCAAAAAGGAAGGCAATCTCAGAACAGGAAAAACAGGAATAGTTTTACTTTCGTCAGACATGACTTCTTCTGCAGCATAGGAGAGGATACAATATTACTAGACTGCGACCATGTTGCAATCTATAGTACATCTAAAGGGCAAGAGGCTGTCTGCATATAAAATACGCTTCAGTAAGGAGCTTGGTATAGAGGGTTGGATTTTGAAGGGTACATTGTACTGTTAGTGCCTTCTCAAGAGAGGGCATCCAAATTTGTAATCCCCCTGTTTGGGCAGGTTATGGCAACTCCACACCAACTGCGACTTGAACCTGGACCTTCTGCTCCAGGGGTACGGACGTTACCACCACGCCACAAGATAGCTCAACACACAGCCTTCTTCATCCACAGCCAATCAGCCAACATGCTACTGTGTAAGCCTGTATATGACTACCAGCCTTGAGGAAGGGAACTCACTTTCAGCAACCATCTAAAAACAAGCAATTATACCATGAGGATCCTGGGTCTGACCATCAATACCACTTCTGAAAAATAAATAGCTATTAGAAAACGGCCGATTAATACTAAAAAAAATCCTTTGCCACGATTCAGAAACACTTCACGCTGGGGCGAACTATCGAACACTGTTTAAATTACATTATTGACTAAATGCTGGCAGATTTAGGGACTGAATTTCTACCGATAACCTGGCACAATCTTACAGGTCGCTCAGTACGCTCCCCCCGCCCGTGTGTTAATGTTGCTCTCTATCACTAACCCCTCCCAATACACCATCAGATCTAGCTTTCAGGAATGGGAAGAAGTATTGATCTGATTGTGTACTGATCAAAGTGCGTCACAGTCAAGCTCAGCACCAATAAATCTTCACCCCTTGAAACCAGCCAGAGGCAAACAGGTTGATATTTTATTCGGTAGATGTAGTTTAGTAGTGTTTTGTTGTCCGAATGTTGAATCCCACAACTACTTGCACATTCTTCAAACTGAATGATACATGCATTTATTGACGATGCAGAGGCTATTTTAAACTCTTGCTCCGACGTTGTGCAGTGGAATGGGCACTTAAGGGCTCAAGTCGTAGCTGCTCCAGAGAGGTGTAATAACATCTCCGAACAGGAAAATCTCAGTCACACTGCGTATGGCAGTGTTGCAGAGTGAGCAGTAATGGACTATTTAAAAAGCAAGCAGCAGGAACATCTCTCAGAGTACTGTGTAACACATTCCTGACTACCGTTTCTGTGCACAGTTAGCAATCCCCAAGCCCTCTGCTCCTGGCATATAACTGTTCTCTTTCACCGGCTGTTACACAGGAGTTCATTTTTTTAAATTAAACTTCTTTGCATCAAATTTATTTGCATTAAATGGATTTTTGGGGAGGTTTAAACTATTCTGACCTGCAATACTTCGACATTTCTCTCTATCCCCCTACCCGCACAAAGCGACTCACTACTGCCACCTGCTGTGCATGTTAACCAGCCCAACTTTTTCTTTCTAAAAATTAAAAGATTTCAGTTGGATCTGTGACATTCTGCAGCGGGAGCGCTCAGTTTTCTTTCCTCTTTATCGATTGAATCCAATGCGAATCTCGCCCTGTGGGGGTAAGGGGCAATGCCCCCAGGAGGCCGTTCCGCCCCGGGAGTGAGCCAGGTCGGCGGCCGCTCAGAAGAGGGACAGGCGCGTCTGGAATAAAGCGGCACTTCCTGGCAAGAGATGGCAAAAAAGAAAAAAAAAACTTTTTCATATCGACTTCACGCTTCCCCCTCCAAGCTCACCCCCAATTTAGGGATAAAAGTGGCTGGGAGAGTTTCCCTATTAACCCCAGAAGCACTCCCTGCTCGGGTTTCTGTGCATATCCACACCATCATTTGTGTGTCTGTATACCCTCAAACCTGATTTTAAATTATTAAAATCTCCATTGGATTAGACTTTATACACACACACACACACACACAAATATATATAAATTAAACTTAAGGGTAACCCGCCCCATCATAACAAAAACTGCACTGTCTGCTTTGAACATGCTGCAACATAAGGGAAAGCCTAGGGTTTTACAGGGTCCCTGTCCCGGGAGCACAAAGTTCAAAACGTCCCCGAAATCTAGCGACTGTTCCCTCCCTCCCCCACCTACCCGTATTACCCGGGAGGTTCCATTCATTCATTCCTGCAGCCTTCAATACTTAAAGGATCTCTGCAAAAGGCTAGATTTTTTTTAACTGCATTAAGCACTAGTCTGCCAACTGAAGGGACAGCGTTATTTCAGAGGCAACCGGGCTAGTCACTTTAGTTCCACACATGCATTAGGTTTTTTTGTGCAAAGTGGGCATTTGAATGTCAGCACCAGCTTCTGCAACCATGCAAACCCTTCAAGTCAAACCGATTGAAAGGAAAATTGCACGCTTCCTCTTACCCCGAGACCCAGTAGACTGGCGTAGCTTCCAAATTCCTCACTGCACGAGCGATGAGAAGCTGTTTGTAAGCTCCCCTTCGCCTGGAGGAAGGAGCCCCCTCCGATAGATCTCTCCCGGGTAGCGAGTGGGTCGTGATATTGAGGAATCCTAAACTGGTTCTGTCTTCCCAGGCGCAGTGACCCCTTGCCTGGGATCAAGTCTCCCACACTCTCCCTGTCGGCGCCCAGCCCTGGGTTCCTGCTGCTGAACGAGGCTTGCAGCTGACACTGTGCAGTTCAATGTGCATAATTTATCACCAATTTGCTTTTGTGTGAAATACTGCCACACTGCCCTGCACTGCCTGAGATCAGTGTTTTGCCTATGTAACCATTCCTCCTCTTTCTCTCTCTCTCACACTGCCTCCGCTCTCTCCACCAACACTGAACGCCGTCTCTTGTGCAGTCATTTGTAAGATGAATGGCAGCACTAAGCTACAGTCCCACATTTCCACCCAGTGATGCCCCAGAGGTCACGGAGAGAGAGTTAAAAATATCAGGCGTGTGTGAAGCCTTGCACGCTGACATGGAACAGAGAAGTTGTTTGTGATATTTAAAAAAAAGGCCCCACTTCTTTTCGTTATTTGTGCGTGCATTGACAGCAAATAATGGGCTGGGGATTGTGGAGTTTATTATGCAGTTGTACGGAGAAGAGAGCCCCACCATTTATCCCAGGTTGTGGGAAGACTGAGATTTCCGTGGGGTCGGTTGTATCTCGCTGTTTTGCATAAGATCAATAAACCTACTCTTCTAAAGGGCAGGGACTCAGTGGCGGGGGGGAGGGTCTGGAAAGATCGTGAATACAGGCCAACAAACGTTTCATTCTCAGTAGGTTACCCGAGATTTGTCCGGTCAGTCGATTGACAGCAAGTTGGTGCTCGAGGACACACTTGTGAGCAACAGTTCAGCAACTCATCCTGAAGTCTTAAACCAAGGCAGTATCTATGGTGGCAGTGATTCGAATTGAGTTTGACTTGCCTCTGTTGTCTAAGGTTCTGAAGATGTTAATGTTAATGTTACTTTGGTTCCACTCATTCTACTGGTGTGACACAATGCAGACTGGAAATTCTACTTTAGCTCCCTGAGGTGAGCACATGTATATGTATTAGTTCCCTAATTAATTAACGCTTGACCAAATTTAGTTGTACTCATTGCTGTCAGTGCAATAAACTTTCTCATTATCTAAGGGCTGTGTCTCATCTGTACAGCGGTATGTCCTCCACAGTAGTCAGTCGATAATGTAATAATGAGAGGGAGCAATGTTTGATTTCCTCATTAAGGATATTCTTAAAGCATGTCTGCCATCCTGCCAGAGTCTCCCACGGTGACCAAGTCCTAGTAGAGGAACTGCTTCTGGAGTGCAACAAAACATGCGCTGCCCAGCAGCACTTGTGTTGAGTGATTGGTGCCTCAGTGCTGGGCATTTTGGTTTGGGAGAAGGATGTGTGTTGGATTGCCATTCTTGTCAGCAAATTTCAAGGCATTGCTAGTGGTACTTCTTCGAATTCCCTTTGAAAGAGAACATTCGGCCCACCAAATCCACAATGACCCTCCAAAGAGCATCTCACCTAGACCCACCCCCATTCCTGTAACCCCACGTTAGCATGGCTAATCCACCCAGCGTGCACGTCACTGGATGCTATGGACAATTTACAATGACCAAGCCACCTAACCTGCACATATGCATTAGGATGCCGGAGGAAACCAGGGAACACCCACGCAGACGGGGAGAGTGTGCAGACGCCACACAGCCCAAGGGTGGAATCGAACCCAGGTCCCTGGTGCTGTGAGGCAGCAGTGTTAACCACTGAGCCACAGTGCCACCCATCTCCTGTGCTTTGAGGCACCCACTGTAGGTTGTTCCCTGTCGGAGCACAGGGTATGCTGCTGCTGCTTAGTGAATCATGACCTTCCCATTGAGTTTATTTCCGCCAGAGGGAACTCGGGCTCCCACACTGGAGGCAATGGTTACTTCTATCGACTTCAGCCCTCTGGATGTTTTGTGAAAAACTCGTTTTTTCACATGCTACAGAACATTAGTGAACCAGATGTGCTTTTATCACTGTCATCAGCAATTGCGTACTCATCATCGGATTCGATTGTAATTCCAGACTTTTGTGAATTCAATTTGTTATGGCGGGATTCAAGCCCCTGTCCCCAGAACATTAGCCAGAGGCTCTGTGTCACTCATCCGGTGATAGTACCCCCTATTCTCACGCCAGTGTGCTGAGGGTCCTAGCTAGCATATCAACACAAGAGTAGGCGCAGCATGGAGATAAATTTCTGAAGGCTGCCACATTTGAGAAAGGTGCCATATAAACCTTCGCAGGTGACAGAGTCCAAGGTTTTCATGAAATCAAAGAAGGCTATGGAACGTGGTATGCTATTCCTTGTATTTTTCTTGAATTTGCTGTGCATTGTAGGCCATGTCTACAGTGCCTCTTGAGGGATGAAAAACAGTCCATTATACCAGAAGGAGCTCTTCAATCACTGGGACAGAACAATGGATGATGGTCTTTGCAATGATCTCCCCTGTGATGAAGATCAAGGAGACTCAGTTGTGTAGTTCCAGCAATCAGACACGTGTGCCTTTTTGAATATGATTTCAATTCCAGAGCCCCTGAGATCCAATGGCATGCACTCCTCAGATGTGGGATATGAGGTTATACAACCATGCCAGGAGTATTTCTTTGGCATGTTTCAGAATTTTAACCGGGGTCTCACTTGCTCCAGAGGCCTTGTTTTCAGCTGCAGAATTTTTTTTCTCAACTTCCATCAAACTGGGCCAGTGCTGGGATTGAGAAATATAAAGGATTGTGGAATGGAGTAGAAGTTCAAATCAAAGACAGAATCTTTGTTCAACATATTCCACCCAGTGAGCACTGACTGCCTTTCTACCCATGTTGAGCTCCCCTCCATGCTTGCTGTCCTCAGTTCTTTGGGCTATAAGTTGTCTCAACAATCCTGAAGAAACTACACTTGTCACTGGTGTCTGAGAGTTGTTGGATCCCTCTCGTTTTGTTTTCCCCCCACACCCGCCATTGGTTCTTACGTTGCCCGTTTTAAACAGTACTCCTGCCTTCAGCCGCTTGTGGAACTGCTCCTGAGGCGTGATGAAGTTTCCAGTGATGGAAAGTTTTATGCATGAATCTGCTGGATGTCTTGGTTGTTATTTTTGTTGAACCATACTGGTAAACAGACAATGGACCTGTGCGGAGGTGCTTGTTGTGATGGACTTGAGGCACAGTGGACGCACTGAAAGTTGTAAGGTTGGGAGTCAGGTACTGACTGAAAAGATGTTGTTTGCTTTCAATAATAATGTTACTGCAACTTTGCTTTCATTGCCTTCTTTGTTTGGGGGCCTGGCTGATGGGAGATCGGAAAACGTGGTATCTGTCCAATAGATGGCACTTCTTGTCAAGATACAACTGATGGTGGACACCTCTCAAGACCCTTGCTCAGATGATGATGCAGTCGGCCAGTTTTTCAACCATCACTGTTGCCATGAAATATTGTGACTGTCTTGCTGATGACAAAAGTCCTAAACATTCTATCAAAAACATGTCAGAGTTAACCGTTCACAATGATATGGTGGTGGGGTGGGGTGGGGGGGGTGGTATTCTCTTTTTCCCACAAAGCAGAAGTACGTGAATATAAAGCAACAGTGATATGAAGTCTCCAAGATAATAAAATGTGAGGCTGGATGAACACAGCAGGCCAAGCAGCATCTCAGGAGCACAAAAGCTGACGTTTCGGGCCTAGACCCTTCATCAGAGAGCTTGGAATCTCCAGCATCTGCAGTTCCCATTATCAGTGATATGAAGTCTATTTGTTTATTCTCCTGGTTCAGCTTTCACTTGAAGCTGCACATTAGTGAAGTCAGATCCCCTAACTTTCAAAAGGCTGAGGTTCCTCTTCTCAAACACCATTCTTTTTCTTTGAATGGAGGTTGTTGACAATGTATTCATGTGGGGAAAAAAAAACACTGATGTGGATTTTCAAACTTCCTTTCTTGTCTACACTGTCCCCACGCTCTGAGTCACCGACAGTGAAAATCTTCCAGCTGCTCCCGTTCTCTCAAGTGGTATCACAAATTGCTCTAGGAATGGTGGAAGTTCCTGCCTAAAACATTGAAAGGATCTTCTAATATTTCATTTTTTAGATGCAACAAGGTTCACAAGGAGCTGGTGGAACCTCACCCTACCCCCAGGGTCTCACCAGAAAATTCTAGCCTCCTACAGTTCTAATTAGTTGTACTTGCATAACTGCAAAATTAAATATCTTCAAATTTAAACAGTGAAGTTAATGTCACAATTGAACCAATTCTTATGATTTCTCCTTTGCTGCAATAAAAAGAGTAGCTATTAAATTGGACCAGGTCACAAAACGGCCTGTTCCACTGTGTCATATCTGCTCAGTCACTGTGATCTGAACAGTTATTTGCACTTGGATCAGTATTAACTGCTTGAAACCTGTTGAGATGTTTACTTTTTGCAATCCTTTACTTTCTGTGAAATAAAACAGCACAAAATACCTACACAATGTCCATACAGCTCCTCCCTCTCGAACATCAGGCTAACTAATTCTGTTGAAAGGTTAGTTCAATTCACTGCAGTACTATAAATCACCAATAACTGACTAAAGTAAGCCAACCTGGCGGTTCTAGTCTACTCATACATCTTTATCCTACCTCTGGGTTTTCTACTGCTGCTGCCTATGCTAGAGTTAGGTGTCTCTTCCTTATTGTTGCAACTGTTAAGTCTAACCTGTGTGCGTGTGTGTGTGTGTGTGTGATTGCAACAGAAGGAACGTTTTAATTAACAATTCTATTCTACTAATTTTTTAAAATTAACATCAATTAACATGTGTCTCCAAATTACTCTTGACAATACACACAAGTGAGTATAAAAATAGCAGGATGTAGCAGATTAATGAATGACTGGTGAGATGACACAGGAGTCAAAATTTAGTTTTTTGGGACCTGTTCGGAGCATAGATAGGACTAACACAGGTTGGGCAGGTTGCTCCTAAACAGAACTGTGTCTAGTGCTACGGGAGAGGCTTTAACCTAACTAGACAGGGATGTAGATACCAAGAGGTAATACTAGGCAGAATACTGAGGTGCAGAAAAAGTTGCCAGAGGCAGAAAGCACAGAAAAGCAATAAGAAGGTATCAGGTAGGATCAGAGTAAGAGTGGATAGAATAAAATATGAATTAGGATTGCTGTGAACTTGCACCTATTCAGTATGATCAAAAATGAATGCACGGAGTGTGGGGACAAAAAGGCAGCGAATCAGTGGAAAGTGTGATGTTGTGATCACAATAGATGTTTGATCTTAAGGAAAGGCAGCACTGGGTACTGAATATTCCAAGATACAAGGTGTTCAAGAAAGAGAGGGAAGGAAGGGATGACCAGAAAATTGCCATTCTCTGTAGAAAGGATGTCTAGGAAATAACTGAGGCTCTATTACATTCCTGGGCATATCTTATATGCCATCAACTAATACAACACAGGAACAGGCCCTTCGAATCATCAAGATGATGCTGACACATGTTACCTTTTAATGCTCACATTGCTTCCTGCTCCAGAAGGTAAGGTCAAAGTACTCCCCATCTGCCCCCTGCTGGGGAAATCCTGCAGGCAGCACGTATCTACTGCTTGGACAGTAAACCAGGAGGATCTTCTGATAGATGGACTGTTTTTTCTCATTTTAAAGGTAGATGTGAAGTGCTGCATTCTAGATACAATGCGACTGGTCAAACTACTCAACTTTAAACAAAACACAATTTATTTAAACGCTATAGTTAAATACACACAAAAGAAAGATAAATTTACAATGACAACTATAGGAAAACTTAACAATAATAGATACAGTACTTATTACAAATTAACTGTTCCATTATAGTAACATCTCATAAACCCTTGGTGACAAGGCAAACTCAGACACAGATTCTCACATGTAGTTCTCCAATCCAGGAGGCAAAAAACATAAAGAGAAAATTCAGAGAAGGTAGCAGCTAGAAGACATTCACTGAAGCTTCCAACTCTTTTGAGACCCCAAAGGCTTCTGCTTAAAACTAAACCTGAAGACTAAAACAAATCTCAAAATTCTGATCTGTGAGAGCTGGCCACTCTCAGTCTGCTTCTATTTTCCCACGATTAAAACAAAACCTCCAAGGTCTCACAAATTGTTTACTTTCTTAGAGCAAAGAGCTGGCACCAACGCAATGAGTGAATGGCCTACAGCTGGCTTATAACAATTCTATATTCCTATGGAATTCCATCAGAAGGTTTACTGCAGCAAAGGTGCTATTTAAATGCAAGTTGCTATTTTTCTTACCTATCACATGACTTCCTAGTTTCAACCACCTTGACTGGTCAAACACAATATGCAGATTGGTTGAGAATGGTTGGAGGCTAATGTGGACTATTAAAATGTTTTAAAATATGCAATAAATTCAATGTAATTCCACTCAAGACAGCGTATTTTTGTTTCTGTAGCTAATACTTTTCTGCCTTCCTCCCAGTCATGTTCTGGGGCTTCATCTTGAATAAAACAAAGCTGGGCATGGGCCCGCCTCACAATTCTTTCTCTGGTACATCAGTAACATCACGGTCTTGCATCCCTTTCTCAGTCTGAACTTGAAAAACTTGTCAGTTTTGCTTCCAATTTCCAACCTGCTCTCTCCTTCACCTGGCCCATCTATGACTCCTTCCTTCCCTTCCTCTGTTTCCATTTCTGGGGATAGGCTGGCCACCAATACAAACCCGCCAACTCCAATAATTATCTTGACTATACATCCTCATACCCTGCTTCCTGTAAAGACTCCATCCCGTTCTCCCAGTTGCTCCATCTGATGATGCCACCTTCAGCTGGGTAGCCTCAGGAGTGTCTACCTTTTTGCTCAACTGAGGATTCATCTCCACTGTGGTTGACACAGACCTCAGCCATGTTCAACCCATCTCCTACATGGCTGCCCTCAACCCTTCCCTTCCTTCCCACAACAGCAATAGGGAGTCAGCCTCCATATCCAACACCCAATGGGATGCCACCACCAGACACATGCTTCCTCCCTCTTGTCAGCTATCCTCAGTGACTGTTCTCACCAGGACACCCTGGTCCACTCCTCCTCGACTCCTTACACCGCCCCACACTTCCACGGCACCTCCCCCTGTAAAAGCAGCAAGTGTAGCATCTGCCCGTTTACTTCTTCCCTCCTCAGGCCACAGACCCAACTTCCAGGAGAAGCAGCAATTCATCCAATCTCGTCCACAAGGTGGTCTGCTCCACATTGGGGAGGCAAAACACAAGACTATGTGACTGCTTTGCAGAACACACCACTGTGTTCCCTGGCCAACATCTCTCTCTCTCTCTCTCTCTCTCTCAGGCCGGCTGCACTGTTCCAGTAAGCCTCAGCACAAGCTCAAAGGGAACTGGGCAGTCCCTAGGACTCAACATTGAGTTCAATAACTTTAGAGTTGGATTCCATCCTGCCATGAATTTTAGCCAGCCCACACCTGGTCCTTTTATGACATGAGGTTGCTTTTAGCACAATCATGCTTTCTTGTGTACCCCAGGCCTAATATCACTTTATATGCGTATTCAGTAACAGAGCACCCATTCTCTCCTACTCTTAGCTCTTATTTTCACTTATTCTGCTTTTTTTCTCTAAAAGCCAACTATCCAGAATCTCCTTGTTTACCTACTCCTTCCATATCTCTTTTTCTCTGAGATCCATCTTCCCCATCCACCTCTGCCAACGCACGCACACACACACACACACACACACACACGCACGCACGCACGCACGCACGCACGCACACACACATATGCACTCCCTCCCAAATCCCCACTTTGCCTTGAGCATAAATACCACCTTTTCCCAGCTGCTATCAGTTCTGATGAGGAGTCACTGGACTTTCTTCCCACCAGGTGCTGCCAGACCTGCTGAGTTTCTCCAGCAACTCTGATTTTGCCTCATCTTTAAAATACAGGGTCTTCAAAACCAATCCTGGATCTACTGGTGCTCTTCTTACAGAGCTCACCTTTCTGAACTGACTCTGCTGGTCCAGAGAATGCACCAGAAATTCAGGCGCACCCCCTTCCGCATTATTTTCCAAACATAAGCTGTACAGGATCCTACAGGTCAAGCTGCCCTCTCAATGTCAAGCAAAATTGCCCGCCTGATTGCAAGAATCAACAACAACCCTACCTGCATTTGTGTAGCCCTCCGACATAGTCAACCACCTGGAGGGTATCAAAAAGAAACTGATGCTGATCTGTGTAAAGAAGGAATCATTTATACAGCGCCTTGCTGAGTGTTCCAATTCTCCACAGCCAATGAACACCTCCCGAGGCGCAGTTATGATATTGAAAATACAGCACTCAACCTGCCTACAACAATCTCCTGTAGATATCAGTTTTGAAAAACAAGCTGATGTTAGTTGAGGGCTAAGTTTCTATGGGAGCTATCAAAGAATTCCTGTGTTCTTCTTTGAAAGAATACCTCAGGATATTTTACATCCTCCCTTGAGGCCAAGCAGGACCTTTGTCTACATGCTTTCCGAAACACGGCACGTCAGAGAAAGCAGTACCCTCCCCCCCACCCCCAACCCGGCTTCACTTCTCGTCAGTGTAGATGAAAGGATGCAGGAGATCTGGTGACCAGAGTCAAAGAGATCGATTGTATGGAACAGGTGAGTGATAGTGAGGTGGAGAGAATTTGAGCCTAGCGCCAAGGCAGCTGAACCCTCAAATCAGCAATGACTAGCTGAAGAAAAGTGGGGATTCTTTAGAGGGCAGACCTGGAGGAGTGTAAAGATGTGGGAGGCTGAATAAAATTGCAGAGAGGGTGAGGGCGCAGAGATCTGTGAAAACTGGGATGAGAATGTCGACACTGTGACATATTGCTTGACTGGGATCTGGTTTAAGAACAGTCATGATGCACGAATATGTATAATCTTGAATATAGGCGGCAGCTCTTTAGATAAACTGGATCGACTGTGGAGGGTGGCAGGTTGGAGACTGGCCAGGACAGCTCTGAATTGGCAAGACTGGTAGTAATGCATGGCTGCAAAGGTAGGGATAAGTTTCCATTTGAGTCTTTGGGCGCACTTACCAGCCCTGTCGGAAGGATTTCTCTCGCAGCTCAATAGCTAAAAGGTAGCAGTGCTCAGCATACACTTTAATTCACATTGAACCCTTTTCTTGTACTTTGTATTCAATGGCTCTGGTCCACGGAACTAAGCAGGCAGCTGTGAGAAAATCTCTTTTTCTGGTCCAGTTTTTCCCCCAAGGGCATTAATCATTTTGTAACGGAATCTTTTGTTACATGACACATTGAATATTCATTTTCAAGGTCAACTTTGGTTGGAAAACAAGGATATGAAAAGAGGTACAAGCAGGTAACTGGCTGTTCACACATCACTATGTGGTTATAACGCTGATTGGGCTCTCTGCTGTTTTGCAACAGAAAGAGAGAGAAAGAGACACAGAAACTCAGGTACTGCACCGACAGACATGCACTGAAGCAACAAGCACACACACACTTAGATAGAAACACACACACACACACACACACACACACACACACACTTAGATAGAAAAATACACAGGCACAGATAGAAAAACACACACACACACACACACACACATTTACAGAGACACACACAATTAGACGGAAACACACAAACAATATTGACCGACAGACGCAGATAGATAGAAAAACATACACACATTTACAGATACACACTCGCAGATGTAAAAACACGCACAACATTGACAAACACATACAGATAGAAAAGCACACGCACTACATTTACAGGTACACATACACAGATAGAAAGACACAAAACAAAAATAAAGACAGAATCCCCCGTCCTCACATACCATCCCACCAACCTCCGTATCCAACATATCATTCTCCACCACTTCCACCACCTAACCCCACAACCTAAGAGATATTTCCATCCATACCCATATCTGCCGTTTGTAGGGGCTGCTCACTCCGCGACACCCATGTCCTCTCTGCACTCCCCATTAGCCCCACCACCCCTGACACCGTTCCCTGCAACCGTGTGAAGTGCTACACATGCCCCTACATCACCCCCCCCAACCCCATTCAAGGCACTAAACAAACCTGCCACATTAGACAGAGGTTCACCTGTGCACCCGCCAATGTGATCTATTGCATTTGCTGCTCCCAATGTGGCCTCCTCTTCATTGGCGAGACCAAGCGGAGGCTCAGAGACCGCTTTGTTTAGCACCTGCGCTTAGTTCGCGACAAATAACAACATGTTCCAGTCATGAACCATTTCAGCTCCCCCTTCCACTCCCACTCCCTGGGTGACACGTCCATCCTGGGCCTCCTCCAGTGTCACAGTGATGCCACCCGTAAACTGGAGGAGCAGCACCTCATATTTGACCTCGGGTGCCAACAGCCCAATGGCTTAAATGTGGATTTTACCAGTTTTAAAATCTCCCCACACCCAGCCTCATTCCAAGACAAACCCTCCCTCTCATTCCCACCTGTTGACCTGACACAACCTGTCCATCTTCTCTCCCACCTATCCACTCCTCACACCTCACTGACCAATCCCCACCACTCCCTATCTGCACTCACCTATCACCATCTCACCTACCTTCCCCAGCCGCACCCCTCCCCTCTATTTATTTCTGAGCACCCTTCCCCCTCTCCAGTTTTGAAGAAGGGTCCCAACCCAAAACGTCAACTTTCCTGCTCCTCTGATGCTGCCTGGCCTGCTGTATTCCTCCAGCTTCACACTGTGTTACCTCTGACTCCCGCATCAGCCGTTCCTGCTGTCTCTAGCAAAACACAAATACTTACAGACAGACACACACACACTTATAGAAAAGCACACACACACATACAGAGAGAAAAACACACACAATATTGACGGACATGCACTGAGATAGATGCATGCATAGATGAACACATATAAACACAACACTGATAGGTGGACACACACACAGCTGGACACACATACAGACATACGCTGAAACAGACATATGCACAAAGATACCACACTTACAGAGATGCTCTGAGCCAAACACACACACAAACACTTAACACCTCTAGATATTGACGGAGACAGGAAAACACGCAGACACACAGACACAGAGGTGATTAGAATTTTATCAACTTAGCGACTGCCGAAATCTTGGGAGCAGTTTCAGGTAAGGAACTTGACTGTTCAGTTTTGATGGGCTTCGCCAAGAATTTGCTGTGTCAGGAAGTCATCCAGCTCACCGTGTCTGCACTCTCTTTCGCTGAACTACGGCATCAATATCTCGCCTCTGGGTTGTTTAACCAATGAGGTAAGGCGGGTGGGATGGCGTGCCAGCAATAAGCGAAGAATCTCTATTTAAAGGGAACCCAGTCGGACTTAATATAGCTGCTGTAAGTGAGACATTGAATTTATAGGTAGGGGGAGGAAGTAGGTACAGGACTGACACAAGATGTACATGGAAAGACTACATACAAACGCATCTGTAGAGCTCATATTGAATGCCTTGAGGACAGAGAAGCCCTGTTCCCTGAGGATGGGAGCTGGAGGAGGATAGCAGTCAGCATTACCAAGTAGATGTGACTGCCAGTTAGAGAGGTGGTGAGCAGCTGGCATGTGGTACCCAGGAACCCAGCAGTGAGAAAGGTGTAATAGCCGAATAAGATCTGTCAAGCTCAGTGTCCTACAAGTCATCACTCTTGCACCTCACTAGCTTTCTCCTATACAGCAGTCCTCTGGTGGCCTCACCTTGCTGTCACACACATTACTTTCTCTCCTGCCCCCTCCCCCAAATCTCTTCCTCACCAGGCAACAACTGCACTCATTGTCAGACTATCGCCTTTGTTCCCCTTCTCCTCGCAGACAGTCTCAAAAAATAAGTCACTTCTGACCTTTCTCACTCTCTGCCATTTCTTAGCACAGGTGAACAGAACTCAAGCCTAAAGAAAGACTGAGAACCATGGAGGACCATGTCACCAAGCGCAATAATGGATGGGTGCTGATCAGGTTGGCATGGTGTTACTCGTACTGGCCATTAGCTATGGAGAAATGGGTGTAGTCCAGAAACCTAGTGTCGGATACAGCCTAAACTCTACAGTTTTAGTTCTTGACTCTCTCTCATGCTGAATTGGTGTCACCAGTATATGAGATGTTACCATTTGCACTGTACTAATGTGGAAACGTATTTCACCAATTTGCGCCACTAAATCATCACTCTCGGATACATTGCAGGTCTTGATGGAAGAGAAGAGAGAGGAAGCTCGAAGGAATCTTCAGAGAATGGGACTGAAAGGGTTAATACCGAGCTGTGTCTGCGAGCATCACCCACTATGTGGATATCATATGGACTTACCGCAGAGAATAGCTTAGGATCTTGTAGGAGTTGTGACCAAACATCTGGTCCTTGCCATGAACAAAACAGTACTGTAACAATCCTATTATAAAAAACAATTCTAAAGGGAAGACCTGTCATTTGTGGTTAACTAAGGAAATTAGGGAACACATCAAACTTAAGGAGAAAGTTTACAATGGTGTAAAAATGTGTAGAGGCTCAGATGGATTGCTGAGACTATAAACAATGGTAGAGAATGACTAGAAGGTTAATCGGGGGAATGAGTTAGAGTGCGAGTTAGAACAGGAGCAACGAGTTAGAGCAGGTCCAGTGACCCTTCTTCAGAACACAGAAATGTTAACTCTGATATTTTTCTTCACAGATGCTGCAAGACCTGCTGAGCTTTTCCAGCAACTTCTATTTTTGTTCCTGATTTACAGCATCCACAATTCTTTTGATTTTTTTTATATAGAGTATGAGAGGAAGCTGGCTATGGGGAGGTGATAGTGAATAATTGGGAAATGGCAGATGAAATTCACGAATATTTTACTTCAGCCTTCAGTACAGAAGATACAAAAACATTCCAATAATAGCTGTAAGTCAGGAAGTGGAAATAAGAGGAACTCAATGAAATGACAATCACAATGGAGGTGATACCAAACAGACTGATGATGTTGTCTCTGGGTCGCGATAGATTTCATCCTAGGGTCTTATAAAAAGCTGGCTAAATGAGGTGGTAGATGTGTTTATGTTAAGTAAAGTTTCAGGAAAGGTTACATTTCACCACAAAATAGCAAATATAATCTATTCAAGGAGGGAGGGAGGCAGAAAACGCAAAACTATCAGCCAGATAACTTGACGTCTGTTGTGTGGAAAATGTTAGAATCAGTCATTGAAGAGATTATGGTTGCTCAATTAGGAAAGCTCAAGGTAATTAGAAAGAGTTGGCATGGTTTTATCAAAAGGAAATCATAGAATTATGGAACCATAACAGACCCTTCAGTCCAGCCAGTCCATGCTGACCATAATCCTGGACTAAACTAGTCCCACCTGCCTGCACTTGGCCCCTATCGCTCCAAACCTTTCTTTATTTGGGTTTAACCAATTTATTTTACTTCTTTTGAAGGAGTAACATGCAGTGTGGATAAAAGGGACCCTGTCGATGTACTATCTTGGACTTCCAGAAGGAGCTGCATCAAAGATTATTGGTGGAAAATAAAAGCTCATGGTGTGGGAGCTAACATGAATAGAAAACTGGCTGGTTTGGCAATAAACAGAGAGTATGCATAACTGGATCTTTATCTGATTGACAAGATGTAACAAGTAGAGTTGTGCAGGGGTCTGTGCTTGGACCTTTGCTTATCACAGTTTACATTGATGACTTGGATGAAGTGAGTAAAGACTTAGCAGCTAAATGAGTAGATGAAAGCCAGATACGTAGGAAAGAGAAGTCATAAGGAAGTTGCAAGAAAAATATAAAGAGATTGACTGAGCGAGCAAAAGTCTGGCATATGCAAAATATTGTGGCAAAAAGTGAAGGCTAATGGGATGCTATCATCTGTTATGAGAGGATTTCAACATGAAAAGAAGGCTGTTATATAAGGCATTAATGAGACCACATAGAATGCCTACAGTGTAGAAGCAGGCCATTTGGCCCATCAAGACAACTTGCCCCTTCTATGAACATCCTACCCAGATTGATTTTATTCCCATCATTTCCCCTCACCTGGACACTATGATGTATTCAACATGGCCAATACATCTAACCTGAGATAACAAAGTGTAGAGCTGAAAAAACACAGCAGGCCAAGCAGCATCTTAGGACTGTGCGAGAAAACCAGAGCATCCAGAGGAAATTCACAGTCACAGGGAGAACATGCAAATTCCACACAGACAGTCACCCAAGGCTAGAATTGAACCCAAGCCCCTGGTGTTGTGAGACAGTAATACAGACCACTGAGCCACCATGCCACCCAACCTCCCTTGCTCCTTCACTGCAATAGATCAGGGTTGGTGGTGGAATTTTGCCTGCAATACACTGAGATGAGCGGAACTAAGTAATCACATTGTACTCACTTGACTACAAAATCCTAGCTACAATTTGGTTCTGAGGAAATGTTGCAGTGTTGAAAGTGGCTGAAATGTTAAATCAGTCTTGAATACTACGTTCAATTTTGGTCTCCATACTTAAGGAAGGATTTAAAGGTATTGGAGGCAGCTTGGAACAGATTTACAAGATTAACACCTGGAATGAGGGGCTTGTCTTATGAGGATAGTGTGGACAAGTTTGTTTTAGCTTTTTCAAAAGAGTAAGAGGTGACTTGATCGAAGCTGTAAGATTCTGAACAATCTGGGACAAGGCAGATATGGAAAGCATGTTTCCTCTTGTGGGTCAGTCCTGAACTGAGGGTGGGAGTTTAAAGTTAGGGGTAGCTCTTTCAGGACAAAAATGAAGAGAATTCTTTTTCTCACGGAGGATTGAGATTGTGATAGACATGCCATCTTTGAGTGTTTTCAAGAAAGAGATGGATAGTGTATTGTTAGACAGGGAATGAAGAGTTATTGAGGATAGGCGGGAATGTGAAATTGGAAACATAAAGATCAGCTATGGTCTTATTGAATGGTGGGAAAGGCTCCAGGATTAGAGAGGTCTACTTCTGCTGCTATTTTATCCAGTCATTTGTGAGTAGGTCTATCATGTCAAAGTAAACTGTTACTGATTGCTAAAATGCAATAAACCTTATCATGTTAACTTTAAAATTGTTCTTCTAATTACAGCAGGATGTAGATTCCCTCTACGACACTAGACCAAGTTCGAAGTCTCATGACACCGGGTTATATTCCAACAGGTTTATTTGAAATCACTTGATTTCAAATTACCATTTACATGAATGTGACAGGACTTCACTTAACAAAGGAGCAGCAGTCTGAAAGGTTGTGATTTCAAGTAAATCTATTGGTCTATAACCTGGTGTCGTGTGACTTCTTACTTTGTTCATCCTGTTCCAGCACCGGCACCTCTAAATCCACATTACGCCAAGCAGGCCCTGTCGTTTCCTACACTTAAAAAAGGATGATGACCACAACTCTCATTGTGAGTGGCAGCTGTAACAGTGGAGTGACCTGGCGTGCCCATAGAACACATTGTCCTAGCCCCTGATCTGTTTCACTGGTGCAATTCTGCAGGAGATTAATATCAGCCTTGTTAACACACACAGATAGATAAGAGAAGGAGACAGACATGGAGTCCGAGGCAGTAGAATGTATGGACACACGGGTGACGTGGGTCAGAGGAGAAATACTTCAACCCAAGTGACCAGTTTAATGAAGAAATTGTGGTGTTCATTAATGAAAATGAAGTTCACCAGGTGATTTATTTAAGCACCAGGAAACTCATTAAAAAGAAACATACGAAAGCATAGGACCTTTCAGAACCTTGAAGCTTTCCTGTTGGAAAGCAGCCAACCAGTTGTAAGATTATAAAAAAAAGACAAAAAAAATCTAGTGAATCTCAAGCAGTCACAAAGACACAGTTTTAAACAAAATAGTAAGAATTATTTCACAAGTGCTTTTGTGTATATATACTTAACAAGGAAAGCCTCCTATGTAGCAATAGAGACAAAAATTGAGGCTTTTCAAAAGTCAATGCACAGACATATACAGAGATACTTAGGGAAACCACTTCAGGACACAAGTAATCCTCAGCCCTCCCTGAAAGCTGAGACAGAGACATTTTGAAGAGTTTTTTGCTCATTTGGCTGGGTGGTTGATTTGTGCTGAAGAGTGCTACCCGTAAGACAAGTTCCATTCTCACTACTAGCTGAGGTCAAAGTGAAGGTCCCACTTTCTTGAACTTGCCTATTGCCTGAGATATTGTGGCCTTTAGGTTAATCCACCACCAGTTGTCTTTCTACTGAGAGTGGGACATCGGTGACTACTATGATTGGATTGTGTGTGTGTGTGTGTGTGTGTGTGTGTGTTTTCGAAAAGAATTGTCATTCAACAGTTATAGCTGCCATTCAGTATTAACAGAATCGAGCACAGGCTGGTTATTTTGCTTAGAGCAGTCAGTATGTAAATAAATGGTGTGGATGACTTTGACCATTGCACATTCCATAATAGTGTTCACTCCTATGATGAAATATAGAATTGCTTCTTACAATGAACATTCATAGGCAATTATAATAGGCTCTTACTTACATTCTCAGAAGCCCACATCTAGATGGCATTGTCCTGGAATTCTGAAGTTAGAATTTTAAGTATTGATGTTGGTATTTGTGAAAAATTGGCCCGGATTTTCCAATGGTCAGATAATTATTTCTGAAGCATAGATGGGCATTGTACATAAGGATCCTGTAGAATCTCCATTGTAAAGGGCTCCAAAGGAAGATTTGACTCAGAAATTCTATAAACTATCTATTTAAATCAGTGAATTCTAATGGGTTCTGCTGCAGTTAAGTAAATAGTTACTTTGGAAAAGTTAAACCATTAATTGTCTAGTCTAACTCCCGAGAAACAATTCAGCTGAATCCTCCCTTACCTCACACACACCTTCAGCTGCACTTCCCCTAGATCCCCAACGGGACATGTCCTCTCTACTCCCAGACCTGAAACCACACCTCTAACACCTGGTCCAACCTCCTGCTTCGCCCACTGTCAGACCTGGCATTAACCCCTGCCCCTCACATCCACCACTCCTCCACTGCCACTACCACCCCACCCCACCCCCAGTGATCCAATCTGCTCCAGAGCTAAAACCACAGCCCCCACCCCCACCCCTTCTAGACACACAGAGACACAGCAACAGACAGATGAGTAAAAATCTTGGTCAAGTTCATGAGTTGTAAGAAGAAAAGTGAACTAGACGGGCAGTGAGGCACAGAGAGGGGAGCAGGTTTAACAGACAATGAAGCAGTAATTAACATCAAAAGACAAGATTTAGAGAAGTGCAGATCCCTCAGAGATGCTGGAGGAAAACAGAGCCAAGGAGAGGTGACCATTTCGAGAGGAAGCTTGAAAAATTTTCAAACCAAAATGTTGCTTGACCAAATGCCAATTTGAGCCAGTGAACAATTTTCTCATGAAGGGCCGAGGCCCGAAACGTCAGCTTTCCTGCTCCTGAGATGCTGCTTGGCCTGCTGTGTTCATCCAGCTCTACGCCTTGTTATCTCGGATTCTCCAGCATCTGCAGTCCCTACTGTCTGTGATTGCTGAACAGGCCTGGTTTGAGTTAAGGCGTTGGCAGAAAAACAACAAATGGCTTGAAAATTCAAAACAACTTTAGTAATGATTTCACTAATTGATCTCCACAACTTGCAATTTAAAAAAAAAATTCATTCATGGGATGAGGGGTTGCTGACCAGGCAGTATTCACTGTCCATTCCTAATTGCCCAGAGAGCAGTTAAGAGTCAACCACATTGCTGTGGGTCTGGAGTCACATGCAGGCCAGACTAGGTGAGGATGTCAGTTTCCTTCCCTAAAGGACATTAGAGAACCAGCTGGATTTTTCCAACAATTGACAAATGGATTCATGGTCATCATTAAACCCCTAACTGCAGGTATTTATTGAATTCAAATTCCACCATCTGCTGTGACAGGACTCACGCCTGGGTCCCCAGGGAATTGTCTGGTTCTCTAGATTAATAGCCCAGCGACAATACCACGAGGCTTTCACCTCCCCTTTACCAGATGGATCCTGCAACTTTAGCCATTTTTCCAGATGAACTTTATTGTCTTCAGCTTTAACAATGATCCCCAGTCCTCTAATGATATATTCCTGAATCGTTTCTGCTCCCTGCATTTTAAATAAATACTTCCTACATTTAGTAGAGTTTTAAAGAAGGATCTATGCTGTTTTGTGGCCTTAATAAACTCTCCTAACTTTCTTCTCCAGGGGATCATGCCTGGTCAAACTTCTAAATCTCTTCTTTGTAGTTCTAATCCTGACTTTGTGCTGTCCCTTGGTCAGTGACCTCTAACTTATTTTGTAGCCCTTAATTTTCCTTGCTGTAGATCCCGCTGCTCCTCCACATTGCCAAGAATCTTGCTGTTAACCCTGCATTCTGCTTTCAAGTTTATCCTTCCAAAATTCATCACCTCACACTTTTCAGTGTTAAATTCCATCTGCCACTTCTTAGCCCAGCTCTGCATCCTATCAATGTCCCTTTGTAACTTAGAACAGCCTTCTGCACTGTCCACAACACGACCCACCTTCATATCATCCGCGAACTTGCTAATCCACCCTTCCACTCCTTCATCCACATCATTCTTCTAAGGGTCAGCCAATATTGAATCCAATCTGCCACATTTCCCCCTATCCCATGCTTCCTTACCTTCTGCATCAGCCTACCATGGGGAACCTTATCAAACGCCTTACTTAAATCCATGTATACCACATCCGTTGCTCCACCTTCATCCACATGTTTGCTCACCTCTTCAAAGAATTCAATAAGGTTTGTGAGGCTTAATCTACCCTTCACAAATCCATGCTGATTATCACGAATCAAACTGTGCCTTTCCAAGTGATCATAAATCCTGCCTCTCAGAGTCCTTTCCAATAATTTGCCCACCACTGCGTAAGACTAACTGGTCTGTAATTTCCAGGGTTATCCCTGTTCCCTTTTTTGAACAAGGGAATGATGTTTGCCTCTCTCGAATCTTCCAGCACTATACACATGGACAGTGAGGATGAAAATATCATCGCCAAAGGCCCTGCAATTTCTTCCCTCACTTCCTTGGATAAATCTCATCAGGCCTGGGGGACTTATCTATCTTCAACTTCCTCAAAATTCCTAGGACATCTTCCTTACTAACATCGACCTCCTCTAGTCTACCAGTCTGTTTCACACTATCCTCCTCTACAACTAGGTTCCTCTCAGTTGTGAATACCAAAGAAAAGAATTCATTAAGGACCTCTCCTAACTGTTTAGGTTCCATGCACAAATTCCCTTTACAAGATCGGCCCTACCCTTTCTCTAGTCATTCTCTTATTCCTCACGTACGTGTAAAAAGCCTTGGAGTTTTCTTTGATCCTACATGTCAAGGTTTTCTCATGCCCCCTAATAACTCTCCTAAGACCTTTCTTCAGCTCCTTCCTGGATAACTTGTATCCCTCTAGAGCATTTTCTGTTCCTTGTTTCCAAAACCTTACATAAGCATCTTTCTTCCTCTTAACCAGTCGTTCAGCCTCTCTTGAGATCGCCGCTTACGGCACCATCTTAGGTACGAAGGTCCCAAAGTACAGCTTTTGCAGTTACAGTTCTTTGGAAGAGTAGAGATTAAAAAACAAAGTCCAGCAATGCAGATTATAGGGATAAATTATAAAATGGAGAAAACAGTTCAGAACAACGGTCTTCCTACCCAGTTCATGCTGACATTTAGCCTCCAGTTTGCACTCAGCCTTGGCTCCAGACCACACCTGGCTTCAGCTCAGGTCTCGCGAGGCTAAGAGAATGCTCTGGAATCACCTTGAGACAGAAGTCCACACCAAAGCCGTGCTGGGCTGGCAGAGTGTCATAACATGCTGAGAGGACGCCTCGTCGGTTGTGTGCTGAGGGAGGAAATTCTGAGGCTGAGAGTTCCGAGGCTGCGAGCTGGAGGCAGTGAGCTTCAAGGCTGGGAGGTCTGAAGCCAAAAGGGCCAAGGCCAGGCGTTTGGAGACTGGGAGAGAGACCAGACATTATAATTATATGCAGCATTGTGACGCTCCAAAAAAGCTGAGGCTGAACCCAATTCCATATTGCTTGCTCAGCCCGTCTGTAGTCTGCTTCAAGTAACTAATTCTCCATCCCCAGGGAACGCCTAACTCCCCTGCCACAGCACATCCTTTACCATGTCTGAAATGTTTTTAACCACTGACTGTAGATTCTTCCTTGTGGAATGTGATCACAGGGGTTTCTTCTGTGAAGTTCTGAAGTGTTCTGCTCTGGCCTGGGCTAACTGGCTGCTTTGAGCAGGCGAACAGAATCGGTGAAAAACCTTTGGACCTCCATTGCTGCCAGTGCTGCTAAATGGATTCCTTCCCACTGCTCAGCTTGTTGGATGTACAGCTAAAACCGATTCTGCCCGTCGCCATCAGCTATGTTTCGCGTCATCATCTACAGGACCTTCTTGGTCTTATGTGGTAGAGGAAAACCCCTTTGTGGCCTAACTAAAACATGTTTATTACATGCTCGTCACAAGTTACCAGTTACATGAATATGATAAGATGTTACAGAATATTCCGAAGGCAGTGTGGATGGTACGTACGGATTGAGATGCTATCTGAATGTATTGCCTGTTGCGACCTTCATAGTGTGGTGCTGAAATTAGTCACATGGTAGACCAGGGGCTTGGTTTCACTTTTGATGTCATATTCTTTTGATGTCTTCCCCAGGTGGCCAAAGATTGCATTCAGAAATGTCGGGCGATGCTGGATTTCAGTGTCAGGCTTCCGTTGAAAGTAAATTCAAACTCCAGGTTTTCCAGGCAGTCATGTTGAGCTCCAATCAACCAAAGAGCATAGGTTTAAGGTGAGAGGAAAAAGATTTAAAAGGGATCTATGGGGCAACTTTTCCACACCTTGGGTGGTGTGTGTGTATGGAATGAACTGCTGGACGAGGTGATAGAAGCTGGTACAATTACAACACTTAAGAGGTATATGAATAGGAGAGGTTTCGGGGTATATGGGCCAAATGCTGGCAAATGGGACTAGATTAATTCAGGATATCTGTTCGGCATGGATGAGTTGGACCGAAGGGTCTATTTCCATGTTGAACATCTCTACAGCTCTATGAATGTGGGTTTTAGATTTCATATCTTCAAGATTCAAAGCTGATCTGCCCACAGGCTCCTATATCATCGTGGGAGGTGGTGCTTACGGCAATATTCAGCATTAACCCTTTCAGCCTAATATACATTAAAATTCACAGCTACCTTTCCAATCTTTGTGAAGGTTCCTTCACATACTCTGATCCCTAGCCCCTGACGCTCTCCCTTTCAACAGCCATTGTTTGAGGTTGAAGCAATTTGTTCAATTTGCTTCCGATCCCATTATCCATTTGACTATCAAGACCAAATACTGCATCATTGCCTACCTCCACTCCTGCGTCAGCTTAATGGCTGCTGAACATATCCTCCATGCCATTGTTATCTCTATACTCGATCTCTACTGTGCTGAGCTCTACCAGGTTTCAGCTGTACAGATTCTAACTCGCACAAGTTTCCATTCACTGTTTGCCCCTGTTGCTCACTGCTGTACATTGCTCACTGTTTCAGCAATGCCTCATTTCTAACATTCTCAATTTTGTTTTTAAATCCTATCCAGCTCCTTGCCAATTGCCACAACCTCCCAGCATGCAACTCCGCACGGTCTCTGTGCTCCTCCGACTCTGGCCTCCAACACATTTTCAATGTTACATCTTTGGCAGCTGTGCCAACATTTACCTATGGGCTCTATCCTCTCTGCCCCTCTGTTCTCCATTAAAGTGCTTTTCAAAATCTGCTTCTAAGTAAGATGGGATGGAACTTAATCTCCTCTGATGCAAACAGATGGACACAAACATTAAATGAAGTCGAAATAAATGGCTCGCAACCAAATGGATTAAGAGAGCAATTTAACTCCATCCCAGATAATGAAAGAGTACAGTGTACAGAGACAAGCTGCACTTTAGAAGGCTGTATCACAATATCTTCTTAACATTCATCCTTGCTTCTAACTGAGGCATTCAAAAGGATATTGGGTGATTATTTGGATAAAAATAATGTGTGAAGAAATGGGGATAAAGCAGATTGATACTGGGTAATGATGTTAATTTAATGAGCTAGTGTCTGCATGATGGGCTGTATAGCCTCCTTCCTTACCATAAAGCTTCTGTATTCTGTAAAATTCTTTTCACTTGCCAGGTGGTATGGTGGCTCAATCGCTAGCACTGCTGCTTCACAGCACCAGGGACCAGGGTCTGATTCCACCCTTAGGTAACTGTCTGTGTGGACATTCTCCCCTGTGTCTGTGTGGGTTTGCTCCAGTTTCCTCCCACAGTCCTAGGGTATGCAGGTTAGGTGGATTGGCCTTGGGAAATGCAGGGTTACGCAGGCAGATCTGAGTGGTATGCTCTTTAGAGGGTCAGTGTGCTCTTGTTGGGCTGACTGGCCTGCTTTCACACTATAGGGATTCTGTGACTTGCCATTCTCCAACCATTACTTTACTCAGTCAGGTTTCTTGGCATTGATGGCCTTATCTTTGTGGCATTTCTTATTTTAACTGTAGCTGTTCTTTAAATAACTCAAAGGAACATGCTGTTAGGTCAGTGGATCTAATCAGAAGCTAACCAGAGACCAAACTACACCGCAAGAGGGTTCTACAGTGAGAAGTGATGGTCATCTAGATGAAAGGTTAAGTCAGGATACCTCTGTAGTGCATGAGTGTTCTCCCCACCATCTTGGTCAGTATTTAACCTTAAGACAAAGACAATATCACAGAAAAGCAGTCAACAGAGTGTGGAGCTGGAGGAACTCAGCAGGCCAGGCAGCATCAAAGGAGCAGGAAAATCAACATTTCGGGTTGACACCCTTCAGCAGGACTGGGGAGGGTGGGTGGAGCTCAGAAGTAAATAGGGGGTGGGGGAAAGTAGACGGGATGGTGGTAGGTGACAGCAGGCAGGGGGAAACGGAGATTGATCAGTGGGAAGGATGGGGTGGATAGGTAGGGAGAGAAGATGGACAATATATGTCAGGTCAACGAGGAGGGGATGAGAGGAAGGGTTGGACATGGGCTGTGGCCGGTGGTGGGAGATTTTGAAACTGGTGAATTCCATGTTTAGGCCATTGGGCTGTCGGCTCCCAAGGTGGAAAATGAGGTGGTGTTCCTCCACTTTCCAGGTGGCGTCATTGTGACACTGGAGGAGGCCCAGGATGTACATGTCACCCAGGGAGTGGGAGAGGGAGTGAAAATGATTGGCAACCAGAAGGTGTTGTTGACTATAATATATAGAGCGCAGATGCTCTGTGAATCGGTCACTGACTCTACACTTGGTCTCACCGATGTAGAGGAGACCACATGAGGAGCTACAGGTACAGTAGATCAGGAGGATACACAGGTGAACCCCTGACAGTTTTGGAAAGATTGTTTGGGCCCCTGAAAGGAAGTGAGGTGGGAGGTGTAAGGGCAGGTATAGCACCTCCTGCGGTTGCAGGGGAAGTGCCGGGGTGGGGGGCTAGTGAGGAGTGTAAAGCAGGCAAGGGAGCCACAGAGAGAGTGGTCCCTATGAAAGGCAGATATAGGTAGGGAGGGAAATATATCTTTGGAGGTGGAGTTGGATTGTAGGTGGTGTAAATCGTGGAGGATGACATGCTGAATGCAGAGGTTGGTAGGGTGGTGTGTGAGGGTAAGGGGGATTTTGTTCGTATTTTTGTTGGAGGAAGGGGGTTTGAGGGCACAAGTGCAGGAAATGCAACAGATGCATTTGAGGATACTATGAATCAGTGGACAGAGGGCAGTTGCAGCCCTTGAAGTCAGAGGACATTCTGGGATGTCCTGGATGGAATGCCTCATTTTTGGGAGTAGTCAGGGCAGAGGCGGAGGAATTGGGAGCATGTGATAGCATTCTTGTAGGAAGGTGGGTGAGAGGAGATGTAGTCTATGTAGCAGTGGGAGTCGGTGGGCTTGAAATAGATGTCTGGGCTGACCGTTACCATAGATGGAGAGGTCCAGGAAGGAGAGGGAGGTATCAGAGATGGTATGGGTGAAATTGAGGGTCGGGGTGAATGGTGTTAATAAAGTTGATGAACTGTTCAAGCTCCTCATGGGAGCCCGAGGCAGCATCGATACAGTCATCATTGTAGCAGAGGAAGACGTGGGGGATAGTACCAGTGTAACAGAGGAAGAGGGACTGTTCCACGTATCATAAAAGAAGCAGGTATAGCTCGGAAGTGGGAGGAGTTAAAGGGAAAGTTTTTGAGGATTTAAGCGGATGAGGGTATCGGTGGAGGGAGACTGGTTGGGCCTGCGGGATAGGAAGGGGAGAAGGGATTTTTGGCCATCTGCTTGAAGAATACAGCAATCCAAGGACTGGATGTCTGTGATGAAGGTAAGGTTTAGGGGGCCAGGGAATTGAAAGTGTGGAGGAGGGGGAAAGCATGGTGAGTTTCCCGAATGGGGGAAAGTGGGGAGTTCCCGGACCAGGGATAAAGAAGGTAAGTGGAGATGAGGTCAGTGGGGCAGGACAATGGGTTGATTGGGGCTGCCAGGTCTGTGGATACTGAGGTCATGAAAGATGCTACGGAAATGCACTTTCTTTCCCCAGGACTTGGGGAGTGTGATGTCATGTTTGGTCTGCGACCATAAGGTCTGTGCTCGATACAGTGTGACTGTATTAAGCATTTATTGTTTGTGTAGATGGTCTCAGCTGTCTGAAGAACTTGATCAGATGGGCTGATGGGCTGAGGGGTGGTAGTTGGAGTTTAATTTAGGTAAATGTGATGTGCTGCATTTTGGTAAGACACATCAGGGCAGGACATATACTTTTAATGGTAGAGTCTTGAACAGTCTTACCAAACAAAGAGACCTTGGGATGCAGTTTCAAAGTTCCTTCAAAGCGGAGTCACACATAGGCAGGGTAATGAATAAAGCATTTGGTATGCTTGCCTTTCTTGGACAGAGCACTGAGTATAGAAGTTGGGAGGTCATGTTGCATGTCCAAAGGACATTGGTTAGGCCACTTTTGGAAAACTGCATGCAATTCTGGCTTTCCTGCTATAGGAAGGATGTTGTGAAACTTGAAAGGGTTTAGAAAAGAGTTACAAGGACGTTGCCGGGGCGGGGGGGTTTGAGCTATAGGGAGAGGTTGAATAGGCTGGGGCTACTTTCTTTGGAGTGTCGGAGGCTGAGGGGTGACCTTATAAAGGTTTATAAAATCATGAGAGACATGGATGGGCAAATAGTCGAGGTCTTTTTCCAAGGGTAGTGGAGTCCAAAACTAGAGGGCATATGTTTAAGTTGAGAGAAGGAAGATTTAAAAGGGACCTAAGGGGCAACGTTTTCTCACAGAGGGTGGTGCATAGATGGAATGAGCTGCCAGAGGAAGGGGTGGAGGCTAATACAATTATAACAGTTAAAAGGCATCTGGATGGATACATGAAGAGGAAGAGTTTTGAGGGATATGGGCCAAATGCTGGTAATTGGGATTTAGATTAATTTAGAATATCTGGTTGGCAAGGACGAGTTAGACCAAAGGGTCTGTTTCCATGCTGTAAAAACTCTGTGACTTTATAATTAGTGAGAGACTTACACTTTGTTGAGAAAGGTTCATCATCAGGAACTTAATTGGCCAGTATTTGGCCTTTCAATGGGATTAAGGGCTCCAGGAATGGAAATGCCACCCCATGCGGGCCAAATAGAGGCCAGCAGTTCTTCCATTACCATCAGGGCCATTGGGAGCAGTGTCAGCTTCGAGCAATGCTCACACCAGTGGATCAGGATCAATGAGGGATCCCAGGCCAGTTGGTTGGGATGGTCTCAGGAGAAAGAGCAAGGAAGTGGCTTTCAGTGGCTCACTTTTCCCAATACTGGGTGCCACAATCAAGGCCTCAGCGCCTTTCAGTGAGAGACATCCCACAGCCTTCCCAGCAGCATTGTGTACAATTTTCATCCCTTACTTGTAGTTGTATCAGAGGCACTAGATTGATTCCACAAATGGGTGGCTCGGCTTATGAAGTAATGGCAAGAACTGCGGCTGCTGGAGTCTGAGTCAATACAGTTTGGAGCTGGAAGAACACAGCAGGTCACTCCTGATGAAGGGTGTAAACCCAAAAAGCCCACTTTCCTGCCACTCTGATGCTGCCCAACCTACTGTGTTCCTCCAGCTCCACACTGTATTGACTCAGGGTCAAGTTTTAACTGATAGTGCACACTGAGCCTTGGGAGACATTCTATAATGTTAAAAGCACTATATAAATGTACATATCTTGGATTCTCCAGCATCTGCAGTTCCCATTATCTCTATATAAATGTACATTATTGCTGCCGTGTCACATTACTGTTAGGAAAGCCTTTCTGAGCCATCTGCTCTTCATGAACTCTTTCATTATACAGTGCATTCCATAATGCTAGTGTCTAATCTACCTTTGTTTTATAAGAAGCACTTATCATTTTGATTGAAAATCTTTCCATTTGCAGCTTCAAAATTATTTATCATTAATTTCATTATATGTCTTCCTGCTCAGTAGTTTCAATATCACGCTGCACTCATCTGAGCTACACAATGCACCACTGTCTGATCAAGTGTTTAAATGCCACAAGAAGTGGCATACCTTCTCACAAAGCAGTTTCTAACCAGGAGCTGAGAGTCCTGTCACCAGCACAAGATGCCACCTACATTTCCGCTGCTAATTGCTAAAGTGACCTTAAAATATAGATTTTATGACAACAAGCAAATCTTTTTGCGGTTGCCTATAAAACATAATGAGGTTCGATTTTCAAGACCTGCATAAAAATGTTCAGATTAAATTGCACAAACTGCCTTGATTCCATAACTCTACGTGTAAGATATCCAACACAATCTTCATGCTGTGTGATAGCTGAGGAAATTCACACCGAGGTGCTGCTGCATTTAATATCACGTCAGATACATTCATGCCACACAAGTGCCAGGTAATGACCATCTCCGACAGGAAAATCAACCCCCTTCCTCTTGGCATTCAATGTCATTACTCCTTCCAAATAACCGCCATCAGGATCTTGTGGGGGTTTCCTGTTGATCCAGGAGCTTAGCCGAATTAGCCACGTTGGTCCTTAGGCAATTGAGGATCTGAATATTTTACAATAAGTAACTCACCTCCTCACTCTTCAAATCTGCCCACCATCTGTAAGTCAGGAGTGTGATGGAATGTCCTCCGCTTGCTTGGACGGGTGCATCTCCAACACTCCCACCCGGGACAAAGCAGCCCACTTGATCAGCATTCCATCCATCACTCCATCCATCAATAACACACCATTGCTGTAGTGTGTATACCATCCATAAGAAACCTTACATCAGCTTGTCAAGTCCCCGTCAACAGCACGTTCCAAATCTGTGCTCTCTGCTATCCAGAAGAGCAAGGGCTACAAATGTATGGGGACATCAATTTATGCAGGTTCCCCATCAAGTCACAAATCATCTTGACTTGAAAGCATATTGTTCTTTCTTCATTGTCACTGGGTCAAAATCCCAGAGTTCTCCCCTGCCAAAAGTACACTGGACATCGCTACACCCCACAGTGTGCTGCAGTTCAAGAGCTTAGCTCACCACCGATTTCTTAGGGGGGCATTAATGAAGAGCAATGAACATTAGCTTTACCAGTGACAAGCCCTCACTCCATTCCATGAATAATGTTTAAATAAATACAGCATTCAGCCCAACATATGTGTGGAGTTTATGCTCCATCCAAACATTGACTTGCGTTATTGTATATAACCATGCCTGCATATCTATTTGTTCCTTTTGTGATGAAATGTCTGCAATTTATAGGAATATTAATATTTATTTTTGTTTGGATTTTGAAATCGTAGCAAATGGGATGTCAGTTATTTTTGTAACATTAATGTAAATATAGTGACCTAATTCTGTATTTGTCAAAGAACAGAGAATGTGGAATATTGCATGCAATTCTGGTCTGCCTGCTGTAGGAAAGATGTTGTTAAACTTGAAAGATTTACAAGGAAGTTGCCAGGGTTGGAGGCTTTGAACTACAGGGAGAGCCTGGGGCTATTTTCCCTGCAATGTTGGAGGCTGAAGGGAGTGACCTCATAATGGTTTATCGAATCATGAGGGGCATGGATGGGGTGCATAGTCAAGGTATTTTCCCCAGGGTAGTGGAGTCCAAAACCAGGGGGCATAAGTTTAAGGTGAGAGGGGAAAGATTTAAAAGGGACCTAAGGGGCAACTTTTTCACGCAGAGGGTGGTGCATGTATGGAATGAGCTGCTAAAGGAAGTGGTAGAGGCCAGTACAGTTACAACATTTAAAAGGCAACTGGATGCGTATATCTGTAGGAATGGTTTAGGAGGATATGAGCCAAATGCTGGCAAATGGAACTAGATCAATTTAGAATATTTGGTCGGGATGGATGAGTTGGACCAAAGGATGCTGTACATCTCAATAACTCTATGACTGCATTTTGTCGCAGTCCTCCAAAGTACAAATTACACAGGTCCACTTGGGTATTATCTGCAAATTCAGAAATCCTCTGTTGATTCCTGCATCCACATTATTAATGTAAATGGTGAACAATAATCCCAATATGGTTCCTTGGGAAACCATTCACTAGTCTGAGCGACTATTCTCATTTTTATTGTTTCATATTTTGCAGCCTGCTTACTCAGGGCAGAGTCCAGTAAAATGTGACTTGTTGAAATGTCACAAAACTTGAACCCAAGAAAATATGACTCCTGAACCACCCTATTAATAGAGAAATGTACACTGCAGAGAGAGGCCAAGAACTCGAAAATTAACCTTTGGTGTAAGTGGAGTAGTCTGTTGTGATTTCCAGCATGGTGTTTGCAAAGGAGACAGGAGCCGAACGGTTTGTTTGGAATTAATAGCCAAAGGTTTCCTTAATGATCAATCCTAACATATGGGCCTGAGCAGCAAATGTCACTGGGCTATTTAGTGACAGGAGACATAATGGCCTGGGGTGGGAACTTGCACATTATTTATGGGAAACGATGCTGTGAAAACAGCATCAGGCAGGAAATTTGTCATTGAAAACACGGCCAACAGAAATAATAGACTGCAGTTATATGGAGTGAAGAGCAAAACTGGCATGGTTCCTCTTTAAAGCAGGAATTACGGAGGGTTTTCATACTTTCAATAAAGAGAAACTCTTTGTACAAGCAAGGGCCAGTAACGAAATGACACAGACAAACGTAGTTGATTAACAAAAATCAGTGAGGTGATTAGAAGAATTTTATAAAATGCTGGAATATTAACTAATTAATTACACATTTGGAATGTACCATTTGAAACAGTAATGGAAACAGAATCAATAGTAACTTTCACAAGGAAATTGAAATGGAGTCAATGGGTGTCAGGGAGCAAACATTTTGCTGTTTGGAGTCATATCTGACACATAGGAAGATGGTAGAGATAATGGGAACTGTAGATGCTGGAGAATCCAAGATAACAAAGTGTGGAGCTGGATGAACACAGCAGGCCAAGCAGCATCTCAGGAGCACAAAAGCCGACATTTCAGGCCTAGACCCTTCATTAGAGATGTCTGATGAAGGGGCTAGGCCCGAAACGTCAGCTTTTGTGCTCCTGAGATGCTGCTTTGTGTTCACCCAGCTCCACACTTTGTTATCTTACATAGGAAGAGGTCACTCATGTCAGCTCCAGGACATCTCTGCAGGAGATCTTCAGGGTAGTGTCCTAGGCCCAACCATCTTCAGCGGCTTCATCATTGACCTTTCGTCCATCCTAAGTTCAGAAGTGGGGTTGTTCACCGATGACTGCTCAATGTTCAGCACTGTCCGTGGCTCCTCAAGCATTGAAGTAGACCAGCTCAAATGCAAGAAGGTTTGGACAATCTGGCTTGGGCTGACGAATGGCAAAGTGACATTCCTGCCACACAAATGTCAAGCTATGATCATCACCAATGAGAGACAATCTAACTATTGCCCCTTGACATTCAACTGAATCCCCCCACTATCAACATCCTAGAGGTCACCATTAACCTGAAGCTCAATTGGAGTTGCCACATAAACACAGTGGCTACAAGAGGAGGTCTGAGGCTAGTTATACAGTGTTGAATAAGTCACCTCCTGACTCCCCAAAGCCTGTCCATCATCTTCAAGACACAAGTCACAACGGACTGCAGCCCCAACAACACTCAAGAAGCTTGACACCATCCATAACAAAACAGCCCGCTTGATTGGCACTCCAAATGCAAAAATCCATTCCATTCACCACCAATGCTCAGGAGCAGCAGTGTGTACTATCTATAAAATGCACTGCAGGAATTGGCCAAAGATCCTCAGACAACACCTTCTAAAACCATGACTACTTCCAGCTGGAAGGCCAAGGGCAGCAGATACTTGGGAACAGAGCCACATTCAAGTTCCCCTCCAAGCCACTCACCAAGCTGACATGGAAATATGTCACTATTCCTTAACTGTCGCTGGGTCAAAATTCTGGAATTCCATCTGTAATGGCATTGTGGGTTAAACCACTGCAAGGGCACTATAGCAGTTCAAGAAGGCAGCTCACCACCACCTTCTCAAGGGCAACTAGGGATGGGCAATAAATGATGGCCAGGAAGCAATGCCTACATCCTCCAATTAATTTTTTAAAAATGATGGGCTGAGTGGCCTCCCAGTTAATAGGTCTTTGGAGTTACCCTGGCCAAGCATCAAGCAGCTCAAGAAAGGGGGAGAAAGAGAGAGAGCTAATCTAATAACAACGTGGATGCAAGACTTGAAATATTGTCAATAATGTATTCCAAACAGTGAATGTTATCAAACACAAAGCAAAGACCTGCTAAGGCTATTTTGTATGGCCATAATAATAAATATAAACCTGTGTACACTAGTTAAGTATGTACTCAGAATCACCAAAGGATTATTTACATGAGGCAATTACTGTTTGATGGTAGTGTTCCAAATAGACATTTTTCTTTGCTTGATAGATACAAAAATAACTGCCTAAATTTAAGTGTTTGTTGTTAACAATACTCCCTTCCAAACTGATTTCTTTCAGGAAAGAAATGAAAAGGAATAAGGTGGTAATCAAGCCAGATTGAATATTCGAGACACTTAATTTGCTAAATATTGTTGAAGAGGTAGTATTAGACAGGTTGAAGGTGCTTAAATTTGAACTTGTTAGTGTAGGCTGGCATGCATCCTAGGATACTGAGGGAATAATGATAGCATTTGTGCTGGCACAGTTCATAATCTTTCAACCTTCCTCAGATACAGAAGCTGTGCCAAAGAAATGGAGAATTGCAACTCAAAAATCATCTCAGTGTAGAAGGCTTATGGATAGGCAGACAAATAGGGCTTTTGCTTAATGACTCATCCGAAAGATGGTACCAAAGATGGAGAGCAAAAATTAGGCCACAAACCTTCCTCAGATTTAAAATTTGAAGAAACCACTGCAATATGCATTATAATTTAGCATGGCACGAAATTGTTAATTATGATAATTAACACTAAAGTAAAATCTGCACTGTTTCATTTCCAGGTTTCACATACTCTGTCATTTGATATATTTGCTTCCAAGATAAGGCTTATAGCATAATGCTATGTTGGCATCGTCTGTGGTTGAGGATGATTGCATTAGATTATTATTAAAGCAAAGAAGCTAAAACAAAGCTGAAGACATTTTATTCAATCCTGGGCTTACAAACTCCCACCTCGGGAATAACATTGAGCCTCTCAAAACACAGTTTTGGGCTAATATTTTCCAGGCTATCCAAAACAAATCTGGGGTGTTCTGGGGTGGGCAAAAATTACAGCCTGGATGCACCTAATGTGCTGGGTTTCAGTTTTTCCCAGGAGTTAGGGGGTATCCATCAACAATGAGGCCTGAATGGAATCAAAATACGAAAGAAGGAAAATTGGATCACGTGGTAATAATGCACATTCAGCCCTAGAAGAAAATACATTTGGTTTAGAAGAAACAGCTTCGAGGAGGCCCATAATAAGGTGCATTAACACTGGTCTAGTTTGATTGGGCTGAATGGCCTGAGTCTGTTCTGTACTTCTGTAGAGGAAATTACAATTTTTGGAAGTGATGCAAGATATTGAATTACCAAAAATATCCAGAGTAGATGAACAAAATAATTCTGCTTTCAATGATTGTGATGACCAAAATATATTTCTGTCTGACCTTTAAATAGAAGTGGTAGAGAATTTGCAAAGAGAGAAGGTATTTAAATGATTGTCTCTGGAGAGGATAATTCATCTGCTTTGATTAAGTCAGTTTTTGAATTCTCCAGTGAGGGAGGGGCGCTGGAGTTGGCAACCCAGCAGTCCTTTTGTTCAGATGTCCCTTGGTACAAGCACATCACCATGGCAACCCCAAATTGACATTTATATTGGAGCATGGTAATTGACATCTTTGGACAGCAATTCTGTTAAAATAATTCACAAACTAACATTAGAGGAATTTTTCATCTTTTAAAATAAGTTACATCGTTTTTTTTCTGGTCTGATGTGGCATAGTGAAAGCCCAGGCTAGTCAGAAAGGAATTTCCAAACACTGTCAAGAAATTAGAAAAGACCGCTGCACTAAAGTGATGAATTATAGCAGAGAATTTGTACTTACTGTTCAGCACAGGGAAAATTCCTAATTCCAATCAGAGTGGCAAAGAATAATGCTAAAGGTAAGATCAAGTGTCATCTTGCAAGGGAAGAAAAAAGACTTGCATTTGTAGAATGCCTTTTACAGGTGTCCAATATGATTTGCAATGAAGTGTACTTGAAATGTGGCTGGTTTATTGCAATGGAGGAAACACAGAAGCCATTCTGTGCATCAAAATTTCATTTAGGTATGAATGAAATGAGTAGCCAGTTAACTTGATGTTAGTAACTTTAATTGAGGTATAAGTATCGGCTTGGGAGCTCAATCCCATTCTTTGAAATGTTACTGCAGGATCAGTTACACACCCAACGGAACATTCAGGCTGTATGGTTTAACATCTGATTCAAGCATTGACTCCTCAAAATTAAAGATTTCCCTATTTTTCAAAACCCTATCTTTCCTTAAATAAGGGGGCCAAAACTGCTCACAGTACTCCACATGTGGTCTCACCAGCACCCTGTACTATTGCAATTAGACTTTCCTACTCTTAGACACCAGAGTGTCTGAGACACTCTTGGAATAAGGGCCAGCATTCTATTAACTCTCCTGGTTACCTGCCGTACCTGTGTGCTAGCTTTCTGTCTTTCATGCACAAGAATCCCCAAGTCCCTTTGTGTTGCAGCTTTCTACAGTTTTAGCCAGTTAGATAATACACTTGTCATTTTGATCTCTCTTTCAAAGTGAACAATTTCACATTTTCCCACATTATACTTCATTTGACAACTTTTTGCCCACTTACTTATCCTACCAATATCTCTCTGTAATGTGTTTGTGTCCTTCTCATTCATTTTCTACGGGGCCTATGTTCATTTTAACCTCTCTGTCTTTTTATATGTTTAACATAGCTCTTATTATCAGTTTTTATATTCTTTGCTAGTTTTCCCTCATAGCTTATTTTCTCTATCTTTATTATCATTTTAGTTCTCTTGTGCCGGATTCTGAATTTAGCCTTGTGACTATCATTGATCTTTGCCTCCTCATTTTTTTTCTTTCAACTTAATGCTCTCCTTTAACTTCCTTGGTTAGATTTAGATTTAAGTTTAGACTTATTGTCAAATATATATAAAAATATACAGTGAAATGTGTTTTCTTGCATGTTATATGCAAAGTGCCATCTTCAAACACTGAATATAAAGTAAGATTTCAATAAGAGTTCTTTCTTTTTCTTGTTTCTCCTCCACTGCTCCTCTAGTCGTTGCTTGACATCAGCCAAAGTCTCTGTAACAGGCTCTGGGTCTCTCTCTGTAACGGGCTCTGGGTCTCTCTCTCTCTAATGGGCTGTGGGTGTCTCTCTCTAATGGGCTCTGGATCTCTCTCTAATGGGCTCTGGGTCTCTTTCTCTCTGTAACGGGCTCTGGGTCTCTCTCTGTAACAGGCTCTGGGTCTCTCTCTGTAATGGGCTCTGGGTCTCTCTCTGTAACAGGCTCTGGGTCTCTCTCTGTAATGGGCTCTGGGTCTCTCTCTCTAATGGGCTCTGGGTCTCTTTCTCTCTGTAACGGGCTCTGGGTCTCTCTCTGTAACAGGCTCTGGGTCTCTCTCTGTAATGGGCTCTGGGTCTCTCTCTGTAACAGGCTCTGGGTCTCTCTCTGTAATGGGCTCTGGGTCTCTCTCTGTAACATGCTCTGGGTCTCTCTCTGTAATGGGCTCTGGGTCTCTCTCTGTAACATGCTCTGGGTCTCTCTCTGTAATGGGCTCTGGGTTTCTCTCTGTAACACGCTCTGGGTCTCTCTCTGTAACGGGCTCTGGGTCTCTCTCTGTAACATGCTCTGGGTCTCTTTCTGTAACGGGCTCTGGGGAATTTGGTTACCTCTGCTACAATTATGACTATTGTGTCCAAGCTATAGCCACAAGGCCTGGGTATGCGTGGGTTCTGTACCTCCCATTCCCCATCCGATGCTCCTCCAGACGCTGCTGCTGGTCACCGTGGTCCCGCGCTGCCCCTATTGCCGATGCCTGCACTCCCTTAGGGCCCGGGCCTAGCCGCAGTCCCGGACCCTTGGCTCAGCCTGTGAGTTTGAGTGCGGGGGTAGGCAGCCTGAATCCTGCTCCTTGCTTGCCAGGAGACCGTGGGCTGGGTGGAGCCGTGTCCAGCTTTGTCCGGGTGTTGGCTGTCGCTGGAGGCCTCATCCTACACCAACCACTCTCTATGCGTAATTGCTGGGAGTTTCAAAACAGGGACTTCTGCCGGTGATACACAATACAAGAGCTGGAACAAACTGCAGTGTCCTGTGATGGCTGAGTGGCTCAGGCAGTGGCTTGCAAATCTACTGGGGTTGCCCTGGTGTTGGTTAAAATCCTGCTGCCTGTGATCACCACCTTAATAACGCCTGTCCCTCCCCGCTGGTTGCTGGCTGAATCAAGCATGCCAGCATTGTGTTGTGGCTTTTTTGAGGAAATTTGCAACATTCAGAAACATAAAGGAGCAAGCAAATCCAAATGGGGGCTTTAGGATGCAAGGCACATGCAGCCCTGGGGTGACACCTTCTTCCTTAATCAGCCAGCAACAAGAAACATGAAGGTGAGTCAGGCGTTGGAGTTTTCCATATACGTTAAAAGAGAGAGTGATGTCCATTTCAATTATGGGAAGGTTGATGTGTTTCAATGCTCTAAGGGTGTTACTGTCAATGCACACCTCTGTTCAAAACTCTGCAGAATTAGTGATGCTGCTTTAAAATCCAAACAGGATGTGTTGTGCCCACTTTTTGATAAAAGCGGATGGGATTTGTCATTTCACTGCTGTTCTCGTCACCAAATTGTGCATCAAGTCTCCTCGGCAATATTTGCTGAATTACTGGCGTTATATTGGAGAGATGACTCCTGACTTATTCGCGCTGTGAGACGTTATCTCAAAGATGCCTCTAAAAGGCTACATTGGGTTGCTCTCTGCCATGTCTTAAAATGTATGAATCAAAATCAGTTGACCTCAACTGACATGACAAGTGAAGAGAGAAACAGGTTTGCATTTTAATGCTCCAGACCCATGAGTAGCTCATTCAGCTACCAATGGTAGCCATGGTTATTTTATCCCTCACATAGAATCTTTCTTCCTTATTAGGATGTATTTTTGCTAACAGTCATGAATTACATCCTTAAGTATTTACCACAGCTTGCTGACTATCATTCCAGCTAATCTATCTGCCCAGTTCTCTTTAGCTAACTCTATTGTCTATTCATTGCAATTTTCTTTATTTGTTAAACACAGTTGTTCCTGACCCAAGTTTCTCACTCTCGATCTGATCTTAAATTCTATCATGTTATGGTCACTACTTTCGAGGGGATCTTTAACTCAGAGATCGTATATTAAACCTGCCTCATTACCCATTACCAGATCCAAGACAGCCTGCTCCCTGATTGGCTCCATGACATATTGCTCTCAGAAACTATCCCTAATGCACTCTATGAATTGTCATAGCTACACTTTGCAATTTGATAAACCGAATCAGCATGAAGATTAAAGTCACCCATAATTATTGCTCTATTCTTTTTACATGTTCTTTTTATTAGTTGATTTATAATCTTTTCTATCGAGTGGCTACTGTTTGGGAATCTGTGCATTACTCCTAACACTGTCTTCTTCACCTTGATGGGTTTTATTTTTACCTCTGCCCAAATGGAATCTACATCATCTGAGCCTAGGTCTTCTCTCACAACTATCCTCATTTTATTTCTTATTAACCCTGTTAGTCCACTACCTTTTCCATCTCTATTATCTCTTCAAGAGGTCAAATATCCCTGAATGTAAAGTTCCCAGTTTTGATCTCCTTGTAACCATGTTTCTGTAATGGCTGTGAGACCATATACATTTACTTCAATTTCCACCATCAGTTCATCCACCTTCTTCCAAAATCTCATTGTACTACAATATAAAGCCTTTAAGTTATTCTATTATGAAATTTCCTTACACTTCTTTTGTTCCTCGGTTCACACCTCTGTCCCTTCCTTTTATTTTGTGGTAACCATCAGCCCCTTCACTAACCTGCAATCCTACCTTCTCCATTGCATTTGATTTTCTAATATTCCATGCAACTGAACCCATCCCCTAGTGACTATTTAGTTTAAAGTCCTACCCACGCCCCTAGTTTTGCATTTCACCAGGACTCTGGCCCCAGCATTATTAAGGTCGAGCTGGTCCCATTGGAACTGCTCCCTTCTTCCCCAGTACTGGTATCAATTTCCCATGAACTCAAACCCATTTCTCCCACGCCATACTTTGAGCCAGACAGGCAACACAGTCTTTAGCGCTCTTAGTTCTGACTGTCCCTGACTATAAATGCATTTAAATTTTCTCCCCATCTTGAATGACTTGCTGTACTATGGTTGGTTTGCTCGTTCTTCCTGTAGCCCCTGCTCTCATCCACACAGAAAGCAAGAATCTCAAGCCTGTTAGACAAGGTCAAAGGCTGAAGGTCCTTCAGCGCTACCTCCTGGATCTCTCTGTCTCCTCACTCATAGTGTCACCCTCCTGTCCCTAACCACTATCATTTGTAAGGCATCTAACTATTGACCTACTCATTGCTAAGAACCGGTTTTATTTCTTGCGCTCCAAGCACAGGTTGGAAGATCGTGACTGATGGACCCAGCCTCAGAATGTTTCACTGTGGTCATTGCTGGAGCTATGACCTAAAGAGGGGATGGCCACCAAGTAGCAGCTACATTGAACATCGAGGTTCCAGGGAGCCAAAGGGAGAGGGCAGTGGCAGGGGTCGGGGGGGATCTGCGCAGGGAGCGGGAATGCTATATGCGGTCTCTCCATCATCCACCCACAAGTGCGTTCAGAACAAGGAATGTCATCATTTGTGGCTGAGCACATCTCTTCATGTCATTTACCCCATGTCGAGGTTGATACTATAGCCTGGGCAGGAAGATTCGGAAACATGCCCCAGTGCAGCGAAGTCTATCAGGAGAATAGGAATTCAATCCATCAATTCTTACAGGCTACATCCTGGAGAATCTGCTGCATTTGAAGGGATAGATGCATCACAAGGATGGGTGTTGAGGACAAGACCTACCCTCTACAACCATGGCTGATGATCCCATTATGCAACTGAGGCCAAATGCAGATACAATGCAGCCCATTCTTCAGCTAGAGCTGTGGTAGAGCAGTCAATAAGTCTCCTCAAGACAACTAGCCTGACCTGCTCATTCCTAAAGTTCAACCAGGTTGGAATTCAAATTTTCCACGTAATTTTCTACTCAACCCGTTTTTACAAGATCTCAAAATAATGGGAACTCCTTGCCACCATCAAAGTTTTAGCCTCTGAGGGCTGCATCTTACAATACTTACAATACGACCAGTCAGGGAGTGCTCCTCAGAGCATTCCAGGGTGCACTGCCTAAGCCTAGCCAGCTATCCTCTGCACATCCAAACCAAGCTAAGATGGGAACTGATGGATACTGAATCGTGGCAGCAGTCTCCCAAGGAGGGGGATGAGGACACTGAACAGGAGGAATAGCACCCTCTTTATAATACAGTGCTGCAGTATCAGGCCTGACAAACTAGACAGAACTTAATTGACACCAGGTTCTAGTAGACAAGAGCTGAGACCAGCAATGACTCAGTGACTGCAAGATACTTGTTGCACAGCACGGCAACAATTTGTTTATCTGCCAGGGAACATGATTGTTTAAGTCATGTTTGTTTTTGGATCCTGCGGATAATAGTTAATATTTTTACATCGCTTGCAGGCTTCTGTTTAAGATGGACCTACAGTGAACAATAATAAGGTGCTGGGCTTATAATACTAATACTAATAAGTGAGATCTGGGAAAAGAGTATCAGTGATATTGAATGGCTTGCAAAATGTAACGGCTGGTTGGCTCACCGAGCTGGCTTGTTGTCCCGTAGACATTTCATTGCCATGCTTGGTAACACCATCAGTGCAGCCTCCGATGAAGCACTGTTGTATTTTCCTGCCTGGTTTTTAAACTCTGGAGCCCATTGAGCTGGATTGCTTCACTTCCAGTTTTCGGAGTATATTTCGGGCCGAGTTCGATGTAATTATTAATGGATTTCTTCATGGAGTGCCAGGCTTCTAGGAATTCCCATGCCTGTCCCTGCTTAGCTTGTCCCAGGATTTTGGTGTTGCCCTAGTCGAATTGGTGGTTCTCCTTCTCCATGTGGATTGAGAGGAGTGAGTATTGATCGTGTCTTTTTGTAGCAAATTGGTGCTTATGTCCCCTTGTTAGTTTCCTTCCTGTTTGTCCGATGCAGTGTTTGTCACAGTCTCTGCAGGGAATCTTATAGATGACATTGTTCCTGTCCATGGTGGGGAGTGGGTCTTTGGTGCAGGTGAGCAGTTGTCACAGGGTTAATGTGGGTTTGTGTGCCACTCTGATGCCCAGCAGTCGTAGCGGTCTGCTGGTTAGTTCCGATGTGTTCCTGATGTAGGGTAGTGTGATGAACATGTCAGGGTGTGTAGTATCTTCTGATGTTGTTCGTGTAGACATCTTCTGACACAGTTCTTTGGATATCCATTATCCTTGAGCACTTGGAAGAGTTATTCTTCCTTCTCTTGGCGTAGTCCCATGTTGCTGCCCATTTAAATAGTGTTCGCGCACAGCTTCGTTTGCATGTGTGGGGATGGTTACTGTTGAAGTTCTGTACCTGGTCTGTGTGTGTAGCTTTTCTGTGTAGTTTTGTTTGCAGTTCCCCATTTGTCTCGCGCTCTACCACGATGTCCAGGAATGGGAGCTGTTTATTCTTCTCCTCCTCTCTGGTGAACTTTGTTCCAGTGAGGGTGTTGTTTACAAGTTTGTGTGTCTCCTCTAGTTTGGTCCGCTTAATGATGACAAAGGTGTTGTCCACGTAGCGTATCCGTAGTTTTGGTTGGATTAGGGGAAGGGTCGTCCTTTCCAGTCTTTGCATCACTGCCTTGGCTACAAGTCAGAAATAGGCGAACCCATGGGTCTCCCATGTTTTGTTCGTACGTTTGGCCATTGAAGGTGAAGTGGGTGGTGAGGCATAGGTCCAGTAGTTTGAGCATGTTGTCTGTAGAGATGGTTTCACTGTCATTGTTTGCCTTGCTAGGGGTATGTATATTGATGTGAATAGGGCAGTGACATCGAACGATATCATGGTTTCGTCATCATCTATCCTTATGTCTTTGATGGAGTTGAGGAATTCTTGGGCTGTGTGGATGGAGTGGGGTAATGTGTTGACTAGATGCCTGAGCCTCCTTTGTAGTTCCTTGGCTAATCTGTGCGATGGAGTGCCTGGTAGGGAGACTATGGGTCCGCTTTGTGTACTTTTGGGAGGCCGTAGAATCGGGGTGTGTTGGTTCCTTCAGGTTTCATTCTTAAGAAGTCTGTTTTGTTGATCTGTCCAGTTTGTTTGAGTTTTTTTAGCATATAGAGGATTTTGTTGCCTAGTTGCGGTGTCAGGTCAGTTTGTACTGGCTGGTATGTGTTCTCGTCAGCGAGCACTGTCTGTGCCTTGGTCGTGTAGTCTCTTTAATTTAGTATTACTGTTATGCAGACTTTGTGGGTAGTACCGTGACGTTCTTGTTCTGGGTAATGAAATGTCTGCGGGACAACAAATCAGCTCGGCGAGCCAACCAACTACAACATCCACAACCCGAGCTACAGATCTACTCCAAAACCTTAGGTTTGTAAAATGGAATGCAGCTATGGGCCAGTGAGTCATGTTACCTGGTGGTTAAACAGAGATTGAGGTTGGAATATGCTGTTACAAATGCAAGTGTCTCAGCGTTTTTAAAATTCATTCACAAGGATGAGGGCATTGCTTGCCAGGCCAACGTTTATTGCCCATCCCTAATTGCCCAGAGGGCAGATAAGAGTCAACCACATTGCCGTGGGTCTGGAGTCACACGTAGGCCAGACCAGGTAAGGATGGCACTTTCCTTACCTGAAGGACATTAGTGAACCAGGTGGGTGTTTACAACAATCAACAATGGATCCAAGGCCTTCATTAGGCTCTTAATTCCAGATTTTTTAATAAAATTGAATTCAAATTTCACCATCTGCTCCCCTAATGCTGTGAGAGATGTTGGTTTATGGCTGCGTACATTGATAGAAGAAGTGTAACTCTGGATTGCCAATGATTGGACAGCTGGACATCCAAGATGGCGCCAGTGCCAGGGAAGCCAGACTATTCCAGAATATCCCACCTGCAGTGAGATCTTCCTGCTACAATGAGCGATGGAACCCAGCTAGCATCAGGTGGTGGTATGAGGTGTTGGGGAGCGGGTGCGGGGTCGGGCACTATACCAGAGGCTGAGGTAATTGGTCAATGAGGCAGGTTTGTGATGATAGCAAGAGGAAACTCACCTGTTCTCAGAGAAAGAAACCCACCAGGAAACTTTAGAAAAATGACACTCAGCTGAAGTATCGTAAGATTCAGCCCTCAAAAGGCTAAAGCTTGGATGGCAGCAAGGAGTTCCATTATTTAAAGATCCTGAAAAATGGGTTGTGTTGAAAAGCACTTAGAAAATCTGGATTTCCAACTGGTTGAGATTCAGGAACGAGCAGGTCAGACATCTCATGTGGAGAGGGGGTCTTTAGAGATAATGAGCAGAATTTGGGCAGGTTCACCAGTTAGAGTGCCATTTTCAGGCAGTTGTCTGGTTGTGACTGGGGGTCCTGGCGAGGGAATGTCCCAGAGGAATTCCTCCTGCAGAGACGGATGTCTGGATTCCAGGTGCTCTCCTGTCTGGACAGTGCCACCTGGAGTGGTGGGCACTGTTGGTACTGCAATAGACCCAGGCAATGAAACCCCAGAACAGATTTAATGAACCATTGCAGGCACGATGGGCTGAATGGTCTCTTCCTGCACCATAACTTTTCACCAATTTGTGAAGATCATGCAGGTTTTCTGGCTATACAATTTCTGTAAGTGGATGTGATAATCAGTAAGGGAACACAGGTAAGCGATGAGATTGACTTTCAGAGACTCTGCTACCGATGTGTTGGAGATCATGTTCCTAAACCAACCTTCAGTCTTCTATTTGTCCAATTACTACTTCCTTTTACTTTGTACCGTCACTCCTAATGTCACTGATGAACTCCTCCTCTGTTATCTCTCACTGACTGTCCCTGTTTGTTCGTACGCCACCCCGACTCTTCCTCCTTCTGTTCTTGCTTAAACGTTGTTACATGTCTGAATTTTCCCAGTTCTGGTTAATGCATTCTATTTAAGATCCCTCCCCCCCGCCCCCACCGAGTGCTGATTCTTTTTCCGCATTTTCTGATTTCATTACAAGCTTCTTCTTTATGTTAGAAATCGGAGGAACTCCCGAGTCAGAAATTGTTGATTCATTTTGCTACGGGGTGAGGACATCAAAAGTGTTGTAAAATATCTCCCAACTTGAGATCACTCAGTTTGCAGAAGAGACACGGTACCGAATTATATGTTTCTTTTGTTCAGTCCAAGATGTGTGAGATTTTAGGGCGGTGGTGGGGGTGCGGTGGGGCGGGAGGGGGGTGGGGTGTGGCAATGCGGGGAGGAAGGATGTTTCACCATGAAGTCTCGAGGGTTTGTCTGCCCAATCTTACCAAGCTTGCATACCATACCTCTATGGCATTCCCCACATCCGATTTCCACCCCATCCTTACCATTCCCAGAACAACTCACTACTCAGCGGCTATCTGCTGAAAGAGCATCAACCCTGGTGTCTCCATGCCATAATTAAGAAGCCGCTGGGGGCTCCCGGGCAAATGCTGGCATCAGAAGCTGTCCTCCTCAGTCATGGGCAGAGTCAGAACAATGGCCGAGGAGGGAAAAGACGGCATCGCAATTCTTAGGGGCAAGGTGGGCCAGGATGGTGCAGAGGAGAGGTGCCCTCTTCCTGGACATGAACGGAGGAGGTTTGCCCACTGGGACACTGCCAGCCCCATCTGAGTATGCCATCCGCATCAGTGTTGTCTTCAGCAATGGCGTGGAGAACATTGTGTGACCTTCTCTCTGCCAGGGTAACAGCCACACTCATCCCTCTGCCACCTCACCCTCACTCCGTCTCTGTTACTCCCGCCAACAGCTCCTGCTGCCGTGCCTTCACTGAGTCACTCTCACCCACACACCGCATGCCCTCCGCTCTGTCTCCTCACTTCTTTAGAACATCTCACCACCTTTCCCCCAATGCATCATTGCTAAGTAAACACCACCCACTGACACCTCACACATTCCCCCCCACCCCTCCCCCTTTCTGTTACCACAGGAGAAGACATCCTATAACAGGGCAGAGCGAGACCATGCCTGGCATCTGGATCCTCACCATCTCCCCATTAAAACAAGGAGTGGATCCTGGATCCAAGTACTACCACCTCCCCCCCCCCCACCCCCGCCACCATGCCATTGCCAATCTTCTGTTAACCATGCTGCAAGTGTCTGCAATGATCTTATAGAATGGTGAAGTAAGGTAAATGGGCCGAGTGGCCTACTCTTCTTCCTTGTCATTCATCACTCCTAACTGCAAAGCTGCAATGCTGTCTATCTCTTGCATCTTACAGCCAACACCACCTTCACCTGCAGACTGTGCGTTCTTCCAGCCTTGGTTTATAACATTATGTCAGAATGTAGAATGGTACAGCAAAGAACGGGCCCTTCAGCCCACAGTGTTGTGCCAATATGGCACCAAATTAAACTAATCCCTTCTGTCTGCCCTTGGTCCATTTCCCTCCATTCCTTGCATATCCATGTGCTTATCTAAAAGCCCCTTAAGCACCCCTATTGTTTCTGCTTCAACCACCACCCCTGGCAGCGCATTCCAGACTCCTACCGCTCTCAGTGTAAAAACCCTACCCTTCATATCTCCTTTGAACTTTCCCCCTCTTACCTTGATTGCATGATCGCTGGTAATAAACATCTCAACTCTGGGGAAAAAAAATTCTGACCATCAACCCTATCAATGGATGTCATAATTTAATAGAACTTCTATCAATTCTCCCGTCAGCCTCTGAGATAGCAAGAACTGCCGATGCTGGAGTCAGAGATAACAAGGTGTGGAGCTGGAGGAACGCACAGGCTGGGCATCATCAGAGGAGCAGGGAAGTTAACGTTTCAGGTCGGGACCCTTCCAGAACGTCAGCTTTCCTGCTCCTCTGAAGCTCACTAGCCTGCTGTGTTCCTCCAGCTCCATGCTGCTTTATCTCCTCAGCATCTGCTGTTCGAGATAAACACCTGAGTTTTTCTAGACTCTCCTTAAAGCTCATACCTTCTAATCCAGGCAGCATCCTGGAAAACATCTTCTGCACCCTCTCCAAAGCTTCCACATCCTTCCTGTCATGTGGTGACCAGAATTGCATGTAACACTCTGAAGTGTGGCCTAAGTGAAGTCACCTAAAGCTGCAAAAAGACGTTGTGCTGACCCCTTGCCTTCCATCCGAGAGAAGGCCCCAGCCAAATCCTGAGCAATCAGGCCTGTCTCAATGATATACAGAAGGTGTCAAAGAATGAATGAATGAATGAGCCAACAGAATGACCAGACTGATACGTTGAACACGATCGGAGAGTAACTGAACAATACCAAACGCTGAATCTTTAAAAGCCCATTGTGCACTGGACAAATCCTGGTCAGTCCAGAGCTGCCCTGCACAGTTCCTGACATTTCCCCCAACACGGGAATTTTTGCTGAGAATTATAAAAGGTTTCCTTAAATGTTTGCCACTGCCTGCCCTACTTTTTAATCTCTTTCCCAAGTCCAATTTAACTGGCTCTGTTATCCAGGCTTTTTAATTGACTTCATTTAAATTTAAGATACTAGTTCCTCATCCAACAGAATGTGCACTTTGTCATGTTATGATCACCCTTTCCCAGAGGATCCTTTCTTACGAGAGACTGAATAATCCTGTCTCACTACACATTACCATATGTAAAATAGCCAATTCCCTGGTTGGTTCCACAATGTAATGTTGTGAAAAACTGATTCAAACACAACGTGGGAACTCATCCTGAAGACTATTTTGACTTATCCAAACTATACTAACCTTAACATTGGCCACAATTATTGTGGTTCTTGCTTACAAACCCCAACTATTACTTAATTCATACTTTGTTGTAAAGTGTAGCTATTGTTAGGGGGATCTAAACATCAGTGATTTCTTTCCTTCAATATGCCTTATCTGTACAAACTGGAACTACAGCTTGATCTTCTGAGCCAAGATCATTCTGCATGACTGTACTGAAATCATCCTTTGTTCGCAGAGCTACCCCATCTCCTGTTCATTTCATCCTGTGCATCTGAGATGTCACATGCCATTGAATATTCAAGTTACAGTTTTCAAGAATCAGAATCCCTAATTGTGGAAACAGGCCATCCAGCCCATCATGTCCACACTGACTCTCTGAAAAGCATCCAACCCAGATACACTCCCTACCCCATCCCTGTAACTCTGCACTTCCAATGGCCAATCCACCTAACCTGCACATCTTTGGACTGTGGGAGGAAACCCACGCAGACATGTGGAGAACTTGCAAACTCCACACAGACAGTCGACCAAGCTTGGAATTGAACCCAGGTCCCAGGTGCGGCGAGCCACCGTGCCGCCCTTTAGGGCATTTTGCAGCCATATCTCAGTAATAGCATTCACATCTTAACTATTTAGTTCTATTTATGCCTTCAATGCAGCACGTTTGTTATAAATGACGTGTTTATTCAGATGAATTTTTACTCTATCAATGTATCATCCTTCTTTAGACTGACCTTAGCTCAGCCAGAGAACTCTTACGTTTCTGTGCTTTGTCACTTTCTGGTCATCACTATCTACAATATATCACCACCCTACACTATTATCTTATCCTTTTCTTTAACTTACTAAATTCCTCCCACCTGAATACTAAGTTCAACTATGTAGTTCAAAGCCGCTGCTACAGTCCTAGTTATCTGACTCACCAGGACACTGGTTCCAATACGGCTCAAGCAAAGTCCCTCTGAATGGCACAGCTATTACCTGAGTACTAGAACATAGAACATTACAGCGCAGTGCAGGCCCTTCAGCCCTTGATATTGCATCGACCTGTGAAACCAATCTGAAGCCCATCTAACCTACACTATTCCATTATCATCCAAATGTTTATCCAATGACCATTTAAATGCCCTTAAAGTTGGCGAGTCTACTACTGTTGCAGGCAGGGCATTCCACGCTCTTACTACTCTCTGAGTAAAGAACCTACCTCTGACATCTGTCCTATATCTATCACCCCTCAATTTAAAGTTATATTCCCTCCTGCTAGCCATCACCATCCAAGGAAAAAGACTCTCACAGTCCACCCTATCAAATCCTCTGATCACCATGGATGTCCCTATTAAGTCAAATCTTAACCTTCTTCTCTCCAATGGAAACAGTCTTTCCTCATAAGACCTTCCCTCCATACCAGACAACATTCTGGTAAATCTCCTTTCCAATGCTTCCACGTCATTCCTATAATGCGGCAACTAGAACTGTACGCAATACTCCAAGTGTGGCCGCATCAGGGTTTTGTACAGCTGCAACATGATCTCATGGCTCTGAAGCTCAATCCCTCTACCAACAAAACCTAACACACCCTACACCTTCTTAACAACCCTATCAAGCTGGGTGGCAACTCTCAGGGATCTATGCACATGGACACCGAGATCTCTGCTCGTCCACACTACCAAGAATCTTACCATTAGACCAGTACTCTGTATTCCTGTTATTCCTTCCAAAGTGAATTGCCTCACACTTTTTTCCGCATTAAACTCCATTTACCACCTCTCAGCCCAGCTCTGCAGCTTATCTACGTCTCTCTGTAACCTGCAATATCCTTCCACACTATCCACAACTCCACCGACTTTAGTGTCATCCACAAACCTACGAGCCCATCCTTCTACGCCCTCATCATTTATAAAAGTGACAAACAGCACCGGCCCCAAAACAGATCCTTGTGGTATACCACTAGTAACTGAACTCCAGGATGAACATTTCCCATCAATCACCACCCTCTGTCTTCTTACAGCCAGCCAATTTCTGATCCAAACTGTGAAATCACCCTCAATCCCATGCCTCTGTACTTTCTGCAATAGCCTACCGTGGGGAACCTTATCAAATGCTTTACTGAAATCCATATACACCACATCATCTGCTTTACCCTCATCCACCTGTTTGGTCACCTTCTCAAAGAACTCAATAAGGTTTGCGAGGCACGACCTACCCTTCACAAAACTGTGTTGACTATCCCTAATCAAATTATTCCTTTCTAGGTCATTATAAATCCTATCTCTTTTAATCCTTTCCAACACTTTACCCACAGCTGAAGTAAGGCTCACTGGTCTATAATTACCAGGGTTGTCTCTACTCCCCTTCTTGAACAAGAGGGCAACATCTGCTATCCTCCAGTCTTCTAGCACTATTCCTGTACACAATGATGACATAAAGATCAAAGCCAAAGGCTCTGTAATCTCCTCTCTAGCTTCCTAGAGAATCCTAGGATAAATCCCATCTGGCCTAGGGAACTTATCTATTTTCACACTTTTCAGAATTGCTAACACCTCCTCCTTATGAACCTCAAACCCGTCTCGTCCAATCGCCTGTATCTCAGTACTCTCCTCCACAACATTGTCTTTTTCCTGTGTGAATACTGATGAAAAATATTCATTTAGTGTCTCTCCCATCTCTTCAGATTCCAAGCACAACTTCCCACTACTGTCCTCGACTGGCCCTAATCTTACTCTAGTCATTCTTTTATTCCTGACATACCTATTGAAAGCTTTAGGGTTTTCCTTGATCCTACCTGCCAAAGAATTCTCATATCCCCTCCTGGCTCTTCTTAGCTCTCTCTTTAGGTCCTTCCTGGCTAACTTCTAACTCTCAAACACCCAAACTGAGCCTTCACACCTCATCTTTACATAAGCCTCCTTCTTCGTCTTGACAAGAGATTCAACTTCTTTACTAAACCACGGTTCCCTCGCTTGGCCACTTCCTCCTTGCCTGACAGGAACATACTTATCAAATTGGTACTAAGTATTGGTACTGAGGCTCCATGAACTGGAAACAATTTCTCCCACACGATTTTTGAGACCGAGTTCAACTTTCTGATCTCATTTACCCTTTGGCAACTTGCACTTGACTCGAGTATTAACCTAAAGATGATTATCTTTGTAATTCTGCTTTTTAACTCAGTCCCTCGTTGCTCATCCTCCCCATGTTACTGGTACCCAAGTGGACCACTGCAATTGAATTATTTCCCATCTATTGAGCCATCCCATGTCCTCTTGACTATTATTACCATCCCCCTCACAGTTTAAAATGACCCCAAATTTTCTGTCATCTGTGAACAACATAAACAGGTCTAACTCAGAGAGAAAAGCACAGAAGGATGTATTCATAGCTTTGATGAGGAGAATTAGAATTAGATTTTCTTGCCAGGCATACTCAAGCATAAGAATACATGAATGCGGTGACAAGCCCATAAAGTTGCCATTTCCCGGAACCACCTTGGTTACAAAAACAGAATAAAAATAAAATACAACAGCAGATATAAAAGAAAACCAAAAGGTAAAAGAAACATCCAGATATTAAGGTCTAAGACATTTAGGTCGACGGATGCAGACACATGGGCCTAGCCCTGGCCTGAAAGCTCAGCCAGCCTGCGAGTCCTGCATTGATCACTGTGAGGAGGTGCAATTTTGCTGCTGCTGCTGATGCCTCCAACCGCTGGATGAGGAGTGGTAGAATGTTTTCATTGGACGCAAACACTGACTCATTGAGACGCCTAATCTGCTTCTGCGACGTAGATGTTACATAATTCTGCTCACCGACTTCTGCCATGCACCTTAATCCTGCTCCACTCACCATAGGATTACTATGCTTCATTAGGTGCACAATATCACTTATTAACCAAGTCGGATTGCAATGAGTAGAAGAGAGGGTATAGTCCATCTCACCCTCTTTGTGTCCTACTTGGAGGATACCATTGGCCAGGTTCAGGAAGCGCAAGTCTTGGACTGTGCCATTTCCATCAAGGGGGACACTATCATCCCATAAAATGTTGCTCTTTTGTGGAGAATAATTCATTCAGAGGCCAGAACAGAAGATGGAAAATCAGTGGAGAATTTGCATTCACACGAACACTACAGTGTAAAATTAATTCTGTTGAGGTCATATGCAGTCCCGCTTATGAATCCAACTGTGCTGTGTTGAATAATGGGAAGAAGACAGTGACAAGTGTAAATATTCAGCCAATAACACGTCTCCACAGATCAACGAGATTACCCTTTCATTTGGATTCCAGCATTCAGACGATGAGCAGCCTACATATTTTGTGACATTTTAAAAATGACTTATTCACAGCCTTCTGTATTCTTCTGTATGCAACTGATATGAATGGCGTATTGCACTTCCATGACAATGACTGTGACAGATTTTCAAGCTGATAGGTTTGGTTGGTCGCGATGGAGTGAGATATAGATCAGCCATGATTTAATTGAAAGGCAGAACGGTGGTTGTGGGGGAAAGGGTGAATGGTTTCCTTCCTATGTTCCTAGATCACCAAATATAATGAGCTCGTCATTCTTGCACTGTACCATAAAAGGCTTGAGGAAAATAAATCTCCCAGTGGCAAACAACATTTGTGTCTTATTATAGTGTGGCAGTGGGAGGATTAGAGGGCTGTCTGCATTCTGTCACATTAAAGTAGATGTCTGTCACAGGCCCAATAAATGCTTAACAAATAATGAACAGATAGTAGCTGCTGCTGAAAATTGGAAATCCTATTTCTTTCCCCTGGCAGTAATCTGATTAGTTAGCACAAATTCCGCGTCTGTAAGAGATGCTTGTACAAGATAGAAAGCTGCATGTCCATGGTTATTGCTTCTACACAAGGAAATGAAGCTCACCATTAGGAATACCTGTGTTTATGCTGCTGTTCACATTGGAAGGTCAATAAACACCACCATTTCTTTTCCTACTTGCTGGCCACAAAATTGGTCTCCAGAGCCCCGATATTTGCAGGAATGGGCTCAGAGAAACCTTGGTGTGGCTCAGCTCTGTTCGTAACATTGTGACGCGCGACACCAGTTGACGTTTGACCGGCGCTTGCAGAGTGGACAGGCTGTGTATCAGTCAGCATGCCACACTAATTTGATACAGAACAGCCAGTTGGAAATTTTGAAACTCCTGTTGAAGCCCTCTCTTAAAACATTCGAGATGTCAAGGCATCCCCAACAAAGCTTTTGTTTCTTCACTCGTGGGACGTGGGCATTGTTGGCTGGAGCAGCTTTATTGCCCGTGATAATGGGAACTGCAGATGCTGGAGAATCCGAGATAACAAAGTGTGGAGCTGGATGAACACAGCAGGCCAAGCAGCATCTCAGGAGCACAAAAGCTGACGTTTCGGGCCTAGACCCTTCATCCCTTTGAGAAGGTAGTGGTGAGCTGCAGTCCATGTGGTGTAGGTTGACCTTCAATGCCTTTAGGGAATGCCAGGACTTTTGACTCAGTGACACTGAAGGAACTATTTCAGGTGAGATGGTTTTGATCATCAGTTTGCCATCCCTGAAGTTAGTGGGGCGTTGTGTTGTTGGACGAATTAACCGATATTCTTCCAATCGGAAGGAAAAGCAGCTGGATCCTTGCAAGGTCTCCATTTGCTCCCAGTTGTGAGGGGATATAGTCACAGTTCCTCTTGAACTGAGGTATGACTGACACAGAGCAAGGTGGTTTCTGAGGTCTTGATATCCCAATGTTGGAGATGTGCTCAATACGTTCCAGACCCTGACCGTGCCTCCTCATTGGACATGTATTGTCTAGCGCTTGTGTGGCACGAATATAGCTCACCATTTTTCAGCCCAACTTTAGACATAACGCACATCTTGCTGTATATGGACCTGGGGCTGCTGCAGTATATGACGAGTCGCCAATGGTGGTGAGCATTGTGCAATTTTCGGACATCATTCCCACTTCTGACCTTAGGATGGAGGTGAGGCCATCGATGACATAGTTAAATAGTTGGACTTAGGACAGTGCCCCAATGATTTTCCACAGAGACATCCAGGAGCTGACTTCCAGCAAACACTACCATCTTCCTTTGCACTAGATATGACTCCCAACTCATGGAGACTTTTCCTTCTGATTCCCAGAACCACGTTTGGCAAGATGGCTGCAGAGTAGGACACCCCTGCTGGAGCTCCTCTGCTCTGCCTGTTTCTCTTTCTTTCTTCTTTCATTTCTTTTCCTCTCTTTTTGTCTTCTTCTCCCTCCCTCAGCACCAGAGGCGAATCATGGTGTAGGGACAGGTGCCGGCAGCAAGACCCCGGAGCGACACATGGGCTGCGAGGTCCGCGAGCAGTGAGCCCTGGTATGCACCACTTGGGCTGCGAGCCTCAGAGCAGCACAGAGAAACAGCCCAGGAGCAGCGCGCAGGCAGCCAATCCCAGGCGGAGACCGGCACGCGGGAGGCAGTCCTGGCACTTACCTCGGAGCAGCGGTTTGCCAGTACAGAGTGGTCTGGAGCTTGGTGCGGAGCTGGGACGGCTGTTGGATTGCGGTCTGGCGCGGGTGGTCAGGCCGTGTATGGAGGCCCTGTGCTGAGCTGCTACAATGTAATGTCTGTTCAAAATTTCCTACCTTACCATAACGTTAACACTTCAATGACGTCCTATTTTTAACTTATTTTTCAACTCCTTAAATTAATACAACTACTCTTACCCCTCTGCTGTATCCAAGAGTTGTACATAGGTACTTATATCTAAGATGTTGCCATAAGAAGGCAGATATTGTGAAAGCTCTTCACTGTGCTCCTATAATGGAGTACATGTGACAGTAAAAGGATATTGTATTGATTTCAGTTTTACTCGGGTTCTCTCATGTCACACTTGGTCAAATGTGGCCTTGCTATCAAGGACTGTCATTCTAAATTCACCTCTTACTCACCCTGTTACCAGCTTACTGGTTCGAGAAAGTGTTGTTTCAAACGATTATACCTGTGTGATTCTTTATAACTAACAGTCTAAAAACTTACTACCTTCCTGACGTGTGTTGCACTGCTTATCCCCATCTATATTGAAGTTAAAATTTCCCGTTTGAAACACTCTTCCAATGCTGCAATGTTTTTCTAATCATACCACTTCACAGCAACTTCTGGGAATGTGTAAAGCAACCCCTTTTCAACCATCAATCCTTCTCTATTTCATCACCGTAAGCATAAACTCTCCCTATCTCCTCTCTTATCATCGAAGTGATTTCATCTATAATCAACGAATTCACTTCCTCCCATTGATTTATCCCATTGATCCGTCTTTGTATCCCTCAATCCGATCAATTCTCCATTTCTTACACTGAAGAGAACACAACCTACTGTCATGATTTATTCCCTAAGTCACAATATCATATGAAAGTTAGGTTACCTGATCTGATGTTCGTGTGTTTTTTTGGGGGGGAGGAGTGGGTGGTGTTGGGGAGGTTCGATGGAAAAGGGTGTTGAAGGGAAGTTGAATGCATTTCCATGATTATGGGCCAATGAGGTAAACATAACCAACAAATCCCCGGCTTTGAACGTCAGTCAGCAGCAGCTGCCGGATTCGGGAATAATCATTTCAGACAAAATGCAGGCTCACGTGAGACATGTCCTGAGACTGAACTGCCTGCAAATTTCCCTCACTATCCAAACTCTGATGAATAACAGAGTCATTCAATTAATTTTTACAGTGGAGAAAAAGACCATTTTTCCCATGGTGCTGTGCATGCTCTTTGAAACAGCTTTGCAATTAATTCCAGTTTGCCTTCTCATAGCTCTGCATTTTGCTTTCCTTTTCAAATATTTATTCAATTTCCTTTTGCAAGTTAATATTGAAGCTACTCCAGTTCAAGCAGTGCATTTCCGATCATACCATTATGTAAAAAATTGTCCCCATCTGCCCTCACAAACCTAAATCTATGCCTCCTAGTTATCAACCCTCATGCCAATGGGAACAGTTTCTCCTCTTCCACTCTAACTGAGCCCTTCATTGTCTTGAACACTCCGGTTCAATTTCTCCAACCTTCTCTGCTTGTGACAGCACAAGCCTTTCCTAGGCCTCTAGGAATTTTCTGTCTCCCCCTGATGATTGGTAGTAGTATAGCAGCAACAAAGGCAATAAGTGGAGCACGACCCAGGAGGTGGCTGACCAAAACTCTAGGCCAGGGCTCGGCCTAGGGAGATAAGACTTTAAGATCAGGACATTTTTCTTTTTCTTTGGGTTCTGTTTCTTTTATTTCTTCTCTTTAAATTCTGATTTTGAATTTTAATATGGCGCTGTAGAATGGCAACTTTGTCGGCTTTTCACTGTACTCCTGTATTCCTGTACTTGTGTGCACGTGACAATGAAATCTAATTCTAATTCTAATTTGCAAGGCAATGAGTTGGCCTGTACCACTGGAGTGTCAAACTGGAAGAGGGAGATTGATGTCTGAAAACCCTAAGAATGCTTCTCAAATTGTAGACTGTCAGCAAAATCCGAGAATCAAAGAATCCCAGCAGATTCGGAGAATTAATCTTGCTGCTGGCTCCATCCCATAAACAATTGCGTGGCAGTTGTTTACTGCCTGACAAAGTGGAAAGATTGTCATGCTTTCTTGGCCTCTGCGTCGACATGGGTGGGCCAGGACAGACTGTTCATGATCGTCACTCCCAGGAACATGCAGACAGGGGCGTGCCCTCCACTCCACTTCCTGAAGTCGATGACCAACTCTTTTGTTTTGTTGACAGGTTTGGAGAAATTTTTACACCATAGAGAGACTTTACATCACCTCGCTAAGCACACAATCTCTTTCCTGATGTAGATACCCTTGTTATCCAGATGTCCTAGGAATGATTGTGGGGTCAAGGAATAGGCATCTATTGTGGACCTGTTGTGCCAGTAGGCAATTTGCAAAGGATCAAGGCAATTTGGAACGCTTGATATGAGCCATGACCAACCTCTCAAAGCACTTCATAATTATGGAAGTCAGTGCCACTGGGCAATAGTCACTGAGGCACACTGCATGATTTTTCCTTGGCACCAGGATGATGGTGGTCTTCTTGAAGCAGGTGGGGTCTTGGGAGCAGAACTAGGCCAGTTAGCCCATCGAGTCTTCTCTGCTGTTCAATAAGATGATGGCTCATCTGATCATCCTCAACTCCACTTTCCTGTGTTTCCCCCATCCCCATGATTCCCTTACTGATTAAAAACTTGACTATCTTTGTCTTGGGTATACTGAGCCACCCAGCCTTAACAGCCTTGTGTGGTACAGAATCCTACAGATTCACTACGCTCTGAGAGAAGAAATTCCACCACTTCTGTGTCTCGAAATACGCCCTCTGGTCCCAGACTCTCCCACAAGGGGAAGCAACCTTTCCACATTTATCTTGGCGAGTCGCCCAAGAGCCTGATACATTTCAGAAGATTGCCTCTTATTCTGCTAAATTCCAAATAGCACAGGCCCAATCTACTCAATCTCTCCTCATGGGACAATCCCTCCATACCAATTATCAGATCTGTGAACCTCCCCTGGACTGCCTCCAATGCCAGTTTCTCTTTCCTTTGGTAAGGGGCCCCGAAACTGTTCACGACATGCAGCTGTGGTCTGACTGGCGCTTCTTACAGTTTTAGCACAACTGGTTTTATAACCAAGACAACGTGGTTGGGCCGGATAATGGACTGCATTTCATCTGCCTCCCAATTACATGCTGATTGATGGACAAGCGCTCCTAAATCCCTCAGTTCTATAGCATCCTGTGGTCTCCCTCCATTGAAGCAACATTCGGCTCTTTTGTTCTTACTGTCAAGGTGCATTTCACGTTTTCACACATTATGTTCTATCTATCAAGTTTGTGACCACTCACTTAACCCTGCCTGTGTTCCCTTATGTTGTCCTCACCTTATGTCTTCCCAAGTGGTTACTGACACTTTCCCGTGGTTCTTCCTTCAGCCAAGTCAGAGTATACACCAAGGTTTCCAGTGGGTATGCTGGTGGATTGAGTGGAGGGAAATGGAAAGCTAGAGAAGCCTTCTGGATAGGCATATGACCTGGAGCAGCTAGGAACTCGAACCTAGGGTTCCAGGCTCGGAGTTAGGGATAATTCCGCTGTACCGAAGGAGCCCCCCGCTATTCCTGAACAAGCATCCTCCCTCTTCAGTGACCAACAGGCCAATGCTGAGGATTACAAACTAGAAATTAGTTCTAACTGGGAAAGATGCCTGCTTTTTGTGCTTCTGACTGCAGAAGTGTCAAAATGACTTTCACCATTTCATCAAATCTCTTTCACGGAAAAATTCAATTGTCAACTTGGGTGGCATTGACAATTTATTTTACCTTATTGACAATTCCAATGTTTGGTTCACAGCACCCAGGGTTATAGCCTTGCTGAGAGTTCCATACTCGCTTGATAAATATTGCTTAAAAAGGCATCCATTTTAGTAATGTGGCAAGAACCAGATATGTTTATAACTGAGCCAGAATTATTAGCTGAGAAATACTGCTGAGCAACTCAGGTGAACTAACTGAATGGAATCCAGATGAGCAAGGAGTGCTCCCAATGAAACAATAGCAAAGCAATAATAAATGAAAAATTAGTGAGGTTGTGAGCATAGAAATGTAGGAAATGGAGTAGCAGTAGAATATTCAGCCCCTTGAGTCTGCTCCGCCATTCAATATGGTCCTGGCTGATTATCAAACTCAATACCCTAATCCCACCTTCCCCCCATATCTCTTATTCGCTTTAGCCCCAAGAACAATATCGACCACCTTCTTTAAGACACATAATGTTTTGGCTTCAAACACTTTCTGTGGTAGAGAATTCCATTAGCTCACAAGTCTCTGGTTGAAGAAATTTCTCCTCATCTTAGCTCTAAAAGGTTTACTCCTTATCCTTAAATTATGACCTCCGGTTCTGGACTCCCCCAGCATCAGGAATGTCCTCCCGCCTTATTCTTCTAAATGCCGGGGAATACAATCCTAACTCGACTGAATCTCTCCTCCTGCGTCAGTCCTTCCATTCTCACCATAGCAGGTAGTAGAATTTAAATTAAATAAAAGGGGTGGCACGGTGGCTCAGTGGTTAGCACTGCAGCCTCACAGCGCTATGGACCTGGGCTCAATTCCAGCCTCAGGCAACTGTCTGTGCGGAGTTTGCATATTCTCCCTGTGTCTGTGTGGGTTTCCTCGGGTGCTCCGGTTTCCTCCCACAGTCCAAAGATGTGCAGGCTAGGTGGATCGGCCATGCCAAATTGCCTGTAGGGTTCAGGGGTGTGTGCGTTATAGTGTGATGGGTCTGGGTGGGATGCTTCAAGGGGCAGTGTGGACTTGTTGGGCCGAAGGGCCTGTTTCCACACTGTAGGGAATCTAATCTAGGAATCAATTTGGCAAATCTTTGATACACTCCCTCTATAGCAAGAACATCATTCCTCAGAAATGGAATCCAAAACTGGGCACAATATTCCAGGTGTGGCCTCACCAACATAATACTGCAGTGAGGCATCCCTGTTCCCATACCTGAATCCTCCTGGTACAAAGGCCAACGTACAGTTTGCCTGCTGAAACTGTGCGCTTACTTTCAGTGATTGGTGCACTAAGACACCCAGGTTTCAGTGAAAATTCCCCTCCCTCAAATTTACAGCCAGTCAAATAATACTTTTCCTTCCAGTTCTTTCTACGCTTGCTTCAAACAGGTCTGTCAAATGATGTCATGTGTCCCATCAGCCTCTGGTGCACATGTAAGCTCGGTCTCCACCATAGAGATTGGTTCGGCCTTCTTAAGAGTGAAACCATGGAAAGCGACTGGCCTGGATAGAGTTCCCGGCCTTGCTCTCAGATTCTCTGCGGGCCAGTGTGCGGGAGTATTTGCAGACATCTTTTACCTCTCCTTACAACAACCTGATGCCCCGTCTTGCTTAAAGAAGGACCCCATCAACCCAGTGCCAAAGAAAAATCATGCAGAATGTCTCAAGGGCTACTGCCCAGTGCCTCTGATGCTCATAAGTACGAAATGTTTGGAGAGTTTGGTCATGGCTCACATCAACTCCCGCCTACCTTGTTGCCTTGATCCCTTACAATTCTCCTACTGTTGCAACAGGTCCACGGCAGAGCCCCATCTCCCTGGCTCTACGCACGTAGCTGGAATATCTGGACAGCAAGTATATCTACATCAGGCTTCTACTTATTGACTACAGCCTTCAACACTGCAATTCAAAACAAACTCATCTCCGTTCTGCTGGACCTGGATCTCTGCTCCTCCCTCTCTAACTGGATCCTTGACTTCCTGACCCATAGAACACAGTCAGTAAGAACAGGCGACAACACCTCCTCCACCATAATCCTCAATACCGGTACCCCGCAAGGCTGCGTACCCAGCACCTGACTATAGACCTTATACACAAAATTGGGCCAAGTTCCACCCCCCTCCAACTCCACTTTCACATTTGTTGAAGACACCGCCATTGTAGGTTGGGTCTGAAACATCAAGATGGAGTACAGGAAGGAGATAGAGTGCTTAACGGCAAAATGTAAAGACAACAATCTCTCCGTCAAGAGACAGTAGGAACTGCAGATGCTGGAGAATCTGAGATAACAAGGTGTTGAGCTGGATGAACACAGCAGGCCAAGTAGCATCAGAGGAGCAGGAAGGCTGACGTTTCGGGCCTAGACCCTTCTTCAGAAATGGAAGGGTCCAGGCCCGAAACGTCAGCTTTCCTGCTCCTCTGATGCTGCTGGGCCTGCTGTGTTCATCCAGCTCTACACCTTGTTATCTCAATCTCTCCATCAACGTCAGCAAAACAAAGGAGCTGTCATTGACTTCAGGAAGTGGAGTGGAGGACATGCCACAGTGCTGAAGTGGAGATAGTCAAGAGCATCCTGGGAGTGGCGATCACCCACAGTCTGTCCCGATCCACCACATTGACACGATGATCAAGAAAGCACAACAATGCCTCTATTTCTGCAGGAGGCTAAGGAAATTCAGCATGTCCACAATGACTTAACAATTTTTATAGATGCACCATAGAAAGCATTCTATGTGGATGCATCACACCGTAGTACTCTTCTCAAAAATGAAAGAAACAACAGAAAATCATGAACACAGCCCAGTCCATTGCGCAAACCAGCCTTCCATCTATTGACGCCCGGGTCCTTGGAAAGCAACCGACATAATCAAAGACCCTCCCACCCTGGTTATATTCTCTTCCACCCTCTTTGTTTGGGCAGAAGAAATAAAAGTTTGTATACACATACAAACATATTCAAGAATAGTTTCTTTGCTGCTGTTCCAGACATTTGAATGTACCTCTTTAATATTAATGTTGATCTCTCTTCCTGCACCTCCTCAGCAGCTGTAACATTGAATCCTGCACTGTGTTTTGTTACCCTGATGCACTTGTATAGTATGATCTGCCAGTAAAAGAACATAGGAAGACATTTTTCACTGTATCTTGGTATGCGTGATAGTAATAAATTAAACTAAATCAAATCTAAGTGGATAAACTCACATTTATCCACATATTACGGCATCTGTCTTGCATTTATCCACTCATTCAGCCTGTCCAAATTGCGCTGCAACAACTTTACACCCTCCTCACAGCTCCCCCTTAATGTCATCTGTAAAATTTGAGATGTTGCATGTAGTTCCCTCATCTAAATCATTAACATGTATTGTGAATGGCTAGGGCCCTAGTACTGATCCCTGTGGTACCCCACTAGTCACTGCCTGTCATTCAGATACAGACCCATTTATTCCCCACTTTTTATTCCCTGTCTGTGAACCAATTTTCTATCCATCTCAATACACTACCCTCAATTCCATGCAGTTTTAATTTTATGCACTTACTTATTAGATGGGACTTTATCGAAATTCTTCTGAAAGTTCAAATAAACAATATTCATTGCTCCCCCAATCATCTCTACTGGTTACATCCTTGATGAATTCCAGTAGATTTGTTAAACACGATTTCCCTTTTGTAAATTCATGCTGACTGTGTCTGATTCTATCATTGTTTTCTAAATGGTCTACTATAAAATCCCTGATAATGGACTTGAACCCCTTCCCTCTGGCTGACTGGTCTATAAATATTTATTTTCTCTCTAACTATTTCTTTAAATAGTGGGGTTATTAGCCACCCAACAGTCTGTGGGAACTGTTCCAGAGTCTAATGAATCTTGGAAAATGACCACCAATGCATCCACTTCCTTAATTACTCTGGGATGTAGATTATCAGGCTCTGGGGATTTATCAGCCTTAAATCCCATCAATTTCTCCAACACTATTTCGCTACAAATACAGATTTGCTTCACTTTCTCCCTCTCAGTAAACTCTGTGTTCCCCATCATTCCGGGCGTGTTATTCATGTCCTCCCTTGTGAAATCAGAAGTGAAGTTTAAACTTAGCTCATCAGCTATTCCTTTGTTCCCCATTTTACTTTGCTCCATTTTTGTCTGTAAGGCGCCTACAAATTGCTTTCTCTTTACATATATATGGATACTTTTACAGTTATTTCTTTGTTCCCCATAAGCTGACTGTCATACTCTATTTCCCCTTTTTTAAGTAATCCTTCGGTCCTCCTTTGCTGACTTCTAAACTGTTTCCAGTCCTCAGGTCGATTGTTTTTTTTCTTGCCAATTTGAATGCCTCTTTTTTGCTTTAAATATTGTTACAAACTTCCTCAGATGTCATGGTTTGGCCAATGCTCTATTTTGCACTGTTGTGCCAGTCAATATCAAACAAGTTTTATAGCTCACCCATTCACTGTTTGAATATTTGCCATGACCTTCTTTCAGTGACATTTCCCAATCCATCATAGCTAACTCACCCCTCATACCATCATAGTGTTCCTTAATAAAATTCAGAACACTAATCTCAGAATCAATTACCTCACTCTCTACTTTGATGAAGAATATTTCCGTCACTGAACCCCAAGGGGTCTCTCACAACTTCATATACCAATTATTCCTTTCCTATTGCATACGACCCAGTCTAAGATGGCCTGTTCTCTAATTGGTTCCTCAACATTTTGATCCACAAAACCCTCCCGTATACACTCTAGCAAATCTTCTGCTCTGGTACTTTCACTAATTTGAGTTGCCCAATCTATATGTAGATTACAATCATGCATATTTAAAGATATTCCTCTTTACAGCGTGCATTTTGGATTTCCTTTTTAATGCCATTCCCGATGTTGGTTGTCTCTGTGTTATCCCATTAATTTCTTTTTGCCTCTTGGTATTTCTCAATTCCACCCACACAGATTCTACATTGTCTGAATTAAGACCTTTTCTCAGTATTGTGTGTATAATCCTCTTTAACCAGTAATGCAACTGAATTGCCTATTCTTTCCTCCGTCCTTCCTGAATACTGAATACCCCTTCTCTATAATCATACCTGTTTACATCTATTTGGAAGAGTAATTTATCCACTTTTTTGTGAGTGTTCCATGCCTTCAGCTACAAAATCTTAACCTTTGCCTTTTTATTGTTCCAAGTCCCAATCCCAATTTTTTAAAAATTATGGCCTTGTTTGATTCCTTTGATTGCTCTGCCCAACACTTCTCTTTATCACTTTTCTGTTTTTGTTCTTGTCTTTGAGCCCTCTGACTCCTGCATAGGCTCCCATGCCCCTGACAATTTAGCTTATAACCTCCTCAACTTCCCTGGTTACACGCCTTAGGGCATTAGTCCCAGTCTGTCCCAGGTGTAACTGTATCCTTTCGGTAATGTAATGAGCAGAATGGTATGCCGTTTGTCCCATGTTTAGCATTCTATCCTTCCCAAAAATAAATGTAGTGCTTGTTCTGCCTTTTCATAGCCTTGCCAACATGTGGCCCAACACTTAGTCAACACCTCCCACTCCAATCTATCCAGTGAGAAGCTGAGGACAGCCCCTGTTTATCCCTAAGCGACGCAGAGTCAAAGAATCCATCAGGGTATCACTTAAAAGTCACTCAAATTCCTTGTTTAGCTACAGGGCCACACTTCATACCTTAACTCTGACATTGAACTCTTTCATGCCATTAAGAAAAAACAAAATCCAACATAAAATATGTATCCTATTTCAAATGTATAAATTAAATCATGCCAGAGTTCATGCTAGAAAAACTGATCCACTTTCTGTATTTCTGGAACACTTGTTTGATGTGCATTTTATATGCACCATTTCTTCTCTTTGATTCTTACTGTATGCTCAGAATATATTCTGAGGTCCACTGGACGAGACTGTACATGACCTCAGAGCACACCCTTGAGGAGCTGTGGTTAAGTGAATCTTAACAAGAAGAGGCACGTCTTCACAAGAAGTAGTTTACTGCATAACAGCAAAGACACAAGTTATATCTACTAGTTTTGAACACAATTACTAAGGCTGTCAGGAGTCATTGTTGACACATCTGTCTCCCTCAAGATGTCAAGCTCGATTCCATTTTCTTCTACCCACGACTATATGACATCATCAGATTGGGTCAAGCCTAATGTGGTCGTAACTGTAGCCCTTTCAGAACCATTAAAAGATGTAACTGGAACTGGAGGGTTTGAGGAGAAAGCTCAAACCCTCCAGTTTGGAGAAGCTAGACAGGCTGGGACATTTTTCACTAGAGTATAGAAGATTGAGGGGCGACATTACAGGTGTTCATAAAACCATGAGGGGCACAGATAAGGTGATTAGCAAAGGTCTTTTCTCCAGGGCTGGGGAGTTCAAAACTGCAGGGCATAATTTTAAGGTGAGAGGAGAAAGGTGTGAAAAACAGCCAGAACAGCAATTTTTTTCAGAGGGTAGTTTGGAAGTGGAACGAACTGCCAGTGGAAGTGGTAGACGCCAATGCAGTTACAACATTTAAATGGCATTTGGACTGGTATGTGGTTAGCAAAGATTTAGAGGGATATGGGCCAAATGCAGGTAAATGGGACTACTAGATAACAAAGTGTGGAGCTGGATGATCACAGCAGACCAAGCAGCATCTCAGGAGCACAAAATGGGACTAGATCATTTTAAGAATCTAGTCAGCTTAGACAAGTTGGACAGAGGGTTCTGTTTCCCTCCTGTATGACTCTATGACTCTACAATAGTTAAATGGGCTGAATGGCCAGCTTCCATGCTGTAGAATTCTAAACTGGATTTCTAAAGAATTAAAGCAGTTTAATTCATAGTTTAATTTTCCTTAAAGCAAAAGTTCAAAAGGACAGAAAATATAAAAGTACTGGGAGCAGAACCTTTCCCGGGTCGGGGCGAGAGCAGGGAGAGAGGTGCCTGCTTACCCCCTCAGAGTGGAAGAGGCGCCCAGCCAAGAGACCTGTAAGAACCCCGGCCTGAACCAGTAACACATTGCGGCCGGGCTAATGCAGTGGTCAGTGGAACTTTGCCCCCTGGTGGGCGGAGGTCCCATCCTCTGGAGCTGCCTGTCAATCTGATTGATGGCTGATTCCAACAGCTCAGGAATTACCAAGACCTTGTCAGTGGGTGCTGTAAAGATTGCGACCAGTTCAAAGAAGGTGGAGGCATCACAGTGTGGAGCTGGAGGAACACAGCTGGTCAGGCAGCATCAGAGGAGCAGTAGAGCTGACATTTCGGGTCTGGACCCTTCATCAAGTACATAACAACCATGATCGAAAGACAGTAACCTTCTCCCTTCCTTTATAAGATCATTTTATAAACACAGCTACCTGCTCCTGCTCACCTCTGCACACCACTCTGAGTTGCACTCCAACAGTAGGCCTCAGTTCATCCTTGGTTACCTGCAATTTGCCATTCTAGGCACCCAGCAGTTTTGTAGGTGTTTGGCATTCCAATGGTGTGAGTTTGCCAAAGGTTAGCCAATAGCTCAATCACATCAAACGGGAGAGCACAGTGCGCTACATTCAAGCACTTGCAAGCCTGAATTATGCTTCACGCATGCTTCCCACTGGTCAAGATAAATACGTCAGAATCTCTGAACTGACAAGCAGTTTGATATGAATAACGTGGTTCAATGACAGGTTAGTACACTGAAAGTTACTCAGTCAAAAGACACTTCACAGCCTTAGTGAGTGTATTAATTCCACAACCATCTCTCCAGTGATGAATGGTTGTATTGAAGCATGGAATAGAGTACAAGCAGGTCAGTGGGGTTGGAACTCAAAGAGGCTTGATGAGATCCCATCTATAGTATTGCGTTTTGCTTTAGACATCAAAATTCGGAAACCACGACATTGATTTGGGAAGGGTCTCTGTGCTAATTCACACAACTGGTCACATTTTCTTATCCATTTGCCTGCCCAAAGGCACGTCTCACCGACAACCCTGCAACCTCTTTCACAGGTGAGCCAAGGAGACGGGTCTACCCAAGTTGAACAGTGGACACGAACCCTGTGCTGTTGACACCAATCTGATCCACAACGTGTGGATCGTGCTATTAAGAAAGTCCTGGGTTCTCCCTCTATCATTGCAGTTCTCGGGACAATGAAAAATGAATGAGATAAACCGTCATCAGTTTGTGGAAGCAAGAAAAAAAAATAAGGCTTGCCGAAAAATGTCAAATCAACATGAGCTAAATCCATTTCTTTGGATCAATTTACTCTTCAAACATCATCAGAACCAATCCATTCAGAATCAAAAATGTACAGAAGATGCCTACACCACAAGACAAAGCTCATTTACAAAGGTTTCTTCAGCCTCTGATCTCAAGAGCATCTCCATGAATACAATGTCTACTTGTGGACATTCAAAGATGCAGTTTTGAAGTTGAGTATTAAGAATGCTAACAAATAACCATTCCTGATGCTCCTAGCTGACTTTTAAATCTTGCTCAAAATAGGATTTAGTCTTCTCGACTAAAAGTGGTTATTTTTGAATCCGAGATTGAAGGTAATCTCCATGCAACTTCATTCAATTTGGGCAGAGTCACGCAGAGCAAATTTAGAGAGCCGAGCCTAATGATGGTCAAGCTGCAGCAGTGAAAAGATTATCATCTGCTTGTAGCCTGAGCGTGTCCAACAATGAGCAGGCATGTTCTTTCTGGTCATTCAGGGACATACTAGGACTTTCTAAAACATAGTTTTCAAAGGCAATGGAGTGATTATTTCACAAGTTTTGATCCTCTTGTGCAAAGTTGGCTATCTGATCCAATCATGCAATGCATCAACAAGTCCATTTGATTCTAGCAATATGACAACATTTTGAAGAGGATTTGTGGCACTTTTCATTTTCTGTTGCAAATTTGCTTAGCTAACTGAGGTATGCACGTTACTGACACATAGACTTGTTTCAGAAATTGTGCAAACTATTTTGGAAAGGATTGCAAAACCTTTGGTTTTCTGTGTAAAGTTGCTGAGCTCATTGAGTTATGCCTTTTACTAACATCCACAACTAATTCTAAAAATGGGCCAGAATTTTTGAGAGAATTTTGCTGGGATGTTACATCAAAATATTTCACTGGCCCCCATGATTCCATTGACCTTCCTGATCCCAGCTCAGCCCTGCCCAGATTTCTTCTCCCCACCGTGACCCCACAGGAGGGTGCTGACACCCAAACTTGAGAACCTAATTTGCCAGTGAGCAGCTTGGAGAATGCCCAGGTGTGCGAAGACTTCTCCATTCTCATGCAGATATTGCCTGATTATCGGGTGTGTCTCAGATCTCCATATTTGGGCACAGAACCCATTCCTTGCCACCATATGCACCAGCCTGCCGCAGCATCCCAGTTTCTGAGGCTTCCTTGTGTTCACCCACTACTTGCCAGCCCTGAAAGAGGTGACCAGCGTCACCAGTTCTTTCTAAAATATGGCACAGACAGCGCTTCGGTATAATTCGGAGTAAAAATGCTTTGAAGTGCCCTGCGCTTGCGTGAATAGCTTGATGTGAGTGCAAGTCCTTCTTTCCAACTTCCCCTGAGTAACCTTGCCTGCTTTCCAATCTTTTATTCGTGTCTAACAGATTATATCCCTTCCAAATAATGTTTCATTGAGTCCCTGGGTGCAAAGCTACAACCTGTATGATTGCCTTGGGCCATCTGTCCCTACGCTTACTCAGGAAGATAAACACTGCTAGGGGATTGGCAATTCTTCAGATTTGCATACCAAGGAGCTACTTAACTATGGATGAAATTGTTTTCGAAGAACAGTAGTGACAGAGAACAGCTCTTCATGTTGTTCGCAACAGAGGGAGCATCATGAGTGCTGACAGTCTCGTCTCAGAACTGTAACTTTGGTATAAAAAACAATTTACTAGAAAGGTAGTTTCAAATTCAGTGTTCATTCTGCATTAAAATATGCATTAATTCAGACCAGTAGACAAGTTTATAAAGATGCTTCAGCATTAAACAAAGAACATCGGCAGCTTCTATTTGTGGAATGCTTTTTAAGCAAACGCACTTTACAGGAGGAGCTCTGGGTACCGATCACTCAGTTAAGAAACAGGTTGGAGGAAATATGAACTAAAAGATGAGAAAACGATGTTTGTGATGTGCTGCCCAGAGATTCAGCAGTACCCTGCTTCATATTAAAGTGGCATGTTACAGATGAAAGCGTTGCGGGATCATCCGTCCCTTGTGCCCTTGGGAAAGTGGTAGTGAGCTGTCTTCTAGAACCTCTGCAATGGGTTGACCCACAATGTCCTTAGAGAGGGAATTTTGGGTCTTTAACCCAGCTACAGTGAAGGAACGGTGATATATTTCCGAGGCAGGATGGTGAGTGGATGGGAACTTGCAGGTGGTGAGGTTCCCATCTATCTGCTGCCCTTGACCTTCTACGTGGAAGTGGTCATGGGTTTGGAAGGTGCTGTCTGAAGATCTTTGGTGAATTTCTGCAGTGCATCTAGTAGATAGTACACACCGCTGCTGGTGAGCATCGGTGCTGGAGGGTCTGAATATCTGGCATCAGTCAAGCAGGCTGCTTTGCCCTGGATGTTGTCAAGCTTTCTGAATCTTGCCTGAGCTGCACCCATCCAGGCAAGTGGGGAGCATTCCATCACACTCCTGGGTGCGTGGAGAAGGAACGTTATTCTTTTCCCAAAAAATAGGCATTCCTCCAGACTGCCGAAGCTGCTTCAACTCGGTCCAAGCTGGCATGGTCTGGTACCATGGCCTTTAGTGCTGGTCCTGAGGGAGCAAGAGGAAGTCCTGTCTGTGTACCACACCATCCAACAGGAGTTGCCAGCAAAGATGGGGCCACTTGATTTCCCAATACCTATCATGTCCGGGACAAATGTCAGGAAAATGCGAGCTATCTCTGGACTGACAGCGTTTGTCTGGGTGCACAACAATCTTTTAAAGATGTCAATTCCAGTCAATTCCAGGATAGCGCCCCGCAAAGTGGTGAGTTGCTGCAGGAACAGTGCATGGTAAGATGGAGCAGAATTTGGACATGATTTTTGCCATGAGGGCTAAAACACTGATTAATGCAGGAGGTTTGGCTAGAGACAACGCGAAAACTGGGCCGGCTACACTCCACCAAACTCTGGCTGACTCACACATTGCGAAAGTCCGGAATTCATCTCTCGGCATTGTGATTTGCAACTTTAGATTGCATTTAAGTGGAAAGCTCATATAAGCACTGTAATTGTGAAACTGTCCAATTGTAACAACCTGGCTGGCACATTTAATATCCTTCAAACAACAAAGCTTGTCATTCCTAGTGGATGCAGTCTCACAGCATGCTCACGGGCCATGTGGGGGCAGAGGAAACCATTCATTTTGAATGACGAATCTACCAAAGCTTCAAGAAGGAGGCTACCACCATCAATTAGGCAGTGATAGGAGGCTCAACCTTATCAGAAGAGAAAAACATTGTAATTATAAAAAATTGTAGGCCACCACTACAGAACTGGAGAATCTATTTGTGCAGCCTAGGCTTCTTTCAGCCTATTGTAACCCCTTGACAGGTTTTCACTCACTGTAAGGGCTGCTTTTGTGTGGCGTCTGATTCTCTCATATCCCCCCTGCACTCCAAACAGCCCAGGTGAAGCCTAAATAGGACTTGTTGGCAACCCTGGATCTTTACAACGAGATCCCTGTGCAAATTTAACATGGTCTCCCAAACACTGGCAAACAGGTATAATCAGGCGTAGTCGAATTTGTGGGCATCATGTCACTGATTAAGTCTGATACCAGTGAGCTCTGTCCCGTTGGTGAAGAGTTTGATCTTTTTTTATTCCGCACAGGTTGGTACCTGAGGTAAAATGCTGCTGGTTAAAACGAGCCCTCCCGATTGGGATCCAGCCATTGAGTTTGCTGCACTGGGATGCGTTAAGACTGAAATGTTTATCCGAAACATTATTAATTGCTGTCCACAGGGATTAGATCAAGAGTGCCAGAAATGTGGCTCTCCATTGCCAAGGAATAATAATGCACTAATATATGGTCTCAGTTGTTCTCTGCAGTGCACTTTAGCATGGATGAATAAACACCAGCATTCTGTCTCCTGGCAAAGCCCTAGTGTTGATATTTCAGTGAAGCAAATAAATAGCAGCTCTTCAACCTTACTTTTGTTACCTCTATACTTGACGTTTCCAGCCTTGCGATTTCCGTGACATTCAGCCTTGAAACAGCCGTGAGGTATTTTGCGCAGGGTCTCTGGTTTGATTCCACCCTCAGGTGACTGCCTGTGTAGAGTTTGTACGTTCTCCTCAGGCCCACGTGGGTTTTGTTCAGGGCCTCCGGTTTCTTCTGGGTGCCCCAGTTTCCGCCCACAGTCCAAACATGTGTGGATTAGGTGGGTTAGCATTGCTAAACTGCCCACAGCCTCCAGGGATGTGCAGGTTAGATGGATGAGCCTTGGAAAATGTGGGCTTATAGAGTGGGCTTGGGTAGGATGCTGTTCTGGGGGTTGGCATGCACTTGATGGGCTGAACATCCTGTTTCCACAGTGTAGGGATCCTATGAAAGGATTAAGGATAGTACCTGCCATTGGCTGAAGGACAATGACTAACACTAGCTTTTTTTTGAGCATTGCTAACAATGCTTTTGTGTTTGTTCTAAACTGTCTCCATCTTTTCACTCCATGTCAGGCTACAGATTGTGACAATTACCACGACTGCCAACTTATTACCATGGAATTGTTCGAGCAGCAAGCATTGTTGAAGACGAAAAGTGCTGTCAGCTGTGTTCTAGAAGAGTGACAGGCGCACTTTAGCTTGTAATATGTTTCACAGCAAGGCCCCGGAACTATGACTGGAACGAGCTGCCACATTCGCCAAGAGAGGCCATCCATCAGCTGTATGTATGTCAGCGGCAAAAATGCCCCTACTTTCCCCCTATCCCTTTGTTGACCTGATGGGAACTCACTAAACGTTGTTAATTTACCTGGCATTTTTAATATTACTAAAGCCTCAAAGATGAGCTATCAAGCAAGCAGTGTGACATCAGTGATTAAGATGGGCAATCAAAAGTTTTGTCAAAGACATAGGTTTTAAGAAGAGTCACCCCCGGTTGATACTCTGCTTTCTCTCTTTTTTCACAGGTGCTGCCAGACCTGCTGAGTTTTTCTAACAATTGCCTTTTTCTTAGTTGCTGCTATTCATCCCTTTTTGTTCATTCACACAATGAGGCTGTCTCTGGCCAGACTGACATTTATTGCCGATGTCTAATTGCCCAGACCGCAGCTGAGAGTCAACCACATTGCTGTGGCATCTGGAATCAAATGCAGGCCAGATCAGGTAAGGACAGCAAATTTCCTTCCCTAAAGAACATTAGTGAGCCAGGTGCGCTTTTCTGACATTCAACAATGGCTTCACGGTCATGGTTAGACCCTTAAATCCAAATTCTTCCTTGAAATCAAATTCCACCATCTGCTGTGGCAGGATTTGAAGTTGGGCCCCCCAAAAAATTGGCTGAGATTTTGGATTAACAGTCTAGTGATGGCAACACTAGGCCATTGTCTTCCTGAGATGGTGGCTGGTTGTGGGGAGGTTGGAAGGCGCAGTGTAACCGTACCAACGTGAGCAGTCTATTCATAAATGCTGTTGAAAAGTAACCAAAAAGCCTAGCCCGAGCTTGTCTGGCAGCACCGGCAGTGAGGTCAATCGAAGAACAGGGTTTTCCTCAGAGAAATCCGAATTTTGAGGAACAGTGAGGGAGAGATCCTCTGAAGCTTTCCTGAATATGAAGATGAGTGGCATGAAAGAGTTGAAGGCTGCCCCAGAGTGAGATAAAGTAAAGTACACTCTGGGATAGGAGCATGCCCACCCAGATCAGCAATCTCTGCCTTTAACAAAGCCTCTTAATGCTATCAAAGCCCTGATACAAGCACTTAGGTGGGAACTGCGGGAGACATATTTCCAAAGTTACAGCACAGCATCAAAGCAGCAACAGCGCTGGGTCAGTAACTCTATGATACAGTGGGCCCTATTGCCAAAGATATCCTTATCTGTTAAGGTATTGATGAAACCTCAACAGGGTTTCAGTCAGTTCGATGGGCCTACAACACTTACTTCAGGCTTGACTTTAAAAAGAGAGAAAGAAAATGAGAGAAACTTGGCAGGCCTGGCAGCATGAGAGAAACAGGATGATTGTTTTGAATCCATTGTGACATTTCTTCAGAAAACGGTCTGGAAACTAGATATTTTTTAGACATGCTATTGTGAGAGGCGGAGGAGGGGAAGCCAGCGCATTTGATTGTCAAGACACCCAGAGGAAAAGACAACACAGACACGTATGTGAGGAATAAGGGAATGACCAGGGAAAAGGTAGGGTCGATCAAGGATTGTAAAGGGAATTTGTGCACGGAGCTGAAAGAGATAGGAGAGGCCCTTAATGAATACTTTTGTTCGGTATTCACAACTGACAGGGACCTAGTTGTAGAGGAGGACAGTGTGAAACAGGCAGGTAGGCTAGAGGAGGTCACTGATAGTAAGGAAGATGTACCAGGAATTTTGAGGAAGTTGAAGATAGATAAGTCCCTCGGGCCTGATAGGACTTATCTAAGGATTCAATGGGAATTGATGGAAGAGATTGTAGGGCCTTTGGCAGATGACCTTATCATCCTCACTGTCCGCGTACAGTGCGGGAAGATTGGAGAGAGGCACACGTCATTCCGTTGTTCAAAAAAAGGGAACAGGAATAACCCCTGAAATTACAGGCCAGTGAGTCTTACGTCAGTGGTAGGCAAATTATTGGAAAAGACTCTGAGAGACAGGATTTTTGATCACTTGGAAAGGCACAGTTTGATTCGTGATAGTCAGCATGGATTTGTGAGGGGTAGATTATGCCTCACAAACCTTGTTGAATACATTGAAGAGGTGACCAAACGCGTGGATGAAGGTGGAGCACTGAATGTGGTATGCATGGATCTAAGTAAGGCGTTGGAAAGGTTCCCCATGGTAGGCTCATGCAGAAAGTAAGGAGGCATGGGATAGGGGGAAATGTGGCAGATTGGATTCAGAATTGGCTGACACTTAGAAAACAGAAGGTGGTAGTGAATGGAAAATATTCAACATAGTATCAGAGATAATGGGAACTGCAGATGCTGGACAATCCAAGATAATAAAATGTGAGGATGGATGAACACAGCAGGCCAAGCAGCATCTCAGGAGCACAAAAGCTGATGTTTCGGGCCTAGACCCTTCATCAGAGAGGGGGATGGGGAGAGGGAGTTGGAATAAATAGGGAGAGAGGGGGAGGCGGACCGAAGATGGAGAGTAAAGAAGATAGGTGGAGAGAGTATAGGTGGGGAGGTAGGGAGGGGATAGGTCAGTCCAGGGAAGACGGACAGGTCAAGGAGGTGGGATGAGGTTAGTAGGTAGATGGGGGTGCGGCTTGGTGTGGGAGGAAGGGATGGGTGAGAGGAAGAACCGGTTAGGGAGGCAGAGACAGGTTGGACTGGTTTTGGGATGCAGTGGGTGGGGGGGAAGAGCTGGGCTGGTTGTGTGGTGCAGTGGGGGGAGGGGACGAACTAGGCTGGTTTAGGGATGCAGTAGGGGAAGGGGAGATTTTGAACTGGTGAAGTCCACATTGATACCATATGGCTGCAGGGTTCCCAGGCGGAATATGAGTTGCTGTTCTTGCAACCTTCGGGTGGCATCATTGTGGCAGTGCAGGAGGCCCATGATGGACATGTCATCTAGAGAATGGGAGGGGGAGTGGAAATGGTTTGCGACTGGGAGGTGCAGTTGTTTGTTGCAAACTGAGCGGAGGTGTTCTGCAAAGCGGTCTCCAAGCCTCCGCGCCTCCACTTGGTTTCCCCAATGTAGAGGAAGCCGCACCGGGTACAATGGATGCAGTAATATTCAACATAGTGCTCAGTTACGAGTGGTGTACCACAAGGATCTGTTCTGGGTTCTCTTCTATTTGTGATTTTTGTAAATGATTTAGACGAAGGAGCAGAAGGATGGATTAGTAAGACCGCGGACGATATGAAGGTAGGTCGCGTTGTGGACAGTGCAGAGGGCTGTTCTTGGTTACAAAGGGACATTGACAGGATGCAAGCTGAGCGGAGAAATGGCAGATGGAGTTTAACCCTGAAAAGTGTGAAGTGATTCATTTTGGAAGGACAAACTTGAAAGCAGACTATGGGGTTAATGGAAAGACTCTTGGCAGTGTGGAGGAGCAAAGGAATCTTGGGGTTCATGTTCACAGTTCCCTGAGAGCTGCCACCCAGGTGGATAGAGTTGTTAAGAAGGGGTATGGTGTGTTAGCTTTCATTAATAGGGGGACTGAGTTCAAGAGCTGTGAAGTTATGTTCCAGCTATACAAAAGCCTGGTTCGGCCACATCTGGGGTATTATGTCCAGTGCTGGTCACCTCAATGCAGAAGCATTGGAAAAGGTGCAGAGGAGATTTACCAGGATGTTGCCTGGAATGGAGGGAAGGTCCTACGAGGAAAGGTTGAGAGAGCTAGGGCTTTTCTCTTTAGAACGACGAAGGATGAGAGGTGACTTGATGGAGGCGTACAAAATGATCAGAGGTATAGATAGAGTAGACAGCCAGAGACTATTTCCTCGGGTGGAGGTAGATATTATGAGGGGGCGTTGTTCTAAAGTGAGTGGAGGTAGAATATAGGGGAAACGTCAGAGGTATGTTCTTTACTCAGAAAGTGGTAGGGGAGTGGAATGCATTGCCGGAGAGGGTAGTGGAGTCAGCCTCATTAGGGGCATTTAAACGGCTATTAGACAGGCATCTGGATAACAGTATAAGGTAGGGGTGGAGGTTAGATAGAATTTAGGATTAGGGTAAAAGTTCGGCACAACACCATGGGCAAAAAGGCCTTGTACCAAGCAGTACTGTTCTTTGTTCTTTGTTCTCAGACGCTAAAGGTGCTTGAGGAGAGTTAGGAATGTAAAATGTTTTTAATGAAGTAGAGATAAACTGGATCCATTCTGCTGAGAGCAAAGGCAACAAGACACAATCGGGGTGGGAAGTTGTGACCAAAATCAAGGACACAGGTCATGCTCTGAAGTTGTAAAACTCAATGTTGATTCCTAGAGTCTGTGGGGAGCAGAAAATGAGATGCTATCGCTCCAGTTTTTTTCACTGGGATACTTTAACAGGCTCAAGGTTAGGAATGTTGACGTGGGAGAAAGATGGTTCATTAGTTTTGAGAACCTCTCTATTGAACTTACCATGTCCAACCTGCAGCTGGTGGTCTCAGTACATTCTACTGAAGATTTACATGGAGCCAGCAATTCATTTGTTGATGCAGCATTGAGGAATGAGCTCATTTAAGTTCTCAGTGGTATGTTTCCTGATTTATTGTAGTTGGAGCAAGGCCTAACTTTACAACAAATAATCTGCAGCATGAGAAAGGCACAACACTTGGGGAATGGGAGCGTGTTCTAATTTGACACAAGTCCCAGGCCTGGCCCAAGCTCACCAGTGATCTAAGCACAAGGTTCTCCTGCTCCAGCAGTGGAAATTTGCAGGTGCTGCAGCAGGTTTCATTTAATGTGCTCACCCTTAGATGCTAATTCATAGAAACCCTACAGTGTGGAAACAGGCCCTTTGGCCCACCATGTCAACCCTCAGAGCATCCCACCCAGACCCATCCTCATATAAACCCCCCAAATCTGCACATTCACTGAACACTACAGAGTAATTTAGCATGGCCAATCCACCTAGCCTGCATATCTTTGCACTTTGGGAGGAAACCCACGCAGACACTTGAAGAATGTTCATACTCCACACAGACAGTCGCCAGGGTTGGGATTGAAGCCGGGTCCCTGGTGCTGTGCTGCAACAGTGCTAACCACTGAGCCACCGTGCCACCCCAAATTGGCACTGCCTTTGCTGGGAACCTCGTTGTCCTGGGTGGAGGTGTGCACAGTCACTGCCCATCATTATGCTGGTGACTGACTGACATCTGGAGCTGCCAGCTAACTGCTCTGAATCTCGTGTTAGGAATTGTTGCTGTCCAGTTCCTACCCTGCAGGTGCGAAAATGCGAAATCACAACCAAGAATCTTGTCTCAGATAATAAAATGTGAGGCTGGATGAACACAGCAGGCCAAGCAGCATCTCAGGAGCACAAAAGCTGACGTTTCGGGCCTAGACCCTTCATCAGAGAGGGGGATGGGGAGAGGGAACTGGAATAAATAGGGAGAGAGGGGGAGGCGGACCGAAGATGGAGAGTGAAGAAGATAGGTGGAGAGAGTATAGGTGGGGAGGTAGGGAGGGGATAGGTCAGTCCAGGGAAGACGGACAGGTCAAGGAGGTGGGATGAGGTTAGTAGGTAGATGGGGGTGCGGCTTGGGGTGGGAGGAAGGGATGGGTGAGAGGAAGAACCGGTTAGGGAGGCAGAGACAGGTTGGACTGGTTTTGGGATGCAGTGGGTGGAGGGGAACAGCTGGGCTGGATGTGTGGTGCAGTAGGGGGAGGGGACGAACTGGGCTGGTTTAGGGATGCAGTAGGGGAAGGGGAGATTTTGAAGCTGGTGAAGTCCACATTGATACCATTGGGCTGCAGGGTTCCCAAGCGGAATATGAGTTGCTGTTCCTGCAACCTTCGGGTGGCATCATTGTGGCACTGCAGGAGGCCCATGATGGACATGTCATCTAAAGAATGGGAGGGGGAGTGGAAATGGTTTGCGACTGGGAAGTGCAGTTGTTTATTGCGAACCGAGCGGAGTTGTTCTGCAAAGTGGTCCCCAAGCCTCCGCTTGGTTTCCCCAATGTAGCGGAAGCCACACCGGGTACAATGGATGCAGTATACCACATTGGCAGATGTGCAGATGAACCTCTGCTTAATGTGGAAAGTCATCTAGGGGCCTGGGATAGGGGTGAGGGAGGAGGTGTGGGGGCAAGTGTAGCATTTCCTGCGGTTGCAGGGGAAGGTGCCGGGTGTGGTGGGGTTGGAGGGCAGTGTGGAGCGAACAAGGGAGTCACGGAGAGAGTGGTCTCTCCGGAAAGCAGACAAGGGTGGGGATGGAAAAATGTCTTGGGTGGTGGGGTTGGATTGTAGATGGCGGAAGTGTCGGAGGATGATGCGTTGTATCCGGAGGTTGGTGGAGTGTATGTGAGAACGAGGGGGATCCTCTTTGTGCAGTTGTGGCGGGGGCAGGGTGTGAGGGATGTGTTGCGGGAAATGCGGGAGACGCGGTCAAGGGCGTTCTCGACCACTGTGGGGGGCAAGCTGCGGTCCTTGAAGAACTTGGACATCTAGGATGTGCGGGAGTGGAATGCCTCATTGTGGGAGCAGATGCGGCGGAGGCGGAGGAATTGGGAATAGGAATGGAATTTTTGCAGGAGGGTGGGTGGGAGGAGGTGTATTCTAGGTAGCTGTGGGAGTCGGTGGACTTGAAATGGACATCATTTACAAGCTGGTTGCCTGAGATGGAGACTGAGAGGTCCAGGAAGGTGAGGGATGTGCTGGAGATGGCCCGGTAAACTGAAGTTTGGGGTGGAAGGTGTTGGTGAAGTGGATGAACTGTTCGAGCTCCTCTGGGGAGCAAGAGGCGGCGCCGATACAGTCATCAAGGTAACAGAGGAAGAGATGGGGTTTGGGGTCTGTGTAGGTGCGGAAGAGGGACTGTTCCACGTAACCTACAAAGAGGCAGGCATAGCTGGGGCCCATGAGGGTGCCCATTGCAACCCCCTTTGTCTGTAGGAAGTGGGAGGAATCGAAAGAGAAGTTGTTGAGGGTGAGGACGAGTTCAGCTAGGCGGATGAGGGTGTCGGTGGAGGGAGACTGGTCGAGCCTGTGGGACAGGAAGAAGTGGAGGGCCTTGAAGCCATCTGCATGCGGAATGCAGGTGTATAGGGACTGGACGTCCATGGTGAAAATGAGGTGTTGGGGACCAGGGAATTGGAAGTCCTGGAGGAGGTGGAGGGCATGGGTGGTGTCACGGACGTAGGTGGGGAGTTCCTGGACCAAAGGGGAGAAAATGGAGTCCAGATAGGTGGAGATGAGTTTGGTGGGGCAGGAGCAGGCTGAGACGATGGGCCGACCAGGGCAGGCAGGTTTGTGGATTTTGGGAAGGAGATAGAAACGGGCTGTGCGGGGTTGGGGAACAATGAGGTTGGAGGCTGTGGGTGGGAGGTCACCTGAGGTGATGTGGTCATGAATGGTGTCGGAGATGATGGTTTGGTGCTCGGGTGTGCGGTCATGATCGAGGGGGCAGCAGGAGGTGGTGTCGGAGAGTTGGCGTTTGGCCTCGGCGATGTAGAGGTCAGTGCGCCATACTACCACTGCGCCACCCTTTTCTGCGGGTTTGATGGTGAGGTTGGGGTTGGAGCGGAGGGAGCGGACTGCTGCCCATTCTGTGGGGGAGAGGTTGGAGTGGATGAGAGGGGTGGAGAGGTTGAGGCAGTTAATGTCTCGACGGCAGTTGGAGATGAAGAGGTCGAGGGAAGGTAGGAGGCCTGGGGGTGGTGTCCAGGAGGAGGACTTGTGTTGGAAGCGGGCGAAGGGGTCAGTGGAGGGAGGGTTAGGTTCCCGTTTGAAGAAGTGAGCGTGGAGGCGAAGGCGGCGGAAAAACTGTTCTATGTCCAACCGTGACTGGTATTCATTGACGCCCCCGCCACAACCGCCCAAACAGGATCCCCCTCGTTCTCACACACCACCCTACCAACCGCCAGATACAACGCATCATCCTCCGACACTTCCGCCATTTGTAATCCGACCCCACCACCCAAGACATTTTTCCATCCCACCCTTGTCTGCTTTCCGGAGAGACCACCCACTCCGTGACTCCCTTGTTCGCTCCACACTGCCCTCCAACCCCACCACACCCGGCACCTTCCCCTGCAACCGCAGGAAATGCTACACTTGCCCCCACACCTCCTCCCTCACCCCTATCCCAGGCCCCTAGATGACTTTCCACATTAAGCAGTGGTTCATCTGCACATCTGCCAATGTGGTATACTGCATCCATTGTACCCGGTGTGGCTTCCGCTACATTGGGGAAACCAAGCGGAGGCTTGGGGACCACTTTGCAGAACAACTCCGCTCGGTTCGCAATAAACAATTGCACTTCCCAGTCGCAAACCATTTCCACTCCCCCTCCCATTCTTTAGATGACATGTCCATCATGGGCCTCCTGCAGTGCCACAATGATGCCACCCGAAGGTTGCAGGAACAGCAACTCATATTCCGCTTGGGAACCCTGCAGCCCAATGGTATTAATGTGGACTTCACCAGCTTCAAAATCTCCCCTTCCCCCACCCCATCCCAAAATCAGCCCAGTTCGTCCCCTCCCCCTACTGCTCTACACAACCAGCCCAGCTGTTCCCCTCCACGCACTGCATCCCAAAACCAGTCCAGCCTGTCTCTGCCTCCCTAACCAGTTCTTCCTCTCACCCATCCCTTCCTCCCACCCCAAGCCGCACCTCCATCTCCTACCTACTAACCTCATCCCAACTCCTTGACCTGTCCGTCTTCCCTGGACTGACCTATCCCCTCCCCACCTCCCCACCTATACTCTCCTTTCCACCTATCTTCTTTTCTCTCCATCTTCGGTCCGCCTCCCCCTCTCTCCCTATTTATTCCAGAACCCTCACCCCATCCCCCTCTCTGATGAAGGGTCTAGGCCCGAAATGTCAGCTTTTGTGCTCCTGAGATGCTGCTTGACCTGCTGTGTTCATCCAGCTTCACACTTTGTTATCTCAGCATGTCTCCTGTTTTTGCTCCACAGATTATGCCAGACCTGTTGAGTTTTTTTCCCACAGTTTTTCTTTTAGTGTTTTTCAGATCGTTAGCAGAAGTGATTTTTTAAAAAATTCTATTCTAGTCTATCTCTCCCCAGGCTTCTAGCCCTCTGCATCTTCAGGAGTTGAACTCTTGTTCAGGAAACTGATGCATGCGACTCAGGCGAAATGAAAAGGTGGGAGGCAGGCATTTAGCAAATGCTTTCTCAACTTGAGTGACTAACTTTGCTGATTAACCAGAGAAATTGTGGGGAAACAAGAGAGAAAAGCTGACAGGGAGCAATGACTCTGACGGTGAGAGGTGATGGAACCTCCAGAAGTACGTTCTGTCAGAGTTGGTAAACCTGAAGAGACAGGGAGCAAAGACAGGTCACTGATTTTGAGGCACAAATCAACTACGAGCCAACCCATGCCCAGAAATCAGCTAAAGAATAGAACATAGAACATTACAGCATAGTACAGGCCCTTCGGCCCTCGATCTTGCGCCGACCTGTGAAACCAATGTGAAGCCCATCTAACCTACACTATTCCATTATCAGCCATATGTTTATCCAATGACCATTTAAATGGCCTTAAAGTTGGCGAGTCTACTACTGTCGCAGGCAGGGTATTCTACGGCCTCACTACTCTCTGAGTAAAGAACCTATCTATCACCACTCAATTTAAAGCTATGTTCCCTCGTGCTAGAATGCTACATCTCTGCTCTCATTTTTGCTAGCGTAACTGTTGCCTGGCCCCACCTCCCCAACCCACTTTAAGTTGGGTAAATATTGCCTAATAGAGCCCACAGGCTAGACCCTGACATCTTTTTGCAGGCATTGGCCAAGAGCTATGTTTCATCAACTTTATTTAAATAACGCAAATTAAGACTTGCATTTTTTGCTAATGAACAGCTCCATTAGAGAAGTAATTGGGGGAATAGAATGGCTTTTGGCTCAAGTCACTAACTTAAACAAGTTCTTCAGTCTGGAACCAAAGATCATTCCTAGTCCGTCTGTGTATTGTAGCAGCACCATTCGCTTCTTTAATGTGACAGAGCTATACTTTTCAACAAATGTTGAGCTAATGTCTAGCTTTATACACTGTGTGAGTGTGTTACATGAGGCTGTTTTTTTTTACAACAGACTGTAGATTTGCATCAAAATTTACAATCAAAATGTCAAAAACGGCTATTAAGGCACCGCTTGCGATTGGAAAAACAAATCTTGGAGCTTTTATGAAACCAGTCGGATCAATTTTTAAAAGAGAAGGCTGAACTGATAGAGATTGAAAACAACAATTAATTTTTACCCAAGAATTTTCAAAGCAGATGAAACCAATGAGGTTGATTAGAATGCAGAAACCCATGAGCTTTCCTACCAGATTTAGTTATAGAAACATTTGATGCCTTATAGTAAAAACCAAAAGAACTGCAGATGCTGTAAATCAGGAACAAAAACAAAGTTGCTGGAAAAGCTCAGCAGGTCTGGCAGCATCTGTGAAGGATAAAACAGAGTTAATGTTTCGGGTCTGGAGACCCTTCCTCAGAACGGCTTATAATGCAGCCTTATAATGTTGCATTTGAGCTACACTCCTCTTTTTCCCAACTCGAGACAAAGTGTTTAGTAACAGTGAGGCTCTTGTCCTCATATATTGTATGTTCACGTCCAGCAACTACCCAATGCAAATGGATGAATAAGCGCAAACCCTGTACAATTCAACATGGTCAGTTTTACTCAGTGAGAAAACAGGAGAAAATCCCATGGGAAGTTTAAATGTCCATTGGAATGGCAGGGTTGGCTAACTGAGGCCTCTTCTGGAATACGGTGTCCAAGTTCTAGCCACCCAGTCATAGGAAGAATAGTGAGCTGGAGATGATTCAGAAGAGATTTACCAAGATGTTGCCAGGTAAGGAAAGTTTGAGGTGCAAAGAAAGGCTGGATAGGCTGTGATGTTTTTCACTGGAGTGTAGGAGGTTGAGAGGTGACTTTATGGAAACTTCTTAAAATGAGAAGTATAGATAGAATAAATGATAATTGCCTTTTCCCTAGGATGGGAGATTTCAAGACTAGGGGCACATTTTTAAGGTGAGAGGAGAGAGATTGAACAAAAGGCGTGAGGGGCAAATGTTTTACACAGAGAGTTCGCATGTAGGATGCGCTTCCTGAGAAAGTGATGGATGTAGGTGCAATTACAATGTTTAAAACACATTTGGTTAAGTAAATGAATAGAAAGGGTTTGGAGAAATATGTGCCAGGAGCAGGAGGGGGACTAGTTTAGTTTGGGATAATGCTCAGCATACCCCCATGGGTATCGGGGGCAAACTCTCTGGTGGTTAGAGTCACACCTGACATGTCAGAAGATGGCCGTGGTTATTGGACGTCAATCGTCTCAGCTCCAGGATACATTTGTAGGAGTTCCTCAGGGTAGTGTCCTAGGCTCGACCATCTTCAGCTGCTTCATCAATGAACTTCCCACCATCATAAGGGCAGAAGTGGGGATGTTCGCTGATGATTACACAATGTTCAACTACATTCGTGACTCCTCAGGTATAAAACAGTGCATGTTCAAATGCAACAAGATCTGGACAATATCCAGGCTTGGGCTGACAAGTGGTAAGTTACATTCGTGCCACATAAATGCCAGGCTATGCCCATCACCAATAAGAGACCATCTAACCACCGCCCCTTGACATTCAATGGTGTTATCATCCCTGAAACCCTCGCTATCAACATTCTGGGGGTTACCATTGGCCAGAAATTCAACTGGACTCACCACATAAACACAGTGGCTACAAGAGGATGTCAGAAACGAGGAAAGCTGCAGCAAGTAACTCACCTCCTGACTCCCCCAAAGCCTGTCCACCATCTACGAGGCACACAGAAGAAGTTCACAAGGATATTGAGATAACACAGTGTGGAGCCAGATGAACACAGGAGGCCAGGCAGCATGAGAGGAGCAGGGAAGCTAATGTTTCAGGTCGGGACTCTTCTTCAGAAATTTTTTTCTGAAGAAGACTCCTGACCTGAAACAGCAGCTTTCCCGCTCCTCTGATGCTACCTGGCCTGCTGTGTTCCTCCAGCTCCACACTGTGTTATCTCAGACTCCAGGATTGGCAGTTCTTACTATCTCTTTTTATGGATGTTGCTAGGTCTCAAGGGACTGAGTTATAAGGAAAGATGGACAAACTAGGACCTTTTTTTCATTGGAGAACGTTGGAGGGTGAGGGGTGGGGGTCTAATAGCAGTGTCTAAGATCATGAGAGGGATGGATATTCTTTTACCCGGGGTTGGTGGATTGAGGACTAGAGGCCATCAGTTTAAGGTAAGAGGGGAAAGAATACATGGGAACCTGAGGGGCAACTTTTTTTACACAGAGGGCGGTACGCATATTGAATGAGCTGCCAGCTGAAGTGGTTGAGGTGGGTACTTTAATACATTTAAAAGGCATTTGGATGAATACGTGGTAGGCAAAGATTTAGAAGGATTTGGGCCAAGAGCAGGAAAATGGGGTTAGCGTGGTTGGGCATTTAGGTTGGCATGGACAAGTTTGGGCCGAAGGGCCTGTCTCTGTGCTGGAGGACTCTATGACTCTATGACTCCCCACTTGCCTGGATGAGTACAACCCCAACAATACTCAAGAAGCTTGACACTGTCCAGGACAAAGCAGTTCGCTTGATTGGCATTATATCCACAAGCTCCATTCCTTCCACCGCCGACACTCAGTACCAGCAGTGTGTACTATCTATAAGATGCACTGCAGAAATTCAAAGATTCTCAGACAGCACCTTTCAAACCCATGACCACTTCCATCTTGGAGGACAAGGTCGTCAGACATATGGGAACACCACCACCTTCAAGTTCCCCGCCAAACCACTCACCATCCTGACTCAGAAATATATCTTTTCCTTCACTGTTGCTGGGGCAAAATCCTTCAATTCCCTCCCTGAGTGCATTGTTGGTTGGACCCACAGCAGGTGGGCTGTAGCGGTTCAACAAGACGGCTCACCACCACCTTCTCGAGGGCAGCTGGGGATGGGAAAGAAATACTGGCCCAGCCAGCGACGGCCACATCCCACAAATGAATTTTAGAAAGTGGACTGGTTGGACCGAAGGGTCTGCTTCCGTGCTGTATGACTCTGCGACTATAAATTGCTAGCTATGGCTCAATTGACAGCAGTTCTGTCTCAGATATTGCAAGTACAAATCCCACTCCTTGGCTTGAGCTGGAAAAACCTGAGGTTAACACTGTTGGAGTGCTGCATGGTAGCCAGTGCTGTCTTTTAGATGAGGCAGTAAACAGAAATCTGTCTCCCAGCTTCAGTGGAAATAAAACATCCCATGGTACTATTGGCATTGGAATTGGCAGTGCTACATTGCCCATGGTGTCCAGAGATGTGTAGGCCAAGTAGATAAGCCATGGGCAACATAGGGAAGGGGATTGGATAGGATGCTCTTTAGATGGGCTGAATGGCCTCCCTTTGCAGAAATCTGTCTTCAAGCTTCAGTAGAAATAAAACATCCCATGGTACTATTTCAAGGAAGAGGTGATGGGTTATTGCTATTGCTCTGGGCAATATTTCTCCCTCAAACAACATCACAGAAAACCGATTATCAGGTTAACATGTGTGTAAATAAGCTTGCTGCATTTCCAACCTTATATTGGACACTACGCTTCAAAAATTACTATTGATTGTGGTACACAAAATGACCTCTGAATTGTCAAAAATACATCAAAGGGAAAGCCGAGTATAAAATGTCAATTGACTATGCCCGTGTAAGTGGGCTCCATTTTAAGTCAAGAAAACAAATCTAATCCAAATTCAAGTTCATTTTCTTCAGCATCTGTCAGAAAGCATTTTTCAAAATTATTCTGAATCATTTTGGCTATGGCCATCATCTCCAGTCCGGTGCTTGAGTTCCTTTTGTAATATCCATTAATAATTGAGTGTGACCGCTGTCTGACCTCTGGAAACGATAGACCAATTACAGAAATTTATTGTACATATTTTGACTGATCAAAATTTATTAATTTTGGACCTCAAGGACCTCTTGTTGAGCTTACCAGATTAAGATCCCATTGCAGTTTGAGTGCACAGATTGAAACATGGAATCCTTACAGTGCAAAAGGAGGCCATTCAGCCCATCAGCCCTCTAAAGAGCGTCCCACCCAATCCTCTTCCTTATGTTTCCCATGGCTTATCTATTTGGCCTACACATCTCTGGACACCATGGGCAACTTAGCGCTGCCAATTCACTTAGCCTGTACAACATTGGACTGTGGGAGGAAACCGGAGCACCCAGTGGAAACCCACGCAGACGCAGGGATGATGTGCAAACTTCATACAGACAATCACTCAAGAGCGAAATCAAACACAGGTCCCTAGCACTGTGAGACAGTAATGAGCACCACTGAGCTACCGATCAAACTAACTTCCACTTTTCCTGTATCACAACAATGTCGACATTTCACAACAAGTTCTTTGGTTGCAAAGCATTCTGGGCCATCATGTGGATGTGACAGATGCTATATAAATGGAATTTTACTTTAAATTGACCTCCACTCCTTTTCCAACCATGGAGGGATGTCACCTGATGGAAGTTTAGAACGCTCCCTCCAGAAACCCACTGACGGAGACCCAAGTAACATCCTTAGGGATGGCAAATACAAGATAAAATGAGACAGGGAGGTAACCAGACACAATGTGATAAATAATAAGGCATAAAGAACTGCAGATACTGGAATTCAGAAGCAAAAACAGAAGCTGCTGAACCAAGTCAGTAGGTCTGGCAGCATCTGTGCAGATAAAGCAGAGATGGCAATGAGACATGTGCCTCATTCTGATTCCCAGTCACCCAGCGTTCTCAAAACAATAAAAATAAAAATAAAAATAAAAATAAAGACTCCTATGTCTTATGGTCTTATGGTCTTTGCTGCCTTTTAGGAATGGCCAAAGATATACAGAAATTATTCTTCTCTAATTGGTTCAGCAATTTTTTCCCCCTTAAGATATTATTTATGAAGCCTTCTCAAAATTATCTTACAGAAAAAAAATCATTCTGAACAGACATCTTCAAAGTTTTGCTGCGTCATTCATTCTTGGGCAGTTTCCCTCATGTTACATGCATTGATGTGTCTTTTGGCTCTTAAATTTAGAGTTTTATCTCTCATTGATGAAATGTAAATGTTGAGTTAACTCTGAGTGTGCAGAGAAAGGGTTGTCTTTCTGCGCTGAATAATTGCAAACATTTTCCTTCAAGGGCGCTGTGACAAATGAAAACTACTGCAATAGCTGCATTACTATATTATTAGCCACATAAAACAAAATAATTACAGAAAATTTCACAGCATCATTCATAAAATGTGACAGCACAGGAGGAGACCAGCCAACCCATGTCAATTTCCATCTGAGGTACCCAGTACCAGATTCACTCCCCAGAAGCAATTCTCCTTTTGAACAAGTGCTATACTGTGGCATGGCGGTTTGGTGGTTAGCGCTGTGGGCTTGTAGCACTAGGGACTTGAGTTCAAACCCACCTTTGGGTGACTGCCTGTGTGGCAATTGTATGTTCTCCCAGTGGGTGCACCAGTTTTCCTCCCACGATCCAGGGAGGTGCACGCTATGCAGATTGGCCATGCCAAATTGCCCATTGAGTCCAAGGATCTGAAGGTTAGTTAGATTAGACATGTCGTATGGCAAGCTACAGAGTGGGATGTTCTTTGGAGGGTCAGCGTGGATTTTACGGGCCAAATGGCCTGTGTCCACACTGTAGGGATTCTATTTGCTTTTCTCTTTGTGGCTGGAATTCGTAATTTCCAGCCTTGTGCTTAAAGACTTCTGTGATTGTCCTAAATCTGTTACTTATCATCGCTGCCTTTCTCTGATCATCAGAAACAATGGTCTCAAATTTATCAAAAACTGGCCAAGTGACAACATTGGGGAGTTTTGTGGAGAGTTTCTCTCCGTCTGTGCTCCGGTGAGATTTCTTATGCAATTTCACACTGTTCATTTCACTATATGTACCAAACCTCTCTGTCGCTGCAGTCACCCTCTGGGATTCCCAACATCATCATCTCTCCAATGCCTCACACTCAATCTATTTCTGCCACTGTACGTGCCTCCCAACAAAACTGCTGAGCTAACACTGTTATGTGCATCATCTTCCCTCAATTGCCTTTGCCCATTCCAATACCCACACACCCTGCATGCCCTCTGTCCTGCCAACTCAGTCACTTGGGGAAAGTCACTACTTATCCTGAACACTAATCACTAATTATCCATGCCAACTGTGCCAGCCAATGTCACCTCGCTTAACTCCCTCCCTTTGACTCATTCCAGGAGAACACACTCCGTGATAGGGACGGGAGCCCCAAAATGGTTGGTGAAGATTCCAACGTCCCTCAGAGGAGAGGGTTGTTGGCTTAGTGGAACAGGGTTGTGACAGGTCATGTAGGGATGCAGCAAGCTCCATGTCCTGGCAACCAAGTAAAGGTTCATTGCAGTCAAACAGGAGGCTGGCAGAACACAGCAAGCCAGGCAGCTTCTGGAGGAAAGGAGCAGTCAACGTTTTGTGTATTACCCTTCTTCAGGTTCATTGTCAAGTGGCATCTGCCCGTTGTCTGGCCTGAAGAGAGCAGTCCATTGGGACATCGTCTTCCCCTCCTCCACCTCAGAGGAAATGGCCACAGATCCCTCAGAGGGTGGCCTGGCAAGGCTGGATCCAGCAGGCTCCTCCAGCTCAGATACTAACACCCCAGAAGCTATGTTCACTGGAGTGCATTCACCTGCTGGCTGGGGGAGAATGGGACACCTCACTGGCAGCACTCAGGCTGCTGCGGACAAGATGCCAGATCACCCCTAGGCAGAAGGGGACCCCATGATGTCAGCAATTAATAACTTCATTCAAACACACAGGAGCAGCATAGATAATAAAATGTGAGGCTGGATGAACACAGCAGGCCAAGCAGCATCTCAGGAGCACAAAAGCTGACGTTTCGGGCCTAGACCCTTCATCAGAGAGGGGGATGGGGTGAGGGTTCTGGAATAAATAGGGAGAGAGGGGGAGGCGGACCGAAGATGGAGAGAAAAGAAGATAGGTGGAGAGGAGAGTATAGGTGGGGAGGTAGGGAGGGGATAGGTCAGTCCAGGGAAGACGGACAGATCAAGGAGGTGGGATGAGGTTAGTAGGTGGGAGATGGAGGTGCGGCTTGGGGTGGGAGGAAGGGATGGGTGAGAGGAAGAACAGGTTAGGGAGGCAGAGACAGGTTGGACTGGTTTTGGGATGCAGTGGGTGGAGGGGAACAGCTGGGCTGGTTGTGTGGTGCAGTGGGGGGAGGGGACTAACTGGGCTGGTTTTGGGATGCGGTGGGGGAAGGGGAGATTTTGAAGCTGGTGAAGTCCACATTGATACCATTGGGCTGCAGGGTTCCCAAGCGGAATATGAGTTGCTGTTCCTGCAACCTTCGGGTGGCATCATTGTGGCACTGCAGGTGGCCCATGATGGACATGTCATCTAAAGAATGGGAGGGGGAGTGGAAATGGTTTGCGACTGGGAGGTGCAGTTGTTTATTGCGAACCGAGCGGAGGTGTTCTGCAAAGCGGTCTCCAAGCCTTCGCTTGGTTTCCCCAATGTAGAAGAAGCCACACCGGGTACAGTGGATGCAGTATACCACATTGGCAGATGTGCAGGTGAACCTCTGCTTAATGTGGAAAGTCATCTTGGGGCCTGGGATAGGGGTGAGGAAGGAGGTGTGGGGGCAAGTGTAGCATTTCCTGCGGTTGCAGGGGAAGGTGCCAGGTGTGGCGGGGTTGGAGGGCAGAGTGGAGCGAACACGGGAGTCACGGAGAGAGTGGTCTCTCCGGAAAGCAGACAGGGGTGGGGATGGAAAAATGTCTTGAGTGGTGGGGTCGGATTGTAGATGGTGGAAGTGTCGGAGGATGATGCATTGTATCCAGAGTTTGGTGGGGTGGTGTGTGAGAACGAGGGGGATCCTCTTTGGGCGGTTGTGGCGGGGGCAGGGTGTGAGGGATGTGTTGCGGGAAATGCGGGAGACATGGTCAAGGGCATTCTCGACCACTGTGGGGGCAAAGTTGCGGTCCTTGAAGAACCTGGACATCTGGGATTTGCGGGAGTGGAATGCCTCATTGTGGGAGCAGATGCGGCGGAGGCGGAGGAATTGGGAATAGGGGATGGAATTTTTGGAGAAGGGTGGATGGGAGGAGGTGTATTTTAGGTAGCTGAGGGAGTCGGTGGGCTTGAAATGGACATCAGTTACAAGCTGGTTGCCTGAGATGGAGACTGAGAGATCCAGGAAGGTGAGGGATGTGCTGGAGATGGCCCAGGCGAACTGAAGGTTGGGGTGGAAGTTGTTGGTGAAGTGGATGAACTGTTTGAGCTCCTCTGGGGAGCAAGAGGCGGCGCCGATACAGTCATCAATGTAACGGAGGAAGAGGTGGGGTTTTGGGCCTGTGTAGGTGCGGAAGAGGGACTGTTCCACGTAACCTACAAAGAGGCAGGCATAGTTGGGGCCCATGCGGGTGCCCATGGCCACCCTTTTAGTCTGTAGGAAGTGGGAGGAATCGAAAGAGAAGTTGTTGAGGGTGAGGACGAGTTCGGTGAGGCAGATGAGGCTGTCGGTGGAGGGGGACTGGTCGGGCCTGCGGGACAGGAAGAAGTGGAGGGCCTTGAAGCCATCTGCATGCGGAATGCAGGTGTACAGGGACTGGACGTCCATGGTGAAAATGAGGTGTTGGGGGCCAGGGAATTGGAAGTCCTGGAGGAGGTGGAGGGCATGGGTGGTGTCACGGATGTAGGTGGGGAGTTCCTGGACCAAAGGGGAGAAAATGGAGTCCAGATAGGTGGAGATGAGTTCGGTGGGGCAGGAGCAGGTTGAGACGATGGGCCGACCAGGGCAGGCAGGTTTGTGGATTTTGGGAAGGAGATAGAAACGGGCCGTGCGGGGTCGGGGAAGAATGAGATTGGAGGCTGTGGGTGGGAGGTCCCGTGAGGTGATGAGGTCATGAATGGTGTTGGAGATGATGGTTTGGTGCTCGGGTGTGGGATCATGATCGAGGGGGCGGTAGGAGGTGGTGTCGGAGAGTTGGCGTCTGGCAGGAGCAGCAGGCAGGTTTGTGGGTGATGCTGGGCAAACTGGCTCAAAGGTTGGAGGAGTCAACCAATGTTATCTGTACCATGCTGCCTCTGGTATGCAGCTGCCTGGTAACCTCCACATTCGGGTTGCCATGGAAATACGTGTCTGGCCCTCTCAGACCCTGCTGGAATGACAACCAGACCTGCATTCTGTTGTTCTAGTCATCCAAGCTCTGCACTATATATGCCAAGGTAATGGAGGATGAGGGACCTTGTGCTCACTTCAGGACCTCTTTCTCCCAAGGAGGAAGGGTGGTGCCAAGAGATACCCAGCCAGAGGGGAAACCGTAGACAAGCCAGCTGCCCCACACCGAGGTCTCCCTTCAGCAGTGCCAGCTCTCAGCCCCTCTATCTCCAACCTGCGTGCAATCTCTGACACTGTGGCAGTTCAAGCTGAGGAGGGTGCGCCTCTCTCACTCTCTCTCTCTCTCTGGGCAGGAGATGCTCAGCATGTCTGAGCCCTCTAGCTTGCCCAGCGGTGCCTGGTCAAGACGTCAAGTCCAACAGACTAAAGCATAGTGTGGGGCCCCTCTACGCCAGCCTGGGACTGCCTAGACAGAGTGGGAGGGAAAGGAGGAAGACCTGCCGAGGGTACACAGATGGCTAAAACATCATTGGCCCAGAAGCACCATTGACCTGTAGAGCCAGGTCTGCTATGACGTTGAGGATATGTCTACAATTGTTTGGATCCCAGCCTCTGCAAGTGTTGCTTTACAGTAGATCGGCAACACAACTTGGCACAGCCTTGGTTTGGGACTGGGGGCCATGCAAGTTGTGTTGGTGCCCACTTGTCCTGTGGATTAACTCCACTTCAGCAGAAAGCCTCATTGGTATGGGGTGGAGTGTTGCAGCATGGACAACAGAGCCAAGTGTTGGTGGAATGGTAGAATCTTACTTGTCCCACCTATCGCACACCTACTGAGTCTGTGGTGGCTCCATCGGGAAGCGTCATGGCCTGTTGTGCAGCAGGCAAAGGATGGTGACAAATTTCTCAAATTTGAGGAGTATGCTCCATGGACCCTCACAGTTGGCACAGCCAAGGTCCTAGTAAGAGTGGTAGGGGCCATGTGTAGAGGTTACTGCTACTCTCTGGATTTTTCTGTGATTTGTCTTACAGTGATGATCAGTCCAAAGTAACAACGGATGGATGGAATTGCATTGTAACTCCAGTAGGAATTCTTCTGCGTCTGCGAGCAGGCGATGTTTGCAATGACCCTCCCTGTGGTGACCTCTATGCTGACCCCTCTGCTCTTGCGGACACTCAAAATTGCGACATCTCAGATACCCCCTGGAATGCTCCTATTTCTGGATGAGGGAAATGGGCTTAGGTATATGATCCTCCTGCACGATATTTTAGTAATTTGTAGGAATACAGTGTTGGTCAGCAGCGTTCTGAGTGGGCGGTGGTGTCGCTGCCAGAGTGAAGGATGGAGAATTAAAGTGATGACTGAGTATAGATTTCCCGCTGCCTCATCAGAGGATGAAGCAGGAAACCCTGCTGAGTGAAAGATTTTGTCCACAGTAATTGATAAATAAAGCAGTCATTATTGCCATTTTCCTTTTGGTTGTAAGTTGTCATTTGTCAATAAAAAAATGCTCCTATGTAGACACGGATTGTTAGGGACTGAAGATTTCTCAAAGTGCTTTTACAGCTAAGAGATTAATTTTGAAGTGTCGCGACAGTTTGTAATGTAGGAAATGCAGGAGCTTTAACGACTATCTGTCTTTAGGCATTCTTTGAGAGATAAATATTGGCCAGGGCACCAGTGGGAATTCCCCTTCTCTTCTTAGAAATAACGCTAGGCTATTTGCATCTATCTGGGAGGCAAGATGTGCCTTAAATTTAACATTTTAGGCTGAATTTTCCCTCTCCAGAGCAGGGCTGACACAGTCTCATGATAGTGTGAAATGTTGTACGTGGAGGTTAACTAAACTCATCACACCGACCCACTGAAATACGTTGTGTGGGCAGGCTCTGAGGTTGGCAGTCTGGCTATCACTTTGCAAGTAGAACATAAATACTACTTTTGCTACTTTTTAAAATTTATTCAGTCACGGAATGAGGGTGTTGCTGGCTAGACCAGCATTTATTGCCCATCCCTAATTGCCCAGGGGGTAGTTAAGACTCAACCACATTGCTGTGGGTCTGGAGTCACATGTAGGCCAGGCCAGGTCAGGATGGCAGTTTTTTTCCCTAAATGACATTAGTGAACCAGATGGGTTTTTCCTGACAATTGACAATGGATTTATGGTTATCATTAGATTCTTACTTAATGTGAGAGTCATGATAACACCATAAAACATTGCTCATGTGTTAATGATACGGGTCTATAGGAAACCTGGTCGATAGGATTCACATTTTTTTTTCAAGAACTGATGAAAGGGCTGGAGGTGGTACTGTGACTAACATTAGCAGGGTGTTAGAATCCTTACAGTGTGGAAGAAGCCATTTGACCCATCAAGCCCACAGTGAGTCTCCAAAGAGCATTCAATCCAGATCCACCCTCCACCCTGCCCCTGCGTCCCTGTTTTTCCCATGGCTAACCCATCTTATCTACACATCCCTGGACACCATGGGCAACTTGGCATGGCCAATCCTCCTAACCTACACATCTTTGGGCTGTGGGAGGAAACCGGAGCACCCGGAGGAAACTCATGCAGACACGGGGAGAATGTGCAAACTCCACACAGACAATCGCCTGAGGGTGCAGTTGAGGAGAGTTTACCGAGCCTGCCGTTCAACTTTGATTGTGTTCAGGAGAGGGGTTTTTAAAGATGATGGGAGTGTCTCACTTGTCAGCAAATACTAACTATTCACAGGCAAAGACATCATCCCTGCCACAAGGCTGTTAGGGAGTACTATTTCTTGATAAGTATGATATCTTACATTTCCTCCCAAGTGATGCTGTAAACTACCTTTCTCACACATTGGCAATCACCCATTATTCTGCATCCCACCAGCAAGTCTCACACCCTACCCATTATATTATATCTCATGATTTTCATCTCCCCTTCCTGCACTGAGAGATCATTATTTGTGCAAATATTGCTGTTCATTAATCTCCGACCAGATTCAAGCCTGTTACTTGGGTGGAGTGGGCGGGGGGTTGGGGGGAGCGAGGTGGCGAATTGGTGCTTTGGTCATCTGGAGCCACTGCACTGCCCATGGAGTGAAACATACAGACATTAAACATTCAGCAGGAGGAGAAGTTGGGGATCAGGATAAGCAGCAGAATGGGGGTTAGCTAGCCAGGAAAGTGGCTGTATGGGGAAGGCAACAGCAGGGCACGCAGATGGCGATAACGGCTGAAAAGAGTCATCGAGTCATTCAGCATGGATGTTACCATTTGAACTTAAAATGTTTGAACAGAAGACGAGAGAGCGATAGCGTCACCTTTCACAAGAGACAGTCAGCACCCCATTGCTGACAACCTCCAAATGTTATAAGTGACAGTTGCTTTGATCTTCTTTGGAAGATCACCAGTGGAGATTTCAATGGGATCAACTGGCCTGCAGCACGTCCCTGCATGAAGGTCTTCACTGATACCTTGTCCAGAAATGCTCATCAATGCATTTCCTCTACCACAAATAGTGACAAAGCTGTAACAGCTGTGTATCCCTGTGTAGCGGTCAAAACATCAGCAGGTCAGCCAGGGGCTTGCCTCAGTGGCAGGGGATAGCACTCCATAAACGAGCAGGGAGTGAGTAACCTCAATCAATGATTCATACAAGTCATCCAGGAAGCAGCTATGATATGTACACCCGCAGACTCTCCCAGGTGCCAGGGATGTTTACAAACAAGGATGCTTTGGATGGATGCTAAGGGCCAATGGGTACTATTTATAAAAATAGCTGAATGTTCTAATAGCAAGTCCAAGGATGCACCCTAATTGCCATTATAAGGAAAGCCATGCCATGACCAGGTCTATCACTGAGCAGACCATTGATCTACTAGAAGTGACATTCCAAAACCCGGGCAGATCAGGTGAGCACTCTATTATGCACCAGCCAGGGTCTGTGCCAATGGCAGAGGGGCAGAGAAAAGATTGTCGCTGTAAAGAGTGCCCTAATCTGTAGGGCTGTATCCCCCCCACTACCTCCCGTCAGCAATTGCTCACCCATTGCTGTGAAGCACATTTGATCTTCTCCCATTTCCTGGGATGCACTAGGCTCTGGGTGTGTTTGCAGGTTCCTCACCTCCTGGCACTGGGCCCTGGAGATTGGAGCCAAGGTAATGGAGCGCACTCAGAACCCAGAACCAACAGGTCATCCATCATGGCCTGCCCCTCTGTTCCTTGATGCCCCAATGTTGGGTTGGGCACACTGTCCATCATCTCCAAATGCTTTTGGCCAGCTCCTTAGTGGCTAATAATCAGAAGGCTGCCACACGTATTATGGGCCAGCTTTTGAAGGGTGGGATTGGAGTTTATGGGTCTTACACTACTGCATTGTCCCGGGCTATGTCTACCCTTCATCTGAAAGATGACTTCCTCAATACAATACCGGACTCAGTTTGCCTCAACCTTTAAACTTAATCAGACAGCAGCGAGGCTGTAACATGTCAGGGTGTGAGAAATTGTAAGAGTTCATGGTCAGATGTTTTTTTCCTTTGCCATTTCCATTCTTAAATCAGAGCACAGCCATAACATCTTTCCAACTGTATACTTTATTCTTTTGGCTCCTTCTTTATGACTATCCATCTTGAGCATGACGGCAACTTGGAAGAGAATAAAATGTCCTTTTAAGTGGCTAAAAAAGTCAAGGTTGGCATGGCCACGTCATCAATCCAATTAGATCAATCATTGCTGTGTTTTCCTGCATCAAAGGAAGGAGCTGCCAACACATACTCCACTGTTTGCTTTAGGAGGATATTACAAGGCTCAGATCAGACAGGTCGGAAGAGCATGTTTATGAGATGCTGGAAGTCTCAAGGCAACTGCTGTTGACGTGACCTGGTCGGCGTACAATACATTTTACTGAGCTCTGAGATATAACCTGAAGCAGCACCAGCGGACTCGCTAGAATATCAGGTAGACTTCAGAGTTCTTGCCATGTGAACAAAAGATGCACCTCACAATCCATTCCAACGATTAGATTCTCCCTTTCTGGCTCAAAGGAACGGGTGTGAATGTATTACTAAATCCACAAGGATTTTTATTTTACATTCAGCCCTTATAGAAAGATTGTATTTGTCTTCATTTCTAATTTAACTTGTACTATGCATACCTGTAATGTAGCGTAATTTTTTCTTTATTTTCTCCACTTTTGTACCTAAGACTTGTACTTTGGTACTTTGTACCTAAGATGGCACTATGTGTTGGCAGCATTGTACACCTCTCAGTGTACACCTGTCCTTTTGTAACTTGAGTACACATGAAAATAAAACTAATTCTAATTCTACATAGACAGGAAGTAGTAGCTTCTTGCACCACTTGGGAATTCAGGGGTGATTGGATCATTTGTCTTGGAAGATGTAAATGTTCCTGTCCCATGCCACATGCCCTGGACATCGCTTTCAAGCTGGAATGAGTGTTCCATCTTGAGACCCACCACATTATAAAATATCTTGAAGCTTCTACAATTCTGACCATTGAACAACTTCCTCTCCAGTTCTTCAGACCTCGATTCTTATCTCTGCTACTACAAGTCAGCACTGTGCCTTCCCCAGTACAAGTCAGCACTGTGCCTTCCCCAGTACAGCTGGTGCATATATCTCTGCAAATTTCGGATTCTAGCCAAGCTGATTGTCCTGTCTTCTTTTTCTCCCTTTTCTATTAATAATTTTAACCAAAGACTGCTCACTGACCACTCATTCTGCTAATTCAGAATTTCAGGTCAATTCCTACATCCATCCCTTGCTTACTGGGTGAGCAGTATCTTAATAGTCCCCATTCCTTGGGTTTTATTTAATCTTCCTTATGAGCTGATACAAAAGGAAACAATGATTGTTAACAATCTTCTAAGCACCGAGGTTGTGAGGAAGGGTCACCGGAGCCGAAACGTTAACTCAGTTTTTCCTTTCACAGATGCGGCCAGACCTGCTGGGCTTTTCCAGCAACTTTGTTTTGTTCTAAGCACTAAAGCTTTTTTTCAAATATTCATTCCCAATTTCTGGGCATTGCTGGCTGCCCCAGCATTTATTGCTCTTTCATAATTGCTGTTGAGTACAGACCAACAGGTGGAGGCCATTCAGCCCTTCGAGTCTGTTCTGCCATTCAGAGAGGGCATTACACGATCTGTGGCCTAACTCCTTAAACCTGTCTTTTGCCCATATCCCTTAATACTCTTGTGTAACAAAAACGTATCTATCTCAGATTTAAAATTAACGACTGATCTAGCATCCACTATCCGTAGAATTTCTTCCTGAACGGTACGGCCCTAATTCTAATTCTAGAATCCCCAACAGTGGGGATAATCTATCTACCCTGTCTTTTCCTGTTGATACCTTTAGGGTCAGTTGACCCCTTATTCTTCTAAATTTTGGAAAAAAACTGGCCTATTTTGTATAATCTCTCCACATAACTTAACCCCTTGAGTAGCTGGTGGTGAGCTGCCTTCTTGAATCATTACATTTTATGTGCTTAGATATACCCACAATGATGCTAGGGAGGGGGTCCCCCCAGCATTTTAACTCAGTGGCAGTGAAGGGACAGTGATGTAGCTCCCCAGGATGCGGAGTGGCGAGGGACAGAATGTACGGATGGTGGTGTTCCCATGTATCTGCTGCCCTTGTCCTTGTGACCGGGAGAGGTTGCGGGTCTGGGAGATTGAAGGCACTTTGCTGTGTTGCTGCAGCTCATCTTCTCTATAGTACATGCTGCTGCCAACATGCTTCGATGACGGAGGAAGTAAAGGTTAAAGGCGGTGGATGAGGTCATCCAGGCAAGTGGGGGAGTTTCTATCACACACCTGATTGGGTCTCAGAGATTTGAGACATCAGGTGGTGAGTTCTTCACACTCACACCAGAAAAGCTCAGAACAATGTACGACTGAAATAACACTAACCTGGAAAAGTGGTGACCTGGTTTGTCTGCCTTGGATCATTCGGAAAAATACAGCTTCTTAGAAATTACAGCCCCTGCCCAGCAGTCACCTCATCAACTGGAGCTGGGGTACATTCTGTCACAGTCCCTGACTTCTGTCTCATGTTTGGTGGTCAAGCTTTAAGGAGGCAGATGGGGAGTTATTCATCACCGTGTTCCAAGCCTCAGCCACAATATGGGCACGACTGGTTATTAAATAAAAATTTTAGCATGATAATAAATAACTCTTCAACTGGGGACAAGTGTAAGCCAAATGTGTGTTTGATTTACAACTAATCAAATACCCCCGAGTACAGAGATTGACAGATCCTGCAGTCTCTCTCTATAACACTAGCAATGAAAGCCCTTTCCTGATTGTTTCATGTCCTGAGAGTAATCAACAGCATTGCGACCTGACACATTTACACTCTGATGTCTTAATGCTGTGTTGACTAATCTGCATAAGCTTTTTTATGCGTGTTGTGCAGGGAAGTAGTTTCAGTGAGTGCTAAATTTTGCTGCAATGTATCAGAGAAATCTTTGGAGATTAGCTAATATTAAACATAATAGAGCCACCCTCCGGAGCTCCCCGGTACAGCAGATAGCAGTCTTCAGCCAATTGCATTCCCTCCAGAACTGTAGGCCCTGACAACATTCCGGCAACGGTGCTGAAGACATGAGCTCCAGAACTTGTTGCTTCCTTAGTCAAGCTGTTCCACTACAGCTACGACACTGGGATCTACCTGACAAAATTTTCCAGGTATGTCCTGCACGTAAAAAGCAGGACAAAACCGACCTAGCCTATTACTGCCCCAATTGGTCAACTCTCAGTCATCATGATGGGAGGTATCATTGACAGCTGTATCAAGCAGCAACTTGCTCAGCAACAACCTGTTTACTGATGCCAATTTGGGTCCTGTCAGGCCACTCAGTTGCTGACCTCATGACAGCATTACTTCAAACATATACAAAAGAACTCCAGATACCGGGTGAGAGCGACTGTGCTTAACATCAAGGTTACATTTTACTGAGTGTGGCATCAAGGAGTCCTCACAAAATTAGACTGAATGGGAATCTGGGGTAAAGCTCTCCGATGGTTGGAGTCATATCTGACACATAGGATGATGGTCATGGTTGTCAGAGGACAATCATCTCAGCTCCAGGACCTCTCTGCAGGAGTTCCTCAGGGTAGTGTCCTCGGCCTAACCATCTTTAGCTGCTTGATCAATGACCTTCCCTTCATCATAAGGTCAAAAGTGGGGATGTTCACCATGAGTGCACAATGTTCAGCACTATTTGCAGCTCCCCAGATACTGAAGTAGTCCACGTTTAAATCCTACAAGATATGGGCGATATCCAGGCTTGGGTTCTGAAGAAGGTCACCGGACCAGAAACGTTAACTCTGTTTTCTCCTTCACAAATGCTGCCAGACCTGCTGAGCTTTTCCAGCAACTTTGTTTTTGTTCCTGATTCACAGCATCCGCAGTTCTTTTGGTTTTTACAAGAAAAAGGTAGCTAGGTGACTGTCGTGAAGGGGAAAGGGAATAGGCAGGCAGTGCAGGGATCTCCTGTGGCTGTTTCCCTCAATAATAAGTATACCATTTTGGATACTGTTTGGAGATGACCTACTAGGGGAAGGCCGTAGCAGACTGGTCTCTGGCACGGATTCTGGCCCTGTGGCACAGAAGGGAAGCGGGGAGAATAAGAGATCAATTGTAGTGGGGGATTCAATAGTAAGAGGCACAGACAGGTGGTTCTGTGGATGTGAACAAGATGAACGGATGGTATGTTGCCTCTCGGGTGCCAGGGTCCGTGATGTCTCAGATCACGCCTTCAAGATCCTTAAGGGGAGGGTGAGCAACCAGCAATCATGGTACACATCGGTACCAATCACATAGGTAGAAAAAGGGCTGAGAATGTGAAAAACGAGTACAGGGAGTTAGGTTGGAAGCTGAAGTCCAGGACAAACAGTGTAGTTATCTCTGGATTACTACCAGTGCCACAGGATAACAAGGTAAGAAACAGGGAGAGAGTGCAGCTAAACACATGGCCACAAGGCTGGTGTAGGAGGAAGGGCTTCCATTATGTGCATAATTGGAGCACATTCTGGGGAAGGTGGGACCTGTACAGTAAGGACGGGTTGCACCTGAACCGGAAGGGAACAGATATCCTGGGAAGGAGGTTTGCTGGAGCTCTACAGGATGGTTTAAACTAGATTGGAAGGGGGTTGGGAACTGGATTTATAATTCAGAGATGAGGTATTCAGCCTTCCAACAGACACAACAGGGAGTGAGGTTGTTAATAAAGAAATGCGGTCGATGGAGCATAATTGCGGACACCGAGACGGTTTGAGGTGTGTATACTTCAATGCTATAAGTATCAGAAATAAGGCGGATGAGCTTAGAGCATGGGTCAGTACTTGGAACTACGATGTTGTGGCCATTGCAGAAACTTGGGTAACTTAGGGACAGGAATGGTTGTTGGAAGTTCCGGGATTTAAATGCTTTAAAAGAAATAAGGAGGGTGAAACATGGCGGAGGTGTGGCATTGCTAGTCAGGGCTACTGAAAGACAGTTTGAGAATGAAATGTCTACAGGGTTCATCTGGGTTGAAGTCAGAAACAAGAAAGGAGCAGTCACTTTGTTGGGGTGTTTTTACAGACCCCCTAATAGTTGAGAGAAATGGAGGAGTGGATTGGGAGGCAAATACTGGAAAGGTACAGAAGTCATAAGGTTGTAGTCATGGGAGGCTTCGACTTTCCAAATATTGATTGTAAACATTTCAGTTGTAATAGTTTAGATGGAACGGATTTTGTCCAGTGCGTTCAGGAAGAATTCCTGACACAGTATGTAGATAGACCAACACAAGGAGAGGCCACGATAACAAAGTGTGAAGCTGGATGAACACAGCAGGCCAAGCAGCATCTCAGGAGCACAAAAACTGACGTTTCAGGCCTAGGCCTCTGTTATCTTGATAAAACCTTGATAACTTTGTTATCTTGGATTCTCCAGCATCTGCAGTTCTTAATATCACAAGGAGAGGCCACTTTGGATTTGGTGCTTGGCAATGAACTGGGCCAAGTGTTAGACCCGTTGGGAGGAGACTATTTTGATGGTAGCAATCATAACTCTGTTACTTTTATAATAATCATGGAAAAGGATAGGTACATACAGCAGGGTAAGATTTATAATGGAGGGAAGGGTAATTACAATCCTGTTAGGCAAGACTGGCTAACATAAAATCGGAACAGATGCTGTCAGGGAAGAGCACTATTAAAATGTGGAGATTGTTTAAGGAATACATATTGCATGTGATCGATATGTTTGTCCCTGGCAGGCAGGGAAGATGCAGTCGAGTGAGGGAGCCTTGGTTCTCAAGAGAGGTCGAACGGCTGATTGAGAGGAAGAAGGAGGCTTATATAAGGTTTAAGAAGCAAGGAATGGAAAACGCTCTAGAGGGATACAAGTTGTCCAAGGAAGGACATGAAGAAAGGGCTTAGGAAAGCTATAAGGGGGCATGAGAAAACCTTGGCAGATATGGTCAAGGAAAACTCCAAGGCTTTTTACACGTACGTGAGGAATAAGAGAATGACCAGAGAAAGGACAGGGCCAATCGAGGATTGCAAAAGGGAATTTGTGCGTGGAGCCTAAAGAGATAGGAGAGGTACTTAATGAATACGTTCATTCAGTATTCTCAACTGAGTGGGACCTAGTTGTAAAGAAGGACAGTGTTAAACAGGCTGGTTGGCTAGAGGAGGTCACTGATAGTATGGAAAATGTACCAGAAATTTTGACGAACTTGAAGATAGATAAGTCTCCGGGCCTGATAGAATTTCTCTATGGGAAGCGAGGGAAGAGATCGCAGGGCTTTTGGTGATGATCTTTTTGTCCTCACTGTCCACGGGTATAGTGCCAGAGGATTGGAGGGAGGCAAATGTCATTCCCTTGTTCAAAAAAGGGAACAGGGATTACCCTGGAAATTATAGGCCGGTTAGTCTTACGCCAGTGGTAGGCAAATTATTGGAAAGGGGTCTGAGAGACAGGATTTACGATCACTTGGAAAGGCACAGTTTGATTCATGATAATCAGCATGGATTTGTGAGGGGTAGATTATGCCTCACAAACCTTATTGAATACTTTGAAGAGATGACCAAACGCGTGGATGAAGGTGGAGCACTGAATGTGGTATGCATGGATCTAAGTAAGGCGTTGGAAAGGTTCCCCATGGTAGGCTCATGCAGAAAGTAAGGAGGCATGGGATAGGGGGAAATGTGGCAGATTGGATTCAGAATTGGCTGACACTTAGAAAACAGAAGGTGGTAGTGAACGGAAAATATTCAACATAGTGCTCAGTTACGAGTGGTGTACCACAAGGATCTGTTCTGGGTTCTCTTCTATTTGTGATTTTTGTAAATGATTTAGACGAAGGAGCAGAAGGATGGATTAGTAAGACCGCGGACGATATGAAGGTAGGTCGCGTTGTGGACAGTGCAGAGGGCTGTTCTTGGTTACAAAGGGACATTGACAGGATGCAAGCTGAGCGGAGAAATGGCAGGTGGAGTTTAACCTTGAAAAGTGTGAAGTGATTCATTTTGGAAGGACAAACTTGAAAGCAGACTATGGGGTTAATGGAAAGACTCTTGGCAGTGTGGAGGAGCAAAGGAATCTTGGGGTTCATGTTCACAGTTCCCTGAGAGCTGCCACCCAGGTGGATAGAGTTGTTAAGAAGGGGTATAGTGTGTTAGCTTTCATTAATAGGGGGACTGAGTTCAAGAGCTGTGAAGTTATGCTCCAGCTGCACAAAAGCCTTGTTCAGCCACATCTGGGGTATTGTGTCCAGTTCTGGAAAATGTGGAAGCATTGGAAAAGATGCAGAGGAGATATACCAGGATGTTGCCTGGAATGGGGGGAAGGTCTAACAAGGAATGGTTGAGAGAGCTAGGACTTTTCTCTTTAGAACGACGAAGGATGAGAGGTGACTTGATGGAGGTGTACAAAATGATCAGAGGTATAGATAGAGTAGACAGCCAGAGACTATTTCCTCGGGTGGGGGTAGCTATTATGAGGGGGCGTTGTTCTAAAGTGAGTGGAGGTAGAATATAGGGGAGACGTCAGAGGTATGTTCTTTACTGAGAAAGTGGTAGGGGAGAGGAATGCATTGCCGAAGAGGGTAGTGGAGTCCATCTCTTTAGGGGCATTTAAGTGGCTATTATACAGGCATTTGGATGATCGTATAAGGTAGGGGTGGAGGTTAGATAGACCTTAGGATTAGGGTTAAAGTTCGGCACAACATCGTGGGCCGAAGGGCCCAGACGTGCTGCACTGTTCTATGTTCTTACCACTACCCCTTGACATTCGGTGACACTGCCACCACTACATTGCCCTCTTTCAGTGAACTGGACTCATGTATAAATACTGTAGCTACTCGAGCACATCAGAGACTAGACCGTTAGAAATAATAACAGGAGTAGGTCATTTGGCCCCTTGCACATTTACTTATCACATTAAAACATGATCTGCAAGCAATCCCACAGAGTAAATAAATATATTGACTTTCTGGCAAAAGAGTCATGCCAGACTCAAAACATTAACTCCATTTCTCTCTGTCTCTGACTCTCTCTCTCGCTCTCCCCAATGGTGCTGTCAGACCTGCTAAGTTTCTCCAGTATTTTCTGTGTTTGTTTCAGATTTCCAGTAACCTCAGTGTTTTGCCTTTATTCTAAATGAGTTGACTTTCTCTCTTTTGCCTTCTTGGTGCATACCCAAAATAATTCTATGTCACATAAATTGTTCCTTCCTCAATTTCTACTTCAATTCCCAATTGGAAGAATTTGTTTCCTTAAAATCCACTTTGAAGTATAATATCTAATATAATTGACTGCTGTTGTTTCTCATAGTCAAATGATATAAGCTTGTGCAAAAATTTTCTTTGGTCTTGTTAAGATGTGACTGATTTTACCGGTTTAGTGTTTTAAATTGTTCAATCAATTAAACTGTGTTAAACATTGAATGCTTTTCTGAAAATTTTTGAAAGATGGTAATAATTTTCTTTAACTGCTGGATAGTGAAGGTAAATTGCTCATAAAACTTATCCCTTACGATTTTTTTAAATGAAGATGATATCTTCTTGTTTTATTTTCCACGAATTTGCCTTAATTCTGTTTGTTAAAAGTTGAACATTTCGAAATATTTAAGAACTGTCATATTTTTGTGTAAAGATTGCCTTCAAGAATCATTGGATAAATCAAAGGAATACTGTATTTTAAAATTACAAAATGGCTGAAAACCTATTTTTCCATGCCATTTTTCCCTTTTCTCTCTGTAACCAAAGATGCTTCCAGGCCCGTTGAGTTTCTCTGTGTTTGTTTCAGATTTCCAGCAAGGATTTGCACCCCAAGTTCTTCTATTCTTGCACCGTTTTAGAGTCACAGAATCACACAGCATAGAAACAGGCCCTTTGGCCCATTGTATCTATGATGACCAACATACACCAAACTACTCTAATCCCATTTACCTGCACTTGGTTCAGACCCTACTCTGCCCTGTCATTTTTAAGTGCTCATCCAGATGCTTCTTAAATGTTGTGAGAGTATCTGCCTCCAGCACCATCTCAGGCAGCTCATTCTATATTTCCACCACCCTCAGATCTCCTATAAACCACAGTCCTCAGCTTCAACTTATGTCCTCTGGTCTTAGACTGTCTGCCATGCTGAAGAGGTTCTCACAATCTCCTCTGCCTATACTTCTCGTAAGTTTGTATACCTCAATCAAATTCTACCCTCAGCATCTCTGCTCCAAGGAAAACAGACAAAGCCTGTCCAGCCTCTCCTCACAACCGAAACTTTCCATCCTAGCCAATATCCTGGTGAATCTCCCCTGCACCCTCTCAAATGCAATCACATCCTTCCCATAATGTGATGACTAGAACCGCACACAGTGCCATTTTTGTGTCATCTGTAGCCTAACCAATGTTTTATAAAGTTGTAACAAGGTTTCCTTGCTCCGATATTCTATGCCCTGGCAAATGAAGGCAAGCATCCTATATGCCTTCTTCACCACCCTGTCTCCCTGTGCTGAAACTTTCAGGGATCTATGGGCTTGTACACCAGGCTCTCTTTGTTCCTTGGTTCTTTCCAGGTTCCTTCCATTTATTGCGTGTGTCCTTCCCTTATTTGACCTCCCAAAATGCATCATCTTGCACTTATTGGGATTATATTCTATCTGTCATTGCTCTGCCCAATTTACCAGCTGAAAAATCTGTAGCCTAAGGCCATCCTCCTCACAACTAACAACACCACCAATTTTGGTTTCATCTGCAAACGTACTTATTATACCTTCTACGTTCACATTCCAGATGTTAATGTGCTTAGTAAACAGCAGTAGTCCCAGCACTGATCCCTGTGATACACCACTGGTCACAGGTTTCCAATCATAATAACAACCCTCCACCATCACTCTTTGCCTTATAATTGCAAGCCAGTTTTGGATGCAGTTTTCCAACTTGCCTTGGACCTCATTGGCTCTTAAGTTATGGACCAGGCTTCCATGTCTCATCAAACATCTCACTGCAACCCATGTAAACCACATCAAATGCATTGCCCTCACCAATTCATTTAATCATCTTTTCAAAAAAGATTGCATTGAGAAAAGGCATCACTTTGTAAAGAAATATTTTCAGCTGAATTTTATAAATTTGTTTTCCTTTTTAATAGACAGTATTTCATAAAGTATTCTTGTATCTTCAAGTTCTTCATGTTCATTTTTTGATTTATATTGCTGTTTTAAACAGCATTCTTAATGAATATTTTTCTTTTACAAAGATTTCTCTTGAAGATTTTCCCAACACTTTTAACAATTATAACAATTTTGTGTTTTGTTTACTATAGCATTTAAAGTCTTCATTTAGCTTCCGGGTAAAAGTCTTTCATCCTTTCGTTGAGAGATCTAACTAATCAGATGTACAATGTCAGCTGCTGCATGATTTTAATTTTTCCGCTTATAATTCTGGTAAGACTCTTAGTCTTCACCAGTTTCTAGCTGATTCCATAGAGTCATACACCACAGAAACAGACCCTACAGTCCAACTTGTCCGTGCCATCCAAGTTCCCCAAATTAAACTACTTACCTGTGTTTGGCCCATATCTTATATGCCTCCCCTAGTCATGTACCTGTTCAAATGTCATTTAAATATTGTAACTGTACTTGCATTTACCACTTCCCCTGGCAGCTCATTCCACACACAAACCACACTCCACGTTAAAAAGTTGTCTCTCAGGTCGTTTTTAAATCTTTTTCCTTTCACCTTAATGGCCCCTAATTTTGAACTCCTCCACCCTAGGAAAAAGACCTTGGCTATTCACCTTATCTGTTCCCTTCATGATTTTATCAGCCTGTATAAGGTCATGCCTCAAGCCCCTCATATTCCAGTGAAAGGAAGTCCCATTTTCCAGTCTCTCCTGAAAATTCACACTCTCCAGTCCCAGCAACAATCCCGTAAGTCTTTCCTGAGCCCTCTCCAATTTAATAAATTCTTTCCTATAACAGGACAACCAGAACTGTAAGCAGCACTCCAAAAGTGGCCACACCAACCTTCTGTACAACTGGAACATGACCCCTGTACTCAATGGTCTGAACAATGAAGGCAAGCATGCTAAACACCTTCTTAACCCCTCTCTTTACCTACATTGTACCCAAGTCTCCCTGCTTGACAACACCATCCAGGGTCCTACCATTAACTGTATAAGTCCTGGCCTTGTTTGTTTTACCATAATGCAACAATTCACATTTATCCAAATTAAACCCTATCTGCCACTCCTCAGCCCACTTACCCCTTTGTAATCTGGATAGAGTGGATAGGAGGCTTACTAGAATGATACCAGGAATGAGGGAATTTAGATATGAGTTTTGCAGGCAAGCTTATTATTGCTATGGCTGGTGCAGCCTCTTTGCTGCTACCTGTTACTTTCACAGAAACTGACATGGAAGGAGATATATCTAAAGATACACGTTCAGTTTTATGACTTTTCCTGCTCCTTCTCCTCAGATGGCTGAGGATTTTGTAGAACTGAAGGTCTTTTTTCCAGACAAGCTTCTTCTCATCAAAATCCACACTGTTGTTCAACAAGTTTACATACACATTGACAAACTGTCAAAAATTGGCTGCCTTCTTTAGGGATACTGTTGGACAAGTTAGGTAGATTTGGAAATTTTGCAGTATTGCATCAAGAACTGATACTGAAATGAGGATTCTGCTATTCTATACTCTGATCAGTGCTGAACCTGACTTGTAGATGGTGACAATGGTACTAAAAGCAGTTTCTTGCTGAATGCTGACCTGGGGAAGTGTAGAACTGGGAAAGACAAGGGAATCTATTTTGCTACCATTTTCTTGAGCAAAAAAAAATTGTGGGGGTAGCTGAAAGTAGCAGTTTACATTTAAGGATCTCTCGTGAATAGTTTCCTTGATGTAATGCGTTAATATACTGCAAGATGTGATTTAGTATCACATTTTAGACAGAAAATTTCCTTCATGTTTCTTGAACATAAGAAAGTCATCCAGGTTTTATTTTCTATCCAGTGGCTTCTGATTGAGTGTGACCAAGTTTGGATTTGCAGACATTCACCATTTTTGATCTTGCGTGCAAGATGTTCTTTGAGGGCTATACAGAGACACTACTGGTTTCTGAAACTATAACCGAACAGACAGCACTTTGAAGATCAAATTTAATTTGGCAAGTGGGATAATCTACCACACAGCCACATGAGAAACAAAGGAATTACTCTTGGGAAAACCGGTGCAGCATTTTTTTTCAAGGTTAATTTACTCTGGATTGTTTTAATAATCCTGTGTAAAAAGAAAATATATATATATATATATATATACACTCGAATTCAATATGTATTTGGACTCTGCGGCGATGGGTAAGCAAATTTAGATGCTAATACGGGAACCAAACAAAACCCATTTATTTTGATGTAGCTTCATGTCCAAACAGTGCTCCAGTTAATTCATACTATAAACCATTGTGAAACTGAAAGTGAAGTATGGTCTTGGAAAAATAACAAGTACTTTCCATGAAAATTATATAAAGCTATCCAGTGACTTTCTGCTTTGCCTTTTGAAATTTTTTTATGCAGTGCAAAGGTGTTCAAACTCGTGTCTCCAAGCTTATTATTTCTTTGTTTGGAATTGGTCACACCACCTGAACATCAGGTCAGGAATTTAATTGTCTGCAGTTTCTATTTAAGATGGACCAGCATGGTGATTGTGCCTTCAGCTCCCTCAGCCCTAAGCAGTAGAATTTCTTCTCTTTATTTCTTAGTGTCTTTCCTCCCTTACAGTATCCTGTAGGACACAGCTCTTCGACGAAGCCTTCGACTGCACTCCTCCTAAACAAAGAAAATAAGAAAAGTTAAGACCAGCATTTTTACAGTTCCTTTCACGAATACTATATGTTTTGAGGTTTTTATAATCAATTAAGTAATTTGAACTGTCATCCCTCATAAAATATGAAACATTGCAGTCAATTTTCACACAGCATAGTCTGACAAAAATGACATGAGTGACAGAAATGACATAACAGTGACAAAAACAGAAGTTGCTGGAAAAGCTGAACAGGCCTGGCAGCATCTGTGAAGAAAAAGTCAGTTAATGTTTTGGGTCCGATGACCCTGCCTCAGAATGGCAGTTTTCTTTCCCCCTAACTTACAGCATCCGCAGTTCTTTTGGATTTTATGACCTATGGAATGTAGGCTGAGGGATAAATTTTAGCCAATAAACCAAGGGTGACACCTGTGCTCTTTCTCAAAATATGTCCAGCCAAGACATTAACCTGACCTTAGTTTACTATCTGAGATAATGTGAACTGCAGATGCTGGAGAATCCAAGATGACCAAGTGTGAAGCTGGATGAACACAGCAGGCCAAGCAGCATCTCAGGAGCACACAGATGCTGCTTGGCCTGCTGTGTTCATCCAGCTTCACACTTGGTTATCTTAGTTTACTATCTGTTTTGAAACATAGGATCTCCAGCTGTTCAGCATTCTGTTGGCATTGGATTTTCATTTCAAGCCCTTGAATGGGACTCGAACTGCGAACAATGTGGCTTAAACTGTAGCCGACGATGATGAATTTGAAGAGATCCTTGTATTGGAGTATCACCTAATTTTATTCTGTCAAATTTTGTTTTATCGTGCTCCCAAAAAGCATTAGCTTAAAGGTACATTATACATATGGTTCGTTTCATCTATTAAGGTTAATTACTGATTTCTGATTAGTTGCGCTATTTTGCTTTGGGTATCTAATACCATCTTTTTCAGGGTAGCACAAAAAGACACCCGGGGGATAGAGTTGTTAAGAAGGCGTATGGTGTGTTAGCTTTCATTAATAGAGAAATTGAGTTCAAGAGCTGTGAAGTTATGCGACAGCTATACAAAACCCTGGTTCGGGCACTTCTGGAGTATTGTGTCCAGTTCTGGTTGCCTCATTACAGGAAAGATGTGGAAGCATTGGAAAAGGTGCAGAGGAGATTTACCAGGATGTTGCCTGGAATGGAGGGAAGGTCTTAAGAGGAAAGGTTGAGAGAGCTGGGGCTTTTCTCTTGAGAATGATGAAGGATGAAAGGTGACTTTACAGGGGTATAGATACAGTGGACAGCCAGAGACTTTTTCCCAGGGTGGAACTAGCTGTTATGAGGGGGCATAGTTTTAAAGTGAGTGGAGGTAGATATAGGGGAGATGTCAGAGGTAGGTTCTTTACTCAGAGAGTGGTCAGGGTGTGGAATGCATTGCTGGAGGGGGTAGTGGAGTCAGCTTCATTAGGGATATTTAAGCGGCTATTAGATAGACCTATGGATGATAATGTAAGGTAGGGGTGGAGATTAGATAGATCTTAGGATTAGGGCAAAAGTTCGGCACAACATTGTGGGCTGAAGGGCCTGTACTGTGCTGTACTATTCTATGTTCTATGTTCTATGTTCTATCTTGTAGAGTACAATGAAATGAAATCTTCAGAATCTCACCACTGCCATCATCTGGTATGTATTGGTTTCTGCGAGAACCATTTGCGATGTCATAGATAAATTTGGTGTCACCAGCGATAGGGTTAGGGTTAGTTTTTAGCCTAAGGTGATCTTTCTTGGTTGTATTAGTCTAGCCTACTTGTACCAGGTAGGAAATAAGACAGGCACAAAATCCTAGGCAGAAGATAAACTCAGTCTTAGTTAAATAGGATATGCTTATTACATATTACTTAATAGCTGGCTACATTACACCTAAGGTACAGAATGATTTTACATTCAAGAAAAATAAAAGAGTTCTGACCATGAAACATAGTGTGCCTTTCTATCACTGTTAACATTGAAACCAGCATGACTTTATTTCAGAAAATTAACTTTGTTTCTCTCTCCACAGATACTGCCAGACTAGCTGAGTTTCTCCAGCATTTTCTGTTTCTGCGTCAAACTTCCAGCATTTGTGCTAGCATTGATTTTACACATTTCTATCAAGATTTCTAATGACCCTCAAATTCTGGGCTGGTGAAATGAATAAATAAAGTGAGCTGTACAAGTGGGAAATCATGTTTCATGACCCATTCCTTTCAAAACTTTTCTTTTTGTGCTACTGAGAGAGGAAGAGAGACCTCATTGTAAATTACAACTGAATGTTTGGTGTACTTGCTGGCCATGTAATCTAAACCAGAAAACTGATTATTTTTTCATTCTTTTCTATTACTTCAATAGGGACAATGGAAATAAAGGCTTTCTACAATGGTTTCTAACTCACCTCCTCTCTTAGCAAAGCCTGTCCAACATCTAAAAGGCACAAGTCAGGGGTGTGATGGAATACTCACCAATTGCCTGGATGGGTGCTGCTCCAAAAACATTCAAGAAGTTGGACCCCATCCACAACAAAGCAACCTGTTTGATTGGCATCAAGGGGAACTTGCAAGTTGTGGTGTTCCCAAGTATCTGCTGCCCTTGTTCTTCTAGATAGTAATGATTGCAGATTCAGAAAACACTAGGGCCTCGTAAGTGGTACATACTGTTGCTACTGATCTTCAGTGGTGGAGGGAGTAGATGCTTGTGTATATTATGTCAGTCAAATGGTCTGCTTTGTCTTGGATATGTCAAGTTTATTTAATGTTGTTGGGGCTGCACCCATCCAGGCAAATGGGGAGTATTCCATCACACTCCCAATTTGTGCCTTGTAGATGTTGGACTGGCTTTAGGGAGACAGGAGGTGACTTACTCGCTGCAGAATCCTAGCCTTTGACCTGCTCTTGTAACAACAACCTGTATTTAGCTAGTCCAATTCGGTCCCTGATCATGTTCAGGAATTTGGTGGAATGAAATACTTTTGAAGTGTGATCTCTGCTGTAAGGTAGAAAGCATAGCAACTAATTTGTTGAGAACACGCATCCTTAAAAGATGTGAGATAATGACTAGATAGCCAGACAGGGCATTGCTTGAACATTTCACCCAAAGGATGACATCTCTGACACAGGAGCATTCTCTGAGACTGTACTGGAAGACCAGATCATTTCAAGTGCCTACCGGGTCTTACATAGTTTACAGAAGTTGGAAGAATCATGAGGTACTGCACTATCAGAAGATAGAGATGTGCTGCCCATAAAACCTAATTAATTTATTAAATACTTAAACAAAGATCACACACTTAACTACTAGAGATCTCTCAATCACTGTCTTTCATTACCTTTATTTCAGTAAATAACCCCAAACTAACCTGACAGAGTCGGCAGCTGGCCAGGAAGAAACTCTGCTCGATGTCTGCACCATGCCTCCTTGCAACGTGAATCTTTGAAGTTGTGCTGAACAATCAGGCTTTTCTGACTGTTTTGTACGCAGGCATCTGTGCCAAAGGTATGCCTTATTTGGAATTACCCTTGCACATGACCAATCCTGAATGTTCCATTCGAATGATTGCCTTATTTGGTAGAAACAACAGTTACTGAATTCCTGCAATCTTAGCTCTGAGCAGACCCAAATGACTCAGCGAAACTCCACTCACGTAACAGCCAATTATAAAGCTTCCTTTCAGTTCCTGTTATCTTCAGCCTTATCCAACAGATGGGACTCCATGCTGTGGTGGGGAAGTTGCCTGCAAAGTTATTTAAGATGAAAAGAACACATCGAAAGTCAGAGTGTCATTGCTGACTTGTATTAACATGTTACATACTCACAAACCAGATGATCCTGCATTTAACACTCAAGTGATTTTTTTACATGGTCTTTGAGAGTAGGGAAATAGATGGCATCTTCCAGGTTAAGTGTGGCTCCAGGAAGGCAGACAGAGAAAAGCCTACTGTATGGAGACGTTTGAGAAAATTCACGAAAATGTAAAAGAATAGAAGATGGATAGGAGAGTTTCCATGCATTTTATTGGTGGATCTGAACAAATTGTATTTTTATTGTAGATTAGCTAATTCCTAATAATATAATTATAATGTGTAATTATTATCTGTGTCCTACTTGGCAATTTGAACTGTTGGTAAATGATATTTCATGTCGGAGGGCGTTCTGCCTGAGAGCCACAGTTTGTTAGCAGTTGATATAGTCCTTTATCAGACTATTAATAAGTGACATTGATTAATTGAACCTCCTTGTTTTTCTGTTTTATTAAGCAGTGATGGCTGATATGAAGTCAATCGTTGGGTGAATTGTAATTTTAGTTCCTATTGGCTGCAGGTTCTATAATGTCACAGGTTTTGCTCCACAATGATATAGATTGAGGAGTGGATCGAAGACTGGCAGATCACCGATAATGAGAACTGAAGATGTTGGAGAATCCGAGGTAACAAAGTGTGGAGCTGGATGAACACAGCAGGCCAAGCTGCATCTAATGAGCACAAAAGCTTTTGAGCTCCTAAGATGCTGCTTAACCTGTTGTGTTCATCTACTGGCAGATCACCGCTGTTTTTGTAGGTCAGCCAGCTCAGATTCTGAAGAAGGTAAAATCTGGACTGCTGATGCATTGGGGTGGGAGTTTCTAGACCCTAGAAATTGTAAGTTTTGAGCTGGATTTAAAGCAAAGTGCTCGCGAAACAAAACAGGTCTGGAAGCACCAGTGGAGAGGGAAACAAACATAACACTCCAGAGTGCTGACATTTCACATAAAATATTCAGCACCAATCTCAAAGCCCAAGTTCAAATGAGGATGTCACTTAGTTCATGTTTCTTTTTTTAAAATGAACTCAACTGAAATGAATTGACTTTGTGATGTGAATCGGGGTGGGGGGGGAAAGAAGTCACGTATAACAAGCAGCGGATTGGTGATCACCCATTTCACACCCTATTTAAGAACAATTTCCGTCATTTCCCACCCCCAACAGTCTGTGAATCCTGGCATAAAATTCTTCACGTTGTGAAGCTTCACATTGACTACAAAACGGATTAAGACATTTGATGAATTTAAGGATTTTTCCATCATCTAAAGAGCCTTCCAGATTTGAGTGAGACATTTTCACAGGTTCTCCCTTCCATGAAGGTAGATCAGGCACTTTAAACATTAAATGCCAGTGCATATTAATCAGCGTTGCCATGTTGGAGTTCTCCATGGGTTCTTCTTGAAATTTAGTCATTGTTGAGATCTAGGGAAACACAGCAAAATCAAAATAAATAGTTGGTTAATGCAGGGCTTTATCACATTCTGAGGAAGGGTCACTCGATCCAAAACATTAACTCGGATTTTTCTTCACAAATACTGCCAGACCTGCTGAGCTTTTCCAGCAAGCTTTGCGCTTTATCACTTTTGTTAGTTTGGCTTCACATGTTGGCCGAGATACCAGAGGTAGACTTCTCTTCAAATTACGTAGCAAAACCCTCAGTGTCCACCAGCAAGACAGGACAGACTTGGGTTCACATATTGCATGCAAGAACAACATCCCTGACAATTTGGAGATAGTAGGAACTGCAGATGCTGGAGTCAGAGATAACACAGCATGGAGCTGGAGGATCACAGCAGGCCAGGCAGCATCAGAGGAACAGGAAAGTTAAGGTTTTGGGTCAGAACCCTTCTTCAGAATTGGAGAGGTGGACACAAGCTGAGAAATAAATGGAGAGGAGGGGTGGGGACTAAACATAGAATTCACCAATTTTAAAATCTTCCCACCCCCAGCCTCATCCCATGCTCAACCCTCCTTCTCATCTGCGCCTCTTTGACCTGACACAACCTGTCCATCTCCCACCTATTCACCCCACTCATCTCACTGACCAATCCCCACCACTCCCTACCTGCACCCACCTATCACCATCCCACCTACCTTTCCCAGCCCCACGCCTTCCCTCTCTATTTATTTCCCAGCTCCCTTCCCCCTCCCGAAGAAGGGTCCCAACCCGAAACATCAACTTTCTTACTCTTCTGATGCTGCCTGGCCTGCTGTATTCCTCCAGCTCCACACTGGGTTACATCTGACAATTTGTATTTGTTGCAATTTGTGTCCACCTCTCCAATTCCCCATAATATCATTACAATTTGTAGTGATTACATTCCAACAGTTCTACTGGATGGTTTGAGTAGTTGGTAAATGTGAATACATATTAAAATGTGTTATGACCAAATATCAGAGATAATGGGAACTGCAGATGCTGGAGAATTCCAAGATAATGAAATGTGAGGCTGGATGAACACAGCAGGCCAAGCAGCATCTCAGGAGCACAAAAGCTGACGTTTCAGGCCTAGACCCTTCATCAGAGAGGGGGATGGGGAGAGGGAACTGGAATAAATAGGGAGAGATGGGGAGGCGGACCGAAGATGGAGAGAAAAGAAGATAGGTGGAGAGAGTATAGGTGGGGAGGTAGGGAGGGGACAGGTCAGTCCAGGGAAGATGGACAGGTCAAGGAGGAGGTTAGTAGGTAGGAAATGGAGGTGCGGCTTGGGGTGGGAGGAAGGGATGGGTGAGAGGAAGAACTGGTTAGGGAAGCAGAGACAGGTTGGACTGGTTTTGGGATGCAGTGCGTGGGGGGGAAGAGCTGGGCTGGTTGTGTGATGCAGTGGGGGGAGGGGACGAACTGGGTTGGTTTAGGGATGCAGTAGGGAAAGGGGAGATTTTGAAACTGGTGAAGTCCACATTGATACCATTAGGCTGCAGGGTTCCCAGGCGGAATATGAGTTGCTGTTCCTGCAACCTTCGGGTGGCATCATTATGGCAGTGCAGGAGGCCCATGATGGACATGTCATCTAGAGAATGGGAGGGGGAGTGGAAATGGTTTGCGACTGGGAGGTGCAGTTGTTTGTTGCGAACTGAGCGGAGGTGTTCTGCAAAGCGGTCTCCAAGCCTCCGCTTGGTTTCCCCAATGTACCTCATCCCACCTCCTTGACATGTCCGTCTTTCTGTGGAAGGCGTAGTTGATATGGAGATCACACTAGACATGTATTTTTATAACTAGGTGCCAATTCCATGATTGAAGGTCATCCTACGCTCATAAGGATTGATGTCAGAGACTAGACTTTCACACAATGGATTGTAGAGATCTTGATCTCTCTTCCCTCTGAACTCTGCAAATACTGAGGGTGGATTGAAATTTTGTTGCATTGATTCTTGTTTAGTGCGTGTGTCTAGGAATAGGGAGCAAATCAGGTGGATGGAATGGAAATTCGGATTAGCCATGGTCTCATTGAATGATGGATAGGCTTGAGATGCTAAATGTCCGGTCTGTTTCCTAAAATGCTGTTGTATATTATTGGTCTAGCCCCTTGCAAGCCCCTTGCCTCTGACTTTCTCATTGGAGATAGTCATACTGAGCAGATTTTTCTCTTCCTCCTACTTAACTAAAATTCCATATCATACAATCCTTGTGGGAAAATTTTCATCACAGCCAAAAGACCTACCTGGATGAGTTTCAATTACAAATTCCCAATATGCACTGGCTATTTGGTAAAAGTCCAACAGGTCTCATTGGAACACAGGAAACACAGTCAGAATAGGCCATACAATCTCTCTTGACTCTACTCATATTTTAATTCACCCATTTGTAATCAAATGTATCTTTTATTTCCCTAAATCTTTCAATTTCATTCTTGCCTGATACATTCAATCACTTTTAAAAGGCTAATGAAATGTCACAACACAATCACCCCATCCATAAAAGCAGCAATGCACTCTTTGGATTAGGAATGTTTTTATAACATTTATAACCCCAACCTTGTCTTGTGCATTGTGGAATTTGGGAGGTCTGTGGAAGGGGTGGTTGATACGGAGATCAAAGCAGCTTTTCCTAAAAGTTAACTATTTACCACCTTCAGGTCAACCCTGAAGTAATATTCTGACTTGAGTTCATCTTCACCTACACCGTAACTCATTGTTGTTTGGCTTTTGGCTAACACAGATATCCAAAATGCATCATCTGTCTACCAGAAAGTCATGGGCTTATGTGTTGATGTGGACAAGATCAGCCTTAATTTTAGTTGTGTTCAACAGCACACTTCAATTTAGAGTTGGTATCCATCAGCTATGGATCAGTCTGTTACCTTGTTTTGTTTTTTTAACAAAGTAATTTAGCAAGAAATAATATAAACTGCCACAAAAGTGTACCCCAGCACAAAGAATTGTCATCTCGCATGCCTTGTGTGGGAATCTGAAATAAACAGAAAATGCAACTCACCACTACCTTCTCCCGGGCAATTAGAAATTGGCATTAATTGCTGATCTAGTTGTCAATGCCTACATCCCATGGCTGAATAGAAGAATTCACCACAATCATTAAAACATGGCTGCCAGTGTTGTCAAGCTAGATTAATTCCAGTCGTCACCATAAGACACAAAATTGCTGTCTTTTTTAAAAAAATCTGTAGCTTTGTAGAACAATGCTCTGTCATGTCAAGGTAAATAATCAGTTATGTCTCATAATGTCACATGTATTAGAACCTTTTCCTGTTCATTGACCTTTTATATCTCAATAGTGTCTCTTTCTAGAATCAGCTGTCACTTTTCTTTATTGACGGCTTGCACTTTTTTGACATTTGTGACATTTGATCCTGCAACTAGCACAAGACTCCTGTGGCACGGTGGTGGCATCCCTACCTCTGAGCCTGAGAAGCCTGAGTTCATAGTACCACCTTCTCCAGAGGTGTGTAAAAGCATTGCACTAATAAAAATAATCTGGATGTGAGTTTGCTCGCTGAGCTGGAAGGTTAGTTTTCAGACGTTTCGTCACCATTCTAACATCATCAGTGAGCCTCCGACGAAGCGCTGGTGTTATGTCCCGCTTTCTATTTATCTAGTTAGGTTTCCTTGGGTTGGTGATGTCATTTCCTGCATTGGTGATGTAATTTCCTGTTCTTTTTCTCAGAGGATGGTAGATTGGCTCCAAGTCAATGTGTTTGTTGATGGAGTTCCGGTTGGAATGCCATGCTTCTAGGAATTCTCGTGCATGTCTCTGTTTGGCTTGTCCTAGGATGGATGTGTTGTCCCAATCAAAGTGGTGTCCTTCCTTATCTGTATGTAAGGATACGAGTGATAGTGGGTCATGTCGTTTTGTGGCTAGTTGATGTTCATGTATCCTGGTGGCTAGATTTCTGCCAGTTTGTCCAATGTAGTGTTTGTCACAGTTCTTGCAAGGTATTTTGTAGATGACGTTCGTTTTATTTGTTGTCTGTATAGGGTCTTTTAAGTTCATTAGCTGCTGTTTTAGTGTGTTGGTGGGTTTGTGGGCTACCCTGATGCCAAGGGGTCTGAGTAGTCCGGCAGTCATTTCAGAAATGGCTTTGATGTAGGGGAGAGTGGTTATGGTTTCTGAGCCCGTTTTGTCTGTTTGTTTGGGCCAAACAGCCAAACAGAGACATGCACGAGAATTCCTAGAAGCATGGCATTCCAACCGGAACTCCATCAACAAACACATTGACTTGGAGCCAATCTACCATCCCCTGAGAAAAAGAACAGGAAATGACATCACCAACCCAAGGAAACCTAACCGGATGAATAGAAAGCGGAACATAACACCAGCGCTTCGTCGGAGGCTCACTGATGATGTTACCTAGAATGGTGACGAAACGTCTGAAAACTAACCTTCCAGCTCAGCGAGCAAACTCACATCCAGAACCTCAACCTGAGCTACAAATCTTCTCAAAACTCGCTAATAATAATAATAAATGGCTGGTTAGGAAATATCACATATAAATACTAGACTGATGTTCAGTTGCTCCCGTTGAACAATAAATGTCCTTATATTTAACAACCCATTTCCCTTCAATATTGCAATGATGTTCAGATCCCCTGTGATAAAACAAAGCACATGTGTTAATGTGAATATTAACTGTGAAATGTAATTTTTAATTTGGTAGAAGTAAGGCTTGATTGTGAGTTATACCTTTCAGAATTGGTTTAACATTTCACACAACACAGAACAATTTGTGCTAGAGATAATGGGAACTGCAGATGCTGGAGAATCCGAGATAACAAAGTATGGAGCTGAATGAACACAGCAGGCCAAGCAGCATCTTAGGAGCACAAAAGCTGACGTTTCGGGCCTAGACCCTTCATCAGAAAAGCTAGTTCTTGTCAAGAGCATTCTAATGAATATCAGTTCCTGTTCTTTCCCCACGCTGCTGCAAATGTTTCTTTTTCAAAATTTAAATGCATCCCTTTTTATTCCTCGCGCACCACTTTACAGTTAAATTCCAATTGATGTAAAGCCATACTGTTCTCAGACTACCTCTTTGATGTGGCCACACAGCATGGCCAACCTGAGGCCTTAATCCAGACTGGCCCTCCCATTGAAGAACTGAGGGAGTGCCTCAACAACACAAATTAGCACGTCTGCTGCAGATCTGAAAATAAACTGGAAAATTTTGGAACAGACTTCAAGTTATTTGCTTGTGGTCAGTTGCTCTCAGACAAGCATTATTTGCAAGCATTATCACTGGAATGCAACATTATTTGGAGAAAGTACAAAGGGTACAGAGTTCAACACAATCCCAATTCTCCATTCACCAATAGCCATTTGCTTTCCCAATGTTGCGGGGCCACTTGGCCACACTCCAAAGAATAAAGGCCAGGGCAAAATAAACATGCTAAACCAAGCTTATAAATCAAAACATGACAGGTAGCATTCGTTCCCAGACTCTCTTTTATCAGACACCACTTAGGCAAGGCAATAGATCATGATGACTGTGATCTATTGGGCAACTTATTCAGAGAAAGCTTTCTTTTTTAAAAATCATTCATGGGGGCATCCTGGCTAGGCAGCATTTATTGTCTGGAGGGCAGTTAAGAGTCAACCACATTACTGTGGGTCCAGAAACAAATGTAGGCCAGACTAGGTGCTGTTGGTAGTTGCCTTCCCTAAAGAGCATTAGTGAACAGATAGGCTATCCCCCCAGAAATGAATTCACAGCTGTCATTAGACTCTTAATTCCAGATATTTATTGAATGAAAATTCTATCATTTGATATGGCAGGATTTGAACACAGATCCCAAGAACTTTAGCTGACTCTCTGGATTACCAGTCCAGTGATAATACCACTAAACCATTGCCTCTGCTGTGTATTGGTGTTGGAGATAGTCCAGAGAAGGTTTGCTAGGCTGATACCAGGTCTGGAGTGACAGTTTTATGAGGAAGAGTTGAGTAGGTTGGGCCTGTACTCATTGGAACTTAGAAGAATGGGAAACATATTGAACATTATTGAAACATATTTTTCAGATGCAGAACTGTTAATTCCTCTTCTGGGAAAGTTTAGGACCAGAGAGCATAACCCCAGAGTTAGGGGTTGTCCGTGGTAAAACTCAGATGAGAAAAAAATTTTTCCCTCTGAGGGCAGTGAATCTTTGGAATTCTTTACTATAGAAGGCTGTTGTGGTGTGTCATTAAGTATATTCAAGGCTGAGCTGGACGAATATTTTTAATGTGTAAAGGAATCAAGGGATTAAGGGAAAAGGCCAGGAAAGTGGAGTTGTGGATTATCAGGTCAGCCATAATCTCTTTGAATATTGGAGCACACATAGGCTGAATGGCCTACTTCTGCTCCTACATCATAAGGCCTTATGACCTATCCAGCCCTATTCCACTTGCCTTCATGCTGCCCAGTGAAAAGCTTTGTCAGAGTTATTCATCAAAGAAAATGGTATTGTTTTAGTGAGACACTGATGAGCTGACATGTTGTTCCAAGCTGGAGAGCTTCACTCTCAATCACATTCATTCAATTCACTAAAGCTTTCTGACAGCACCTTCCAAATCTGCAATCTCTACCCCCACAACCCCTCTAAACCAAGAAGAACAAAGGCAGGAGATGGGGTATTGCAACAGCATTATTGTTGACTAAAAATGTCTCCTTCAAAACTAGAGTTTCACATTGGTGTTCCTCACAATCATGATGATTCATTGCTGTGCACGTGGGAAGTTATGATCATGTGACATCATACAACTCACTGGACTATTAATCCAGAGACCCAGATAGTGTTCTGTGGATCTGGGTTTGAATCCTGCCACGGCAGATGGTGGAATTTGAATTCAATAAAATATCTGGAATTAAGAATCTAATGATGACCGTGAATCCATTGCCAATTGTTGGAAAAACCCATCTGGTTCACAAATGCCATTTAGGGAAGAAAACTGCCATCCTTACCTGGTCTGGCCTACATGTGACTCCAGACCCACAGCAATGTAATTGACTCCCACTGTCCTCTGGGCAATTAGGGATGGGCAATAAATGTTGCCTAGCCAGTGATGCCCTCATCTCATTAATGAATAAGGAAAAAAAAACTCGTGGGGTACAGGCTTCAGGCCTGTTCCCTCATATGCTTTCAGCCATTACACCGCGGGGCAGTGACTTGTATTCTAGAGCAGCCCACAGGCCACCTTGTGGACCCTCACTGACCTAGGCCTTTTGACAGTCAGACATAATTGCATGCAAATGCTGACTATTTAGCCTTGTCAATTTCCTTCATGTCTGTAATCTTTGCCTGCCCTATCCTTCTGCTCAGCCATAAGTTGTTCCTCCTCCAGCCTGAATACATCTTCCCTTCTAGAGACCTTGCAAAGGTAGCAGCCTTAAGTCATGTTTAATCTCTAGTAGTTTTAGGCTCCCTGCTGACAGGACAGTTTCAGTCATGTTAGGTGGTGGGCAGTATGGATTCAACATGCTCTCTGCTTTGATAGTATCAGACCTGTGTCAATCCCATTTCTTCGTTCTGTGACTGTTTTTGGTGACTATTAAATTTAGAATCTAAATCTCTCCAGCCTTCACTCTAGCTAGACGCCAGATGCTTGAGATCTACCAAATTAAAAAAAAAAGTTTGCAAAATTTAGATTAGCTCATTTGGTTGAGCTCACCTACTTAAAAGTCTTGAAATAACCCCTTCAGATCTTCGCATTCAAATGCTTCATCCTCAACAGAGATGTACCAGCAGGGACTGGGACACTGGGTCCATGAATAATATCAGATTTTATTACGTATTTTCAAGTAAGACAATATACTAGTCTAATAGCTCCAAGTTTTGAAGGAAAAGACAACATTATACTTGTCAACAATAAAAGTTGGACTTCAAAATATATTCAAAAACTGGATCTTCGACAGAAACCCATTTCCTCCTTCAAGACAAAATACCTCAATTTTTCATCTGTCAGAAAATCTCTGAGTAGCTGACCCCAACAATTTAAATATTTTCCTTATCAATCTGTTCAGAAGGTGGGAGCTAGAAGGTGGAACTTGAACCCAAGCCTCCTTTTTAAGAGGTAGGGGTACTGATCAAAGTCCCATCGTGGGGCAGGATCAAATATCATTCACCCAGAATATTTAGGGTCTTCAAAAATATTATCATTGAAACCTTTACTCATGGTTGCATTGGGATTTACAAACATGCCCCTCTTAATTCAAAGTTATTAGAATACAATTTGCTAAAAATGTGGCTATCGTTAATTTCTGCATGATTTCTCCAGCTAAATTATCTCTTAATTTAATACAATAGAGTGTCTGATAATGTTAACTCTATCTTGAAGTGCATAATATTATTAAGTGATAATGGAAACTGCAGATGCTGGAGAATCCAAGATAACAAAGTGTGGAGTTGGATGAACACAGCAGGCCAAGCAGCATCTCAGGGGCACAAAAGCTGACGTTTCGGGCCTAGACCCTTTATCAGATTACCCTTTATTATCAATAAGCTTTAGTGACAAGGACAGCATTCCTGATTAAACTCCTGGAGGAGCATCTCTCAATCTATTCCCACAGTGTCTCCTTACAATACTTAAAATATACACAGTTAATAATTTAATTGTAGAAATTAATAAAAGCAAGGCAGCCTTTATTCACTCAGAGATAGTAGGGAATGCTGATGCTGGAGTCTGAGATAACACAGTGTGGAGCTGGAGGAACACAGTAGGCCAGGCAGCGTCAGAGGAGCAGGAAAGTTGGCGCTTCAGGTCAGGACCCATTTTTGAAGAAGAGCCCTGACCCGAAACGTCACCTCACCTGCTCCTGTGATACTGCCTGACCTGCTGTACTCATCCAGCTCCATACAGTGTTATCTTAGCTTTTATTCACTACTGATTATGAAATACTTATTCTGCAATTACAGCATATTTGAGGTGGTTCTTCTAATCAATCATATATTGCTTGCTGCTCATATAACACAATTTGTCAGCGTTCTTGGATTATTAAGTGTGATTGTGTAGCAGTGGAAGAAAGCTTCTTCCAAAGCTAGTTATTCGTTCCAAATCAGCTTCTTTCCCTTGTTAGATTCTAACAATATCTTATACCATGAAAACAGACCCTTCCGTCCAACTCATCTATGTCAACCAGACATCCCAATCTGATCTAATCCCATTTCATACCATTTGGCCCATATTCCTTTATTCATGTACCCATCCAGTTGCCTTTTAAATGCTGTAGTTCTACCAGCTTGCACCACTTCCTCCAACTGCTCAATCCACACATGCAACCATCTCTGCATGAAAACATTGCCTCTTAAGTCCTTTTTTCACTTTTTCTCCTCTCACCTTAAATCCATGCCCATTAAATTTAGACTTGCCTATCCTGGGAAAAAGACCTTGACTATTCACCCCATCCATGCCACTCATAATTTTATAAACCCTTATAAGGTCACCCCTCAGCATCCCGTGCTCCAGGGAAAATAATCCCAGCCTATTTGGCCTCTCCCTCTAGCTCAAATCCTCCAACCCCAGCAACATCCTTGTAAGTCTTTTCTGAACCCTTTCCAGTTTTACAACATCTTCCCCATTTGTTACATGAAAGGACTTGCTGCCATTGCTTTTTGTAATATTAACAAAATAGAAACTAAAAACTAAAACCCAGAATCGCTTACTAGGCTCATTCATACCAGTGCCTCCAGCATTAACACTGGAAGAAGAGGAGAAAACTCTCCTGCGATGCTCCTGACGCAAAAAGACAGTCTATGGTTCAGTACGTGCTGCCTGTCCCTAAGTCCAAGTCGGAGGAACCGGAAGTGGGGTGAAAATATCGCAGGAGAAGCCAAGACAAAGGCCAGGCCTGTGTCCCTAGGCTTGATGGTGGATGGATGTAGTGAATAGAATGAGGATGGATCTCATTGACTATGTGATTGGCCCAGGTTAACAAACCTAATAAGGGAGCCCTGGCTGACAGATATAAAACTGGGAATTCAGAGAGTCTCCTGATATTAAGGACTGACTCTGAACTGGCTGGTTACAGTCAGTGTTCTATGCACCTGTAAATAAAAGGTGACTTGGTGCTGGGATACTGGCCTCTATGCAGTTATTTCAGATATAGACGGATATGGGCCAAACACTAGCAAATGGGACTAGTTCAAGTTCGAAAACCTGGTCTGTATGGATGATATGGACCAAAGGGTCTGTTTGCATGCTTTACACCTTGATAACATGAATCATACTGTCGTGGTCAAATAAGTGGAATCAGGGCAAAAGGAGAAAAATGTGGCCGAAGCGAGCAGAATGAGCACAAGCTCAATGATCATTTGGAGAGAGGAAATCACTGATATGAGATCTGTCAGACAATGATTATTTTCCAATGCTACCCAATAAAAGGCTGGAAGTTTCCATAAATCAAAATCAATACGGTGAGCTATAGAACAAAGAACAACAGAGCACAGGAACAGGCCCTTTGGCCCTACAAGCTTGCGCTGATACATTTTGCACTTCCATCCTAAAACTGTCTTCATTTACAGGATGCATATCCCTCTATTCCCTTCCTATTCGTGTATTTGTCCAGGTGTTTCTTGAATGCTGTTGTTGTCTGTGCTTTCAGCGCCTCCTCTGGCAGCGTGTTCCATGCACTCACCAACCTTAGTGTTAAAAACTTACCTTGCACATCACTTTTAAATTTACCCCCTCACAGCTTGAACCTGTGTCCCCTAGTAATTCAACCCCTCCACCCTGGGGAAAATACCTCATACTTTCCACTCTACATATACCATTCACAATCTTTCAAATCTTATAAGCTTGTATGCTAAAACTGACAGCAGTGAGAATGTCACTGGAGTAGCAATGCATGAGGCTGAGGTTAAAATAAATTAAATAGCGTCAGTTATAACAAGGTATAGAGCTGGATGAACACAGTACGCCAAGCAGCATCAGGGGAGCAAGAAAACTGACGTTTTGGGTAGATCCTTCTTCGGAAAATGGTATGCAGCCTATGTTAGTAACAATGGACCCAGATTAATCCTGGCACACAATTCTTGCTTTCCCACAGCAATGACAACATTCCTATTGGATCTTCAGAGCCTATGTTGTTACCTGAAACTGTAAGTGTCCACCCTGAACCAGTGTTCATTTAGCTTCCATGCTGAATGCCTAGTGACAGCTCAAATGCACTGCAATAAACTCAGAGCACTCAGTCAATACACAACTAAAACCACTGACAGGTCTAGCAAGAAAGTCATTAAAAATGCTTAATTACTGTGGGTTTGATTGTGTTCGCTTGTTAATCCCTTAAATAAGAGACTTCTAATGTGATTGAATTGTATTTACTCATCATACGAATTGGTTCATCAGCTAACATATCTGAAGGATTAGAATTGATTCTTAAATCTTTCGCTCAAAGCAGGAAATTTGTAGGGTCATGTGCTGTGGTGGTAGTGTCCCTATTGCTAGGCCGGAAGGACAAGGTTCAAGTCCCACCTCTGTCCAGAGATGTGAGATTACATGTTGGAACAGGTTGATTAAAAATATTTGAAAGTAATGTTTTTTATTTTAATCTGTCCTTTATAGTTTACTCTGCCCTGGTGACCTTAATGCAATTCCTGCCTAGTTTGTGTAAGTTGTGTACTTGTAGCTGAGAACTAAAATGTATATTTTATGGCTCCTATTACAAAGCCGTGCATTCCAGATCAGCCATGATTTTTTTTAGGGGGCCAGAAGAGGGGCATAATTTGGTAAACTTAACAAACAGGAACTTTTACCTTCCTCCCATACCCAGTGGCATTGTGGTGTAGTGGGAGCATCCTTGCCTCTGGGCCCAAAGTCTCAGATTCAAGTCCCATCCCAGGACCTGTTGGTGCTGGAAGGTGTGGTTGCAACCATGGTCAAATGTGGTTGATGGTCAGCTTCTAGATCCTTCCTGATGGAATAAGATGGAAGGCCTCCTAGTCAGCTATTGTGCTGAAGATAACAGCAAGTTACTGCTATATTTTACTTACCAACATGGGTCAAATCAAGGGAAATCCATAGCCCAACGTTTGGAAACAAAGATGGGAGAGAAGACAGTTTGGCATATTGTAACAGCATTGATAAGAACTTAACATGAAAACCCTTACTCCCAGCAGTACATCAAGGAAATTTAACAGTGAGGACCAGGGAGGGAGCAGAAAATATCAGTAACAAATGCTCCAAAGTGTTATATGAAATTACTCACTTCTCCATCTTAACATAGTGAGTTAGTTAAAGTAAACAGCTTAATGATTTAATTAAATAGCTAAGTGCCACATATTTACAGACTATTGAGGTGATTATTAACAGCACACAATGTGATTTCTTCATCCAGTGCTTTTTCTCAAATAATGAGGGAGAAAGCATGTGAATTTATATAGTATCAGAGATAATGGGAACTGCAGATGCTGGAGAATTCCAAGATAATAAAATGTGAGGCTGGATGAACACAGCAGGCCAAGCAGCATCTCAGGAGCACAAAAGCTGACGTTTTGGGCCTAGACTCTTCATCAGAGAGGGGGATGGGGAGAGGGAACTGGAATAAATAGGGAGAGAGGGGGAGGCGGACCGAAGATGGAGAGTAAAGAAGATAGGTGGGGAGGAGAGTATAGGTGGGGAGGTAGGGAGGGGATAGGTCAGTCCAGGGAAGACGGACAGATCAAGGAGGTGGGATGAGGTTAGTAGGTAGATGGGGGTGCGGCTTGGGGTGGGAGGAAGGGATGGATGAGAGGAAGAACAGGTTAGGGAGGCAGAGACAGGTTGGACTGGTTTTGGGATGCAGTGGGTGGGGGGGGGGAAGAGCTGGGCTGGTTGTGTGGTGCAGTGGGGGGAGGGGACGAACTGGGCTGGTTTAGGGATGCAGTTGAGGAAGGGGAGATTTTGAAACTGGTGAAGTCCACATTGATACCATATGGCTGCAGGGTTCCCAGGCGGAATATGAGTTGCTGTTCCTGCAACCTTCAGGTAGCATCATTGTGGCAGTGCAGGAGGCCCATGATGGACATGTCACCTAGAGAATGGGAGGGGGAGTGGAAATGGTTTGCGACTGGGAGGTGCAGTTGTTTGTTGCGAACTGAGCGGAGGTGTTCTGCAAAGCGGTCCCCAAGCCTCCGCTTGGTTTCCCCAATGTAGAGGAAGCCACACCGGGTACAGTGGATGCAGTATACCACATTGGCAGATGTGCAGGTGAACCTCTGCTTAATGTGGAATGTCATCTTGGGGCCTGGGATAGGGGTGAGGGAGGAGGTGTGGGGGCAAGTGTAGCATTTCCTGCGGTTGCAGGGGAAGGTGCCGGGTGTGGTGGGGTTGGAGGGCAGTGTGGAGCGAACAAGGGAGTCACGGAGAGAGTGGTCTCTCCGGAAAGCAGACAGGGGTGGGGATGGAAAATGTCTTGGGTGGTGGGGTCGGATTGTAAATGGCGGAAGTGTCGGAGGATGATGCGTTGTATCCGGAGGTTGGTAGGGTGGTGTGTGAGAACAAGGGGGATCCTCTTAGGGCGGTTGTGGCGGGGGCAGGGTGTGAGGGATGTGTTGCGGGAAATACGGGAGACGCGGTCAAGGGCGTTCTCGATCACTGTGGGGGGAAAGTTGCGGTCCTTAAAGAACTTGGACATCTGGGATGTGCGGGAGTGGAATGTCTTATCGTGGGAGCAGATGCGGCGGAGGCGGAGGAATTGGGAATAGGGGATGGAATTTTTGCAGGAGGGTGGGTGGGAGGAGGTGTATTCTAGGTAGCTGTGGGAGTCGGTGGGCTTGAAATGGACATCAGTTACAAGCTGGTTGCCTGAGATGGAGACTGAGAGGCCCAGGAAGGTGAGGGATGTGCTGGAGATGGCCCAGGTGAACTGAAGGTTGGGGTGGAAGGTGTTGGTGAAGTGGATGAACTGTTTGAGCTCCTCTGGGGAGCAAGAGGCGGTGCCGATACAGTCATCAATGTACCGGAGGAAGAGGTGGTCAGTGTACCGGAGGAAGAGGTGGAATTTATAGTGTCTTTCACAACCTCAAGATGTTCCAATGTGCTTCATAAGTAATGAGGTGCTTTTGAAGTGTAGGAAATGTGTCATCCAATTTGTGCGTAGTGAACTCCCACTAAGAGTGATGTTTTGAAGCATTAGTTACGTGCTGCGATGATGTTCGCACAGACCCCAGGGAAAAATCAAATTGAAGCAAAATGCTGGGAACCTAAAATAAGAACATGAACTACAGGTGAAATTCAGTGAGTCTGGCGGCACTAGTGGAGAGAGAAAGAGTTGGCATTTCACATCTGATACGACTCCTTCTTCAAATCCCTCTGTTCTTTTTTGAGTAGCAAAATAGAATCTTTTAAGTCACTAGCAAGGGCAAACAGGGCCTCAGTTTAATATCCCATTCTAATGGAAGGATCTGGTAGGACAACATTCTCTCAGTACTGCTTTGACAGCCTCACACTCTCAACCTTCTGATTCAGAGGGAAGAGTCTGGCCCATTGACTAATGACTGGCTCTCCAGTGAAAGGCTTTGAGACCTTACATATTACCACATTACTCTGATGAAGGGTCTAGGCCCGAAACGTCAGCTTTTGTGCTCCTGAGATGCTGCTTGGCCTGCTGTGTTCATCCAGCCTCACATTTTATTATCTTGGAATTCTCCAGCATCTGCAGTTCCCATTATCTCTGATATTACCACAGCGAATGACTTGAATGTTACTGTGATAAGTACTTGGACAAAATTACAATGCAAGTAGGTACAAGATAAATCTACTGCCTTGATTGCTGAGGACTTGCATGCAAACTAATGACTCTATGACAGCTATAATAAATATCTTTCATTTTGCTATGTAAAGCTTAGTGGAAGCAGTTCAGACTGGTTGTCTCTGTCTGTATCAAATAATAATTAGCTGTTTTGACCTTACTTGAACTAACACTGTAACGACTTTTAGTTCAGCATTAAGGACACATAGCATAAGAGCACTCTTATCATCTACTGTAAGGCTATTACTTCACAATTGTGACAATATTTCTATCAGTGTCTTTTCTTATCAAACCTTCCATAAACCAGGATATTAAATATTGTAAGCTACACAGTAAGATATAGTCAAATATTCAGCTTGCATTTAAAGAATTAATTTAGCAACCTAAATATGGTGAGTTTGAGTCATGAAACTCTTTTCAATTGATAAGGTGGAAAGATTCTGTTTGTTATAACACCCAGTGGGCTCACTAAATCTGGTGCCAGATCAAATCTTGATGTGTGGCCTGACCCAGGCTTAGTTCTAATTGCACGTTACATGTTTGACACCTAATGCAGGCAGTGCAATAAAAAGTGCTTAGAAGCATAAGGACAGAAATAGGCCATTCAGCCCTTTAAGAGTACTCTGACATTCAGTTGGATGGTGACTGGTCTTCTTGTCTGATAGGAATGCTAGCTTGCCTGCATTTATTGCATCCCAAGATCAAATCAAAAAATGTTATATTGAAGGATTTACTTTAGCAACTGGACCACAGTTAAAGGAAGGGGGAGTTATTGATCTAAGTATGAATGAATGATTTATTGTCACATATCATGAAGGTACAATGAAAAGTATTTTGTCTCCACAACCTGGGACCATTTTGAGTTCAATAAAGATGAAAAGAAATAAGGGTTCATCTTCTGTTCAAATTGAGACCTTAAGAATGTTTTCAAGGCTTCCACATAGTCCCTGCAAAGTGTTTCTGTCCGGACACAGCAACAGCAACAATGCTTCACTGCCATCACCAAGAGTCCAGGCTTTGGGCCTACTACCACTAGGAGTCCCCATTCCAGCCACTGCTACTCCACTTGGTGGATCTGTTATGGGCAATTTCAGAGACACTAAGATTTAGTTTCAAGGTTTTTCTTTCAAAGACAATTTCCGAAAATATCTACCATTGCCAACCCAGTAATCCACAACTCAAAATTAAAGACCTTGTTCCCAACTGAGAGCCTTTCCCTACTTAGCTGAATTTGTTATGTTGTGTCTCTTGCAATGTCCTTTTCCTGCCTGTTACCTCTGCTGCTCCCTCAATCTATTCTTGACCTCCTTTACATTTCAGCTCCATGCTGCCACTTGACAATATCACCCAAAATCAGTGTTTATTTCACGTGAATTCATGTGGCACCCCACCCTACCTCATCACCATCTTTCTCCATTCCTCAGCTGTTGTTAAATGATCAAATTGCTCATTCGATATCCAGTACTGGAGAAGCATCAATTTCCTCCAGTCAAATAGTAGGAGGTCTAAAGCTTTTGTTTCATGGTCTAGAGTCTTCCCAAGCAACAATTCCATTTTAAAAAAAATTCATTCACAGGATGAGCGCATCACTGGCTAGGCTAAATTTGTTTCCCAGCCCTAAATGCCCAGAGGACTGTTAAGAGTCAACCACATTGCTGTGCAGCTGCAGTCAAATGTAGGCCAGACCAGGTAATGATGGCAGCTTCCTTCCTTACAGGAGATTAGTGAACCAGATATTCTTTTCCTGACAACCAACAATGGCTTCATGGTCATCATTAGACTCTTAATTCCTGATTTTTATTGAATTTAAGTTCTACCATCTGCTGTGGCAGAATTCAAACCCCTGTTCACAGAACGTTAGCTGGGTCCCTGGATTAACAGTCCAGTGATAATACTGCTAGGCCCCACTGTTATCTCTTAAACCAGGATATGGCGCTGTTTGGTTAGAGATAACGAACGATACAGACAAGAGGTCACTTGTGTGTATTGTGTACAGTCCCCTAACAGTAACCATTCTGGAGAACAGGGTAACAAGGAAGAAAAAAATGGGAGCTTGTCAAAAAGAGACAGCAATTATCATAGGGCTTTTAACCTATATATAGACTGGAATGATCAGATAGGAAAATGCATTCTAGATGAGGAAATAATTGAATATTTTGGGAACAATCTCTTAGACCATTACGTTATGACCCTCCTGCTAGGGAAAAGTGGTTCTTCCTATCTATTCTAACAACACACCCATTAAAACTCCATTCTTTGCTCTGGAAAGAACAATTTCAGCCTCTGTGGTTTCTCTACACAACTGAAGCTCAGTCTGAAAAAACACAGACCAATTCTTCACATCGATAAGCAAGGTGTCTGCAAGATGACGTTGACTGAATCTCAGAGGAAAGTACTTTCTCTCTTGGAGGGGTGAAACTAAGCACGCATTGCAATTTGGTATCTGTGGGTGTCTGAGTAGCTGACTCAGTTTGTGTTTTAGAGTGGCAATTTTCACAAATGGCTTGACTTGGCAACGGCCCCACCTCATGTTGCCATAACACACCACATCAAGTGGTCTACAATGGCAGTTAGAGTACCCATAGCCTCCTGCACTCCAGAAACCACCCAATTCTTTACACAGTTTAATTAATTGGTCTAAGTTTGTGCTATTTTGCACTGTATTTGGGGTATGTCTCAGCCCTGCTGTTTGTGAATGTGCCCAGAGCAATAAAGGAGAAAACAAATGCACCTTATTGATAAGGTGTTGAGCTCGATGAACACAGCAGGCCAAGCAGCGTCAGAGGAGCAGGAAAGCTGACATTTCGCACCTGGACCCTTCTTCAGAAATGGGGGAGGGGAAGGGAACTCTGAAATAAATAGAGAGAGGGGGGAAGGCAATGATGGAAAATGGATAGAGGATCAGATAGGTGGAGAGAAGATGGATACGTCAAGAAGGCAGGGATAGAGCCAGTAAAGATGAGTGTAGGTGGGGAGTTGGGATGGGGATTGGTCAGTCGAGGGAAGACAGATTAGTCAAGTAGGCGGGGATGAGGCACGTAGGTAGGAGGTGGGGGTGGGAGGTTGGTCAGTGAGGTAGGAGGAGCGGATAGGTGGGAGAAAAGACGGACAGGCCAAGGGGGCGGGGACGAGCTGGGCTGGTTTTGGGATGAGATCGGGGGCGGGGAGATTTTGAAGCTTTTGAAGTTCACATTGAGACCATTGCATTGCAGGGTTCCCAAGCGAAATAAAAGTTTCTGTTCCTCCGGCCTTTGGGTGGCATCGTTTGGGCACTGGAGGAGGCCCAGGGTGGACATGTCATCCAAGGAGTGGGAGGGGGAGTTGAAGTGCTCGTTTGCTATCGAATCTTTTTACAAGTGTGACCAATTTCTCCCTTTCAATGAAGAACAGAATAGTACCTGATATGGAATCTGAGCCCAACATTCCCTTGTAGATGGATGCAAAAACTCCCACTGTACTGCTTCTGAATAGATCAGGGGTGTTCTACCCAGAAATTTGCTTCCACTATTTATTTCTTTTTTATTATTACTTAGAAGTCAAGTTGCCTATCCCATTGCAGTTTGTGGGATCTTGCTTATTGTAACTTTGTGCTGTTATAGCATACAGAGGCAGCATGCTGTACATTTTCTCCAAATGAACTCTTTTCGAACGTGGGAGGATGTTGAGTGACTTGCTTGAGGGCTGATGGCTTGGAGAGGAACTTGCGGGTTGTGGCGTTCATCCCTATGTATCTGCTGTCCCTGTCCTTCGTGTTGGTGTTTGCAAGTTTGAAAGGTTCTACCTTAGCAGCAATGATGAATTTCTGCAGATGATGTTGTAGATAGTATACAGTGCTGCTACTGAACATTGTGATGGAGGGAGCAGATTGTCAGTGGATGTGGTGCCAACTAAATGGGGTCCTCTGTCTTGGATGGAGTCAAGTTTCTGGAACATTGTCAAAGATGCACTCATCCAGGCAAGTGGGGAGTGTTCTATCTTACTCCTGCCTTGTGTCTTGTAGGTGGTGGGCAGACTTTGGATAGTCAGGAGGTGAGTTAATCATTGCAGAATTCCAAGCATCTGACCAGTTCTCATAGCCACTGCATTAATATGACTCAACCAGTTCAATGGGAACCCCTGGGATATTGATAGGGGGAAGATCCTGGATCTTTTTCTCTTTATTCATTCACAGGATGAGGGCATCACAGATGAGGCAGAATTTATTGCCCATCCCTAATTACCCAGAGGGCAATTAAGAGTCAACCACATTGCTGTGGGTCTGGAGTCGCATGTAGGCCAGATCGGGTAAGGATGGCAGTTTCCTTCCCTGAAGGGCATTAGTGAACCAGACGGGTTTTTCTGACAATGGATTCACTGTCATCATTTAATTCTTAATTCCAGATATTTATTGAATTCATACTCCACCATCTGCCGTGGTGGGATTCAAACCTGGGTCCCCAGAATGTTGTCTGGGTCTCTGGATTAACAGTCCAGCGATGATACCACTGCCTCCCCTTCTATGTATGTAGTCATACTCTGATGGAGAGATATATAGCTTATCTCCCTTGAGTTGTTGGCAGACCGGAGTCCTTCAGCTAGCCATTGAGGCTGCTTGACTGAATAAGTATAGACAATTTCCAAATCTGCACTTTGTTACAAGATGATTGCTGCTGATTCAACATCATCTCTGTCATTGATTGTTCTATTGTAGAAGACTGAGGAATGAACATTTCAGTCAGTCCTGCAAAGTCTGTGACTTTCTCCATCTTGACAATGTAAAAAGCTCCCTTAGACCACTGGATCCTTTCATCTATTTGGGATTCTACCATGAGTTTGGAAAGCCCGATGATGATTTCAACTGGGTGCTTCTGGACTGGTTGATCATTAATGTTTGTTTCAGGCCCAGTGTTTGGACAGTTGCTTGCTTCTGGGCCAGTTGTTGTCTGCACATTTGTTGTTCCAATCCATATCTTCTGATACAGTTTCAAGTTGTACAATGTAAAGGTAGTTGATTGCAAACAACTGGATACATCTGCTTCCTTCAAAAACTGTCGCCGTTTGTCTCCACCCACAGGCTGACATTGGTGGAATCAGTGGAATTAATTTAACATAAACCCTTTATAAACATTTCCTTGTACAACACGATCAAGTTTCACCATTACTCTGTCTCAGTCCTCAGTCTGGATTCCACAAGAATCACACAGCCCAGACCTCATTGCAACCTTGATCCAAACATGAACAATGGTGTAGAATTGCACTGATGAAGTGCAAATAGCTATCTTTGACATCAATACAGTATTTGGCAGCTGTAGCTTCAAGGGCCCCTCATTAAATGAGCTTAATGGGAATCAGGGGTACAAAGTACAAAGAAAGATGGGTGTAATTGTTGGAGGTCAATCATCTCACTTCTGGAGTATTTCTACAGAGGTCCTCCAGAGGAGTGTCCAAAATCTAAACATCTTCAGCTGCCTTATTGATGGTCTGCACCCATTCCCCCAGCTCCCTACATGCAGAGGCTATGACATTTCCACATGAGTGGCTAAGTCCCTGACTCAAGACTCTACAAACTAGTGTTCAAATGGGAGAGCACTCACCCAGGGTGAAGGGATTGGGGTGAGTTGAAAAAAAACTTTTCACGGACAATCTTAAAGCGTTCAAGACGGTCTGTTCTCAATACAGAGCACCTGGGAAACAGAAGCTTGATCATAAATCTGGTAACTCACAATCAAAACTGGTGTCAAAAGCTTCCAATTGACAAGGGTAGCCTCAAAGAGGGAGCAATGAGGGAGACAGAAAAGGAAAAAAGTTGCTTGAGCCAACAATCTACCACCACCCCCATTAGCCAACAACTGATGTATGAGAGGGTGTAAGGCTAAGATAGAGTTAAGTCATTTCCGAACCCACAGACAGCATTAACATCTCACTTCCAGCCAGCTATTCACAAGCAGAATGGATTAAGGGCAGAGTGGCAGCTCAGTGGTTAGCACAGGGCCAGGGACCCTGGTTTGATTCCAGTCGCAGGTGACTGTGTAGAGTTTGCACATTCTCCCTCTGTCTGCATGGGTTTCCTTAGGGTGCTCTGGTTTCCTCCCACAGTCCAAAGATGTGCAGGTTGTGTCGATTGGCCATGTTAAGTTGCCCTATAGTGTGTAGGGAGGTGCAGGCTAAGTGGGTTAGCCATGGGAAATGCAGGTTACAGGGATAGGGTGGGAGGCGTCTGGGTTTGGGTAGGATGCTCTTCGAAGGGCCAGTGACACACAATGGGCTGAATGGTCTCTTTCCACACATAGGGAATCTATGAGAATTATCCCAGAAAGAGGGATTGCTCCAGCGATAATACTGAACACTTCCAAGTAGCAGTGCCCTGATCCAAATATACCCATAGCTCATGCTGGACACAAAATTCAGGCACAGTGGGGGTTCCATGCATAGAAAATACCATTTAAGAACAAACACCAAAGCTAAGTAAACATTCACAAGATTGAAAATCTTGGTAAAATACTGCAGATGGTAGAGAGTATGTATGTAGCAGAAAGTGGCAGAAAAATATATCAGGTCTCACCTTCATCTGTGGAGAAAGAAACAGAGTTAAAGTTCCATGCTAAATATGACTGCCTCAGAGCTGAGGAGAGAAGTGGAAAACAGTTGGGTTTTATGCTGTTGATAAAGTGATTTGAATTGAATCAGCTTTATTGACATATGTAATCAAATAAGTGCGGTGGAAAATTGCTAAGTCACATTTTACAGTGCCATTTTAGAGGTACAAAAGTACTTAGTTACAACTTCTTCAAATGGAACAGAAGGGAAGGTCAAAGACAGAGAGGGAGATTAGCAATCAAAAGTGAACACAGCAAACAGCAAAGGGAGCAGTAATGATTGCAGAGCAGGACAAAACTTTGATTGAGAGTTAATAGCGGGTTGAAGGTCAACTCTGCGAGAAGGCAAAAAAGACCAAGATACAAACCTTGATAGTGGTGGTGGAGCTGTGGGTGGGAGAAAATAAATATCCAGTTGGAGATCGATGTTCAATGTCAGGAATTGGTTGTTGAATTCATTGCGGAGTCCAGAAGACTGTAAAATGCTGAAGTGGAAAACGAGATGGTGTTCCATCAATTTGCGTTGAGCTTTGTTGAGCCACTGCAGTAGACCAACAACAGGAACAAGACTGTGACAGAGGTTCCATGTATTAACATGTCAAGTAACCAGGAGATCAGGGCCATGCTTGCTAACTAAGTGGAGGTGTTTCACCAAGCAGTCACCCAGCCTGCGTTTGGTCTCATCAATGGAGAGGAGGCCACCTTGAGAACAACCAATACAGTGGACTAGATCAAAACAGCACAAGTAAGGGGTGCTTGACACCTTGGGCAGATGGTGGGGGGGCGGGGATGTAAAAAAGGCCATACCTCCTGCAAATACATGGGAAAGCTCTGTGTGAACGTGGACCAAAGTGTTGGGGCTATCACAGAGAGGAAGTCCCTTCAGAATGCTGACCATGTGTTTAGTGATAGCATCATACTGAAGGTAGCTGATATGGCAAATTCAGAGGATGATTTGTTGAGCATGGAGTTTGATGGAATGGATTGCTGGCAATGAGAATTTTATTGTGGTTCTTGGAGAAAAAGGATGAAAACAGATGAACAGGAAATGGGTAAGATGCAGCTGAAGGCAGTGAGAGTAGTTTGTCTTCTAATATTCAATGCAAACCTACCAGCTCACACTGATAGCTTAGCTGCAATTCTCCTCAAATCTAGTTGGTTGCAAAAACACTGTGATGAATCAGAAAATGTAGCAGGAGCTGTCCTCTGTATTTAAGCCATATTGGAGCTGTCCCAGGAGTGTTTGATGAGATGATGACAGGGAACTTTCTTCAGTGTCTAAACTGTACTGTAGCTGCCCCAGGAAATTTCGGTAGGCAAATGTGGAGTGAGATTTACTTTACATCCAGCCCATGATGTATTTGCCCTGGGAGATTCGATAGGACAGAGCAAAGGTACCTTTACTGTGAATCCAACCCAAGCCGAGAGGCTTCAACAGAGCAGCACAGGGTGTGCCAGTGACCAAAGCAGGTGACAGGTGGCATAAAGGGCAGGTAGCTGGGGGGCAGGTACAGCTGAGATACCTGCCCCATTCCTATCAACTCAGTGGAGAAGTTTTGGGTGGAAAAGCAACCTCTCTCTGGCCCTCCACTGTATTTCCCATAAGTGCCTGATTAATGGACAACGGGCCCGAACACCTGCCTTCAGGACAAGTGAGAAAAAATGGCTGCCTTCCTGACAAGAAAGTAAGGGTGGCCTGTCTGCTAGTTGGTGGGTAGGGAGGGTGGGATGTTCCATTTCCATCTTGGGCCATCAGATGGCACAGGTGGGGAGCAGAGAGCTGGCTATCTCTGATGCCCTCCTTGTCCTCACCTCTAACCCTCCACCAAACTCATGGCCTCTTACCCAATGATCCACCAAGGACTTAACCTCTTCATCAATGCAGCTCTTCGCGGCTCTGTAGCTCCTGCAACACACTCCAGCTCTCCAGTTGGTGCCCACCTCTGACCAGCTGGCAGTTTTTGGCAGGAAAGCCCTTCATGCAGCATTAAATGGTTCCCACACACAGTTGGGACACCACATCATTGGTGTCAGCAGATCATTACAATGTATCATCGGATCATTACTACATATCAAAAAGAACAATACTCTGAAGCCCTAGGGAGCACCATCACGTTCCTCCCTTCAGTCTAAGTAACAATCTTCCACCTCAACTCTCTAACTTTCAATCCCTTTGAGAGTTATAGCCAGGATAGAATTAATAGAACATAGCTAATAATGGGTTGATCAGGCTGGATAAAGTAGGGAGAGAGAAGTTATTGTTGCTCATAACAAGAACAAGAATGAGAGGGCATAGATTTTAAAGTGATATGCAAACATAACAAAAACCTTTCTCACCCAGCGAGCGGATAGGGTTTGGAATGCACTGTTGGGAAATGTGGTGGAGGTAAATTCAATTGATGTATTCAAGAGGGGCATTGGATGATTACTGGCATAGAAGTAGTGTGCAAGAGTATGGGGAAGAAGCAGGAGGCTGGCACTAGTGATGTTCTTTTGAAGAGCCAGTACAGGCATGTGGTTGAATAGCCTCCTTCTATGCTGTAATAATTCAGTGATACTAAAATATTTTTCTTTTACGTCAATTGGTTTTAAATTTACGAGCAACTGTTGATGTATTTACAAATTACTTTAGATTCATTTATCATGCTAGCTATTAATCTGTTATTATATCCCTCATTATTGCTTTTTATAGATTTCCTTTCTACTTTCTAGGCACAGCTTGAATCTTAGCTGCAGTATGAAGCAATAGGAAAAATCAAATTAAATGAATTAATAATCAGGATCGTAAGGTTTCCATTCGTTCATTGATAATGGGGCCAGTAAAGATCAAGAATCATCATTTTATTTGTCTAAGATGAAAAATGTGTGGAATTTTAATAAAGGTTTATTGAAACATTAAAATAAAGCGAGGCTTGCCAGTTTGTTGTTGAACAAAATTTCCCTTGATGTCTTCTGACCCCAATTAGGAAAAAGTGCTGGGTGTTATGTTGGTCTTTGATGACGAACTGTATTATATTTTAAATGAGTTGTCAGTTTCACCGAAAGTACTGTGCTGAGATGAGAGAAAACAGTTTATTGCTTGACCTTTTTTTAACTTCCAGAGTGCAAAGGGTGAATTTAATACAAAATGGCTACTGTCTTAGAACCTTCCAAGATGAAGAGTTGTGATTATTAAAATTTTGAACTAAGCAAAGAAAATTTCAAAATTCAGAAGGTGGCCCTTTTGTCAAGGAGCATCCACTTTGGGGTTTGGGCATCACTGACTTTCCAAGGTGGTGCGTAGAGTGTGTGCAGATTAATGCTTGAAAATCCCATATCAGCAGCTGTTATGAAAAACTGGAACCCTTAATCCCAAGTTATCCCCGATGTTAAGCAACTTCCAAACTTTGGCTATTCAATGAAGTCACTCACAAAATTTCACTATTTGCCTGGACCCTACCTTTATAAAGTGTACCAGCCTATAATAAAAGTAGAAAGAAAAGCACCTTGCAATCCTATTTCTGCTTGTAGGATTTCTTCTTAATGTCGATTTAGCAAATTAATAAGTTTGCCTTTATCTATTTTAGTATAACCGCTCATGATTTTAAACATCTTCATTAAATATCCCTTTAGCTCGCTCTGATGTAAGAACAGTCCCAGCTTTTCTTGCCTCACAGCACACTTGTGCATCACCCTCCCCCATTCCCCAGGGAAAGGTTTGATGGAGATGGAGATTTATGAGTTATCTGTGGATCCCAAGGAAGATTAGACAGTGAGTCACCAATATGCTGCAGACCATAACTATTCCTAGTCTGCACTTTTCATCATTGTTGAATAAGTACTATACTTTCACCACTCACTTCTGCTGTATCTGTGCTGTTTAAAGTAGATTGTTACTATTTCAAAATGCTGGAGAAATCCAGCAGGTCTGGCAGCGTCTGTGGAGAGAGAAGCAGAGTTAATGACTCTTCCTCTGTTTGAAGATTTCACACCTCCCTGTGACTTCTCCACTCCTTGTCCCTGTGACCTTCTCCAGCTCTCCAATCATCCAAGATCTCCACATTCCTCCAATTCTGGTGTCCTGACCATTAGCAATTTCTAACTGAGCTTTGGAAACCTACTTTTTTGACCAAGCTGTCAGTCTACTGCCCTGGTATCGCTTGTCCAGTGGTAAATGTTTTTGATAATGGATCTGGGAAATGCCTTGCTACATTTTCTACAATATCAAACATGCAAACATGAATGAAAGTCATTGTTGTAGGATTCTACATCAGAGGAGCTCATTTACTTTGTATCAAATGCACAGGATACCTTTATATTGAGCTGATCCACAGGACAAACTACATACCATACTGATTCAATACTTTAACGCCAGGAGTATCCGGAATAAGGTAGGTGACCTTGCAGCATGGGTAGGTACCTGGGACTTCGATGTTGTGGCCATTTCGAGACATGGATACAGCAGAGTCAGGAATGGATGTTGCAGGTTCCAGGGTTTAGATCTTTCATTAAGATCAGGGAAGGTGGTAAAAGAGGGGGAGGTGTGGCTTTGTTGGTCAACGACAGTATAACGGTGGCTGAAAGAACTTTTGATGAGGACTCGTCTACTGAGGTGGTATGGGCTGAGGTTGCCAAGGAAGGTTTATCGACTGAGTCAGTATGGGTGGAAGTTAGGATCAGCAAGGGAGCATTCACCTCATTGGGGGCTTTCTACAGACCCCCAAATAGCAGTAGGGAGATCGAAGAACTCATTGGCCGGCAGATTGTTGAAAAGTGCAAACGTAGCAGGGTTGTTGTTATGGGTGACTTCAACTTTCCCAATATTGGTTGGAACCTCCTCAGTGCAGATGGTTTTGATGGAGCCGTTTTTGTCGGGTATGTCCAGGAGGGTTTCCTTACTCAGTATGTGGACAGGCCAACGTGGAGGCCATTTTGGAATTGGTGCTCGGCAATGAGCCAGGACAGGTGTCAGATCTCGTGGTGGGAGAACACTTTGGCGACAGTGACCACAGCAGCCTCACATTTACCATAGCCACGGAAAGGGAAAGGAGCAGTTACCAGGGGAAGACATTTAACTGGGGAATAGGAAACTGACGTTATCAGGCAGGAGTTGGGAAGTACAGATTGGGAGCAATTGTTTCACAGAAAGGGCACAACAGACATGCGGAGACTGTTTAAGGAGAAGTCATTGCGAGTGATGTATAAATTTGTTCCTCTGAGACAGGTAAGGTGGGGTAAGATTAAGGAGCCTTGGATGACGGGAACAGAGGTGCTTCTCATCAAAAAGAAAAAGGCACCTTACGTAAGGTGGAGGAAGCAAGAGTCTAGCACAGCTTTAGAGGACTACAGGCTTGCTCGGAAGGAGCTCAAAAGTGGACTGAGGAGGGCCAGGAGGGGGCACAAAAAAGGCTTGCCAGGAAGGATTAGGGAGAATCCGAAGGCATTTTACTCATATGTGAGGAACAAGAGAATGATCAGGGAGAAAGTAGGACCGATCAGGGATAGAGTAGGGAACTTGTGCGTGGAGTCTGAACGGATAGGGGAGGCCCTAAATGAGTTTTTTGCTTTGGTTTTCACTAAGGAAAGGGACCTTGTTGTGAATGAGAACTTTGAGGAGCAGGAAAACAGGCTTGAACAGATCAAAATTGAGGAAGTTGATGTGCTGGAAATTTTGGCAAACATTAAGATTGATAAGTCCCCAGGGCCAGACCAGATTTATCCTAGGTTGCTCCAGGAAGCAAGAAAGGAGGTTGCTAAGCCGCTGGCCAAGATCTTTGCTTCCTCACTCTCCACAGGAGTCGTACCGGAAGATTGGAGGGAGGTAAATGTTGTTCCTCTTTTCAAGAAAGGGAATAGGGAAATCCCTGGAAATTACCGACCAGTCAGTCTTACGTCTGTGGTCAGCAAGGTTTTGGAAAGAATTCTGAGGGATAGGATTTATGACTATTTGGAAAAGCATAGCATGATTAAAGGGAGTCAGCATGGCTTTGTGAGGGGCAGGTCATGCCTTACAAATCTTATTGAGTTCTTTGAGGAAGTCACAAGACAGGTTGACGAGGGTCGAGCAGTGGATGTGGTGTACATGGACTTCAGCAAGGCATTTGATAAGGTTCCCCATGGCAGGCTCATTCATGAAGTCAGGAGGTATGGGATACAGGGTGATTTGGCTGTCTGGATTCAGAATTGGTTGGCTGACAGGAGGCAGAGGGTGGTTGTAGATGGTAAGTATTTTGCCTGGAGGTCAGTGCTGAGTGGTGTCTGCAGAGCTCTGTGCTTGGGCCTCTGCTCTTTGTAGTTTTTCTAAATGGCTTGAATGAGGAGGTTGAGGGGTGGGTTAATACGTTTGCTGGAGGTGAAGTTGATAACAACGAGGGCTATTGCAGGCTTCAGCGAGACATCAACAGAATGCAGAGCTGGGCTGTGAAATGGCAGATGGAGTTCAACCTGAATAAATGCGAAGTGATGCATTTTGGAAGGTTGAACTTAAATGCTGAATATAGGATTAAAGGCAGGATTCTCGGCAGTGTGGAGGAACAGCAAGGATCTTGGTGTTCAAGTGCATAGCTCCCTCAAAGTTGCCATCCAAGTGAATAAGATTGTTAAGAAAGCATATGGTGTTTTGGCTTTCATTAACAGGGGGATCGAGTTTAAGAGCCGCAAGGTTATGCTGCAGCTCTACAAAACCCTGGTGAGAAAACACTTGGAATATTGTGTCCAGTTCTGGTCGCCCTATTATAGGAAAGATGTGGAGGCTTTGGAGAGGGTGCAAAGGAGGTTTACCAGGATGCTGCCTGGACTGGAGAGCTTATCTTATGAGGAGAGGTTGACTGAGCTCGGACTTCTCTCTCTGGAGAGAAGGAGGAAGAGAGGTGACCTGATCGAGTTGTGCAAGGTAATGAGAGGCATGGATAGAGTCGATAGCCAGAGACTTTTCCCCAGGGCAGGACTGACTGCCACGAGGGGTCATGGTTTTAAGGTGTTAGGAAGAAGGTACAGAGGAGACGTCAGAGGGAGGTTCTTCACCCAGAGAGTTGTGAGCGCACGGAATACTTTGCCAGTGGAAGTCGTGGAAGCAGAGTCATTAGTGACATTTAAGCAACTGCTGGACATGCACATGGACAGCAGTGAGTTGAGGGGAATGTAGGTTAGGTTATTTTATTTTTGGATTAGGATTATTCCACAGCACAACATTGTGGGCCGAAGGGCATGTACTGTGCTGTACTTTTCTATGTTCTATGTTCGAATGCATGACCATCAACCTTGTCGGAAATGATTGTACACATTATGAAAGTCAATTCTATATGCTCTGGAGCAATCACATATTTCATTAGTTTGCACTCGAAGAAATGGCATGATTTTTTGCACTATATTTAATAATGAATTCACGGAGAGAAAAACGAAGTTTTAAAGCACAATTTGTGATTCTGGGCCTGAGCCAAAGAAGGCATTCGGCTAGGTTCTCCAAACACTCTGTGCTGTTCAATCAGGGTTAAGAAGACCTAATCAGGCTGAATAAGTTAAGAAGCGCAGAGACTGAGAGGCATAACGAGGAAACTTGGCCTCATCATAAAAGTCACTTCCCTTCTTGAAGTGGAAAGGTAACTCTATGAAAACTTAATTACCAGTGGGATGGAAAACAGCCATGACGCCAATGGAAAAATGATGATAATTTTTAAATTGCTACAATGTTTCTCCTTATATATCTCCAATAATTCACTCCTTCAGCTGTTTATACCCTAAATTAAACATGTAGTATCTTCCAAGCTATCGTTTTAATGAACTGAAGTGAAAAACAAGTGATAGCAATTTTGCATCAGTGAAATTCATCTTGAAAATGCTGCAGAGATATGTGAAGAATGAATGATAAGATGTTAGCAAGACTGGTATGAAAGTATTTTCTTTCTTCCAGGCTATTCCTGAGACTTCCCTAGGGCTGCTATTTGGTTTTGGTGGGTAGGGATTTAGGTTTTGTATTTCAATTGTTTCTTTCTCTTTCGTGAGATAATGCAGTCACATGGAAGGGTGTGGGTGTGGTAAGGAGAGGGAGGATTTGCATTTATGTCAAGTTGAGACTGGGGATGATCTTGTGGAGACAGCAGCTGTGGCAGTATCAGAGTGTTGCAGGAGCTGAGGGCCTGGAGCAGGATGGGCCACCGGAGTGGAGCAGGACAGCTGTTATTCGGAGTGGTGGCATTGGGCTAGGAATCTGGAGTCTGGCGGCTGACAGTCAGCAAGCTGGAGCCCTGTGTGATCAGCCTGTCACAGAGAGTGGCCAATGGCCTGTGAACCTGGTAGGGATCAAGCTAGCATGGAGGGTCGGGGGAGAGCAAGACAACATATAGAGAGACCTGTGTGGAACAACTACAGGCTATAGAAGTACTGTCGTGTCTATCTTGCAACTTTATTTCTTGATTTTCTGAATTTATACTATTAAGAACTGCAATGTAGAACTTTTAGCTTTTTTCTTTATTTCTCTATTTTTGCACCTAAGATTTGTAATGAGGTACTTTGTAAATAAAGACAGCCCTGTGTGTGATGATGTTGGGCACTTTTCACTGCACTCCTGTTCTTTTGTAATTGAGTATGCGTGACAATAAAACCAAATTCTAATTCTAACTTGGAGGCATTCAGTAGTAGAATTAGAAGAATTCATTCAATATCCACAATTATCATCACTACTCCATCAAATTTAAAGTCAGGACACCAAAGGAAAGCATTAATTTCTTGGACACCACCATATTTAAATCCACACAAGACAACAGGCATAAGTTAGCAGCATTTTTTTTGAGGGTAATGTAATTGTCACCCTTCCTTACACTAAAATCCATTGCTCTCACATTTTTCAAGACTGGTGAGATCACAGCTAAACTCACAATTGTCTCTAACAGAGTCACCGTATCTCAAAGTAACTCATAAAATATAAGTCATCTCGAGATGTGATAACATATAAATGGAAACCCTTATGAATTAAAAGTGTTCAGAATTAAATTATAAAAGTGTTCACTGCAATTTCCCCTTAACAATGTAGCTTCCAAACTCCTACAGTTTTAGTATAGAAACTTCATGTTAATTTGCAGGTTTGCTGTTCCTAGCTGAGTGAATATTCCTTTCAATAGAACCCCTCCAGCCCACTCAACACATTTAGTCCACACCAACCCTCTAAAGAACATTCCACCTCTCTATCCTATAACCCTGCATTTTCCATGCACCTCCCTGGATACCATGAGTAATTTAGCACAGCCAACCCACCTAACCTGTACATCTTTGGACTGTAGGAGGAAACCCACACAGACACAGAGAGAACATGCAAACTCCACAGAGATAGTCACCCAAGGGTGGAACTGAACCTAGGACCCTAGCACTGCTAACTACTGGGCTACAATGCCGCTTAACTTGTCAAAACTTAAAAACTGTTCTTTTTAAGGACAAGGACAAAGGGAATGAGGCAGCAGACAAAAATAGACCTCACATATAGACCATCAACAAACCTCATTTTTCAGCTCTGGATGCTTTTCCTGGTTATTTAATAACAGGTCATTATCATAACAAGCAGTATATTAGCATGGATTGAGGATTAGCTAACTAGTAGAAGGCATAGACTTGGTATAGGGGCATTTTCAGGTAACTAGTGCTATGTCACAGTTGGGAGGGTTGGTGAAGCCACAATTATTTACAACATTCATTGATGACTTAGATGAGAGAAGTGAACATACTGTTATCAAGCTCACAGATCAGACAAAAATCATTGGGAGGGCAAGTGGTAAAATAATACAAAGATTTTTTAGGGGATATAGACAGAATAAGTGACTAGGTGAAAATTTAGAAGACGGAATATAACGGAAAAATGTGAGATTATTCACTTTGACAGGAAAAGTTGAATATTATTTAAATAGACAATGACAAGAAAGCTTCAGAAAGATTTGGGGTTTCTTATTCATTAAAAAAAACAAAAGGCTAGCATTCAAGTTCTGCAGGCAAATAGAATGTCAGCCTTTACTTCAAAGGGAATGGAGCATAAAAATAAGAAGGTTTTGCTAAACTATCCAAGGCACTATTCAGAGTATTACCAGAAATATTGTGAACAGTCCAGATTGTTTATTTAAGGAATGATATAATCCCATTATACGTAGTCTAGAGAAGGCTCATTAGGGTTTGATCCCACGTTCTGAGCCATTTTTATTAGAAGAGTTTGAGCGGGTTTGACCTATAGTTATTGGAGTTTAGAAGAGTCAAAGGCAACCTTATTAAAACATATAAGATTCTTAGAAGGTAGATGCTATGATGTTGTTTCCCTTTGTAGGGCAGTCTAGGACCAGAAGGCATAATTTCAGAATAAGGGGTCGCCTCTTTAAAACAGAGATTAGGAGAAATTTTGTGTTTTCAAGGGTAGTGGATCTGAGGAATTCATTGCAGCAGAGGGCTGTAGAGGCTGGCTCATTAAGTATATTCAAGAATAAGACAGAAAAGTTTTTAATCAGTAAGGGCATCAAGAGTTACAGAGAAAAGGCAGGAAGCTGGATGTGAGGATTATGTGAGCCATGATCTTGTTTAGTGGCAGAGCAGACCAATGGGTTAATGGCCCACATTTTATGGTCTTACAGTCTTGTCCTCCAAAGGTAACCACATGCCCTGAGATTATAGGTTGTGCATTCCTGAAAGCTAGGTGGTACAGGATAGAACTGCAGCCAATCTTTAAACATTTTTTTCAAAATAATTTGCTTATAAAATATATGTTATTTATTTATAGAGATAGACATTACAGACATTCTAAGACATTGCATCATCACCTACTCTAGCCTACATGTGACTTCAGACCCACAGCAATGGGGTTGACTCTTAACTGCCCTTCGGGCAATTAGGGATAGGCAATAAATGGTGCCTGGCCAATGACGCCCTCATCCCGTGAATGCATATTTAAAAAATTTCACTCCAAACTCAGTAACCACAGTTTCAGAATGTATGTATTCATACTTCTTTTGTAAAATCAATGAACTATTAAGTATCCCATTTGAAAGAGGCGCTATCAACAGACTGTAATGGAAGGAAATATAAAAGGAAACTTAGCAATTAAAGTAGCAATTACCTTCCCAAGTTTGATAATACACATCAGCACCATAAGTGTCCATTATGTCATATTTGTGAGAGCACAAGTTAATCCCCAGTTACGAGCTGCCACCTGCATATAGGGTACTGCAATTAATATACAATTAACAATAGAGCAAGCACAATCCTCTTCTTTCAAGGGTCATGCTAAGGATAAGCCTGCACTCAGAGTGTGACTCATCAACCCCACTGCAATTTCTAAACTCTTCCAAATCTGTACGAAAGCTCACTATGCTCTACTATTCCAATCATAGTTGTCTGGGCAGTAAGATATATCACTAAAACACAGGCTTCATAAATGTACATTGCAACTACCACTTGAGCACATGGCATATTGCATTTCTTTTACTTTTATGGAGTATTCAATCTGTTTTCTCCTACGTTGGATAATTCAGAGAGCTGCAGTAATAATCCCAAGAGCACAGAGTCAATTTTAACTTTTGGTGTTCATGTTAAATGGAAGAAAATAAAAATTAGGCGATGTCAATATCAAAAAATGGGGCTGCTAACTCTCTGTCAACCTATTTCTACAATTAGACAGAGCCAGGATTTTCTGGAGTGAAGCCAACTCTCATTGTGACAACTTGACTCAATTTACAAGATACAACCAGAAATAAAAAGTCAGGTGATAGTTTCTTCTGGCCCTCATATGGGATGAAAGGTTATGAAGACAGACCGGATAGGCTGGGTTCGTAATCCTTGGAACAGAAGTGGCTGAAGGGGCATCTGATTAAGGTATACAAAATTATGAGAGGCATAGACAGGGTGAGTTGTGGGAATGTCTTCCACACAACAGATGTCTCTGAGGCCAGAGGGCATATGTTTAAGCTGAGAAGTAAGTGGTTTAGAGGAAATCTGAGGAAAACAAAATTCATCCAGAAGGTGGTGAAATATGGACTATGCTGCATGAGAGGGTGCTGGAGGCTGGTATTCTCATGACATTTAAGAAGCATTTGGATGAGTAATTAAAATGCCATGGCAGAGTAGGCTACGGGCCAAGTGCAGGTAAATGGGATTAGTGTAGTTTGGAATTTGTTGGTCAGCATAGATATGGTGGGCGGAAGGGGCTGTTCTTAAGCTCTTTGTCCCTATGTCTAGGACACTACACCTACCCAAACCAGTGGCGTCTGTCTCCCTAACTGGTGGTATTTTTGCTGGCATCAGATCGGCCCCACACTCCATGGCACAAGGCAGTAGCCAGTTTCATGGAAGCAGTCTTGAGATCTTAAAGGAGGTTCGGGTATTGGAGATAGAAGCCTCATGGCTGAGGCAGGGAGAGGGGCATGGCAGGGAAGGCCACCCCAGCATTCTTAATGTCTGATGCGCTTTTCCAATTATGTGTCTGATGATCCTTCAAAACTGGGTGCAAGCAACTTGCTACAGCGACAGTGGCATCTCCTGGCAAGTGCCGCTGAGGCTGTAGGAGCCTGCTCGTGGACTGGCCTCGTAACACCTATGTCTTGCACCGCGCCCCCCCAGTCCCTCCCCCATCACAGCATGGGGTTGTTCTGCTGCCAATCAGGAGTGCACCTCCAGGAACGTTTGCTGAGCTGGTCTCCCAGCTGGAAAGCCCAGTTAGCCTCATGTTGGGATCCCAAAGCCCAGGTTGAAATCAAATCCCCAGTGTTGTTCGAAATGATGTCATTGTTGTTTGGCTCCTGTAAACCCTCAACTTAAGCAAGTCCTTTAAGCAAAGAAGCCTGCCATCTTTACCCGCCTAGACATGACTCCAGCCTGATGCCAATGTGCCAGACACTTCACTGTTCTCTGACATTCCCTAAAAAACTGCACAGCTGTATCAAGCTGGCACACAAATGCCATCTAGCAGACCCTATGCCCCAATGAATGTGAAAAGGTCGTGTTGGACTTCCACAGAACTCATGACAATTGAGGCCTGCACAAAGATCACGGAGATTCTACCCCACACCAATAAAGTCTTCAGCCCCTGAGGGACTTAAACATATGGCAGTGAGGGGCAGAGTTTCCACTGGCAGGAAAGACTGATGTATAAGACGTCATTCTCCCCCATCGAGAGTAGTTGAACGAGCTACTTCATCTGAATGTTTATTGAGTGCTGCTACTGGGTACAATCACTCCATTTATATCCAAACTGGGGCTTTTAGATGAGTCTTTGGCTGAGGAAGAGCTGGGCCACACCTTGTGGTGATGCTGTAGTCCTCCATGAACTTTTGAGCCAAGAATCTCTTCCTTTTTTCCTCTGAGTCAGCTGGCAGCATTTTCACCTCTGAGTGAAAGAAGTCCATGAAATTGAGCCCCACTCCAGAGGTCATTGGTCCCAGAGGCAGTGGTGGTCTTTTGGATGAGACATTAAACTGAGCCCCAGCTTCCCTTTTAACTGAATGCAAAGGGTCCTTTCGCAGAGTTCTGGGAAAAAAGAAACATACAAAAGTCCAAGCAAATACTTATTCATCAGTCAACACAGAGAAGCCAGACAAAGACCTCAATGTCTGCACGTTGGCAGGTTGTAACAGTGATGGTGCATCAAAAGTATTCATAGAAAGATAGAAAATAGGAGCAGGAGCAGGCCATTCAGCCCTTCTTACTCTACCTTTCAATATGATCATGGTTGATTGTCCAACTCAGTATCCTTTTCCTGCTTTTGCCGAATATCCTTTAATCCCTTTAGCTCTAAGAACTATACCTATCTTCTTCTTCAATGTTTTGGCCTGAACAGCTTTCTGCAGCAGAGGATTCCTCAGGCTCATCACTGTCTCGTGAAGAAATTTCTCCACATCTCAGTCCCAAATGGCCAACCTGTACCATTAGACTGTGACCCGTGGTTCTGGACTCCTCAGTCATCAGGAACATCCTTTCGGCAATTCCCCGGTCCAGTCCTGTTAAAGTTTTATAGGTTTCCCTCATCCTTTTAAACTCCAGTGCATATCATCTTACCTGAGCCAGTCTCTCTTCATAAGTCAATCCCACAATCCTAAGAATCAGGAGTTTGGCAAGCCTAATCCATCAGTTTCAAAAATGCTTTGAGTCACCCAGAGATTGAGGAAGAAGATATACAAAGCCAAGCGGCTTATTTGCTAACTTGTGCTTATTTGCTGTGTCCAATTCTAAAGGACATTACTGCTATAGGAATGATGTTGTGAAACTTGAAAGGGTTCATAAAGATTTAAAAAGATATGGCTGGGGTTGCAGGGTTTGTGCCATAGGGAGAGGCTGAATAGGCTCGGGCTATTTTCCCTGGAGGATCAAAGGTTGAGGGGTGATCTTATAGAGGTTTATAAAATTAGGAGGGGCATGGATAGGTGAATAGTCAAGGTCTTTTCCTCAGTATAGGGATGCCCAAAACTAGAGGGCATAGGTTTAAGTGAGAGGAGAAAGATGTAAGAGAGACCTAAGGGAGCAACTTTTTCATGTAGAGAGTTATGCATGTTTGGAATGAATTGCCAAAGGAGGTGATGGAGGCAGGTACAATTACAACATTTAAAAGGCATTTAGATGGGTATATGAATAGGAAGAGTTTATAGGGAACTGGCCCAAATGCTGGTAAATGGGACTAGATTAATTTAGGATATTTGGCCATGGGGAGTTTGGACCAAATGGCTTGTTTCTCTGCTGTACAACTCTATGACTCTATGGTGCAGAAGATAGCCTGCATCTCTGTATTTAAAATAGTTGACAACAATGCAATTTGTCACTGCATCTGAAGAAAATATATATGATAACAAGTATAGCTGCTTTTGGATAGTAATTCATCGCTCCAAATCCTTGTGATTGTATTCCAATGATGATTAATGAATCCCCGTAGCTCTGTTCCTTACTGAGCTGATATTTAACAGATAACGTAACAGTTCTGTGAGTAAACAATTCCTTTACATCAGGGAGATATTAAAATCTACTTCAACTGTTTCTGCCCTACGGCTTTTTTAAAATGCTAAAAGGAAATATAGTTTGGAGCAACACTGGGTGATTTTAGTTGGATGTTTGAAATTATTGCATGTCATATTCTGAATTGTAGCCTTTAATTCAAAAAGTGACAGCAATTGTACAACAATGGAGGCAATGGAACAAATACATTGATAGAGATACCAATCACAAAATTGTGGTGTTATTTTTTCAACTGACAATAAATCAGCTTCCCTCCACAGTCACCCAGTAATCTCTCTCACACGCACCCTGTGTTACTGACTATATCTCTATTGATTCTACCCCAGCTCTCTCACACGGTCACTCAGTAACTTCACTCCCCCAGCACCCTATATTAGTGACTGTATCTCTCCTGATGTTCATCCAGCTCCTTCACACTGTCACTCAGTAACCTCTCTCCCCCAGCACCCTGTGTTACTGACTGTATCTCTCCTGATGTTAATCTGGCTCCCCAGTACAGTCACATCAGACCTTGATTGAACAGTGCATAGCAAACATGGCATCCTGATATTATGGTATATCCTCAGTGCTGCGTCAGCCTTGATTATGTGCTTTATTTATTTTAATCCCAAAGGTACGAAACTAATTTGTACCAATATACTTCAGAGCATTTTGATATAAATAGGGCCAAATTTGCAATAAAATTCAATTTGTTTCTTGACAGCATGTCCACTCAATACAATTGCAATTGTCTTAATATTTACAAAATACATGCTACATCAGAGAAATACCCAGAAGGCAAAAACATTTCAATTGGGAAATTACAGAAAGTGCAATTAAATGTTCCACTATGTACCATGTCAGCTGTCTTAACACGTTTTCAATACATTTGATTGTCAATGCACATCTTATAAGGCACACACCCCAAGAAGTTCTGCAGGTTTTATTTCTCCACCCCCCATGTACCATTGCCGAAAGGCTTTAGGCAATGACTCCTCCCCCCAACCCACCCATTGTGGATAGAATGCCCAAGCTTTAATATTTTCCCTAGCACATAGTCCTGAACATTGTAATGCACTAGATTGCAACACTCAGTCAAGGGCAGTAAGAAATGCCAATGCTGGAGTCAGAGATAACACAGTATGGAGCTAGAGGAACACAGCAGGCCAGGCAGCATCAGAGGAGCAGGAAAGTTGATGTTTCAGGTGGGGACCCTTCTTCAGAAATGATTTTATTGATTATTCAGAAATGAAATGACGCAGAAAGGATTCCTGAAGAAGGGTCCTCACCTGAAACATTAACTTCCCTGCTCCTCTGATGCTGCCTGGCCGGCTGTGTTCCTTCAGCTCCATACTGTGTTAACTCAGCCAAGTCCAACTCTTTACAGTGGAAGACCAACAAGTTTTGGCCAAACCAAAGAACATATTTCAAATTAATGGTCCTCCAGGCAATGCACTCGTGTATGGAATGGGTTTTGAATCCACAATCTTATGGCTAAGAAACCTCATTGAGATCTGGCTGTGAATTGCACCTCATTTCTTTACACACAATCAGTTGCACCTTCCCACTGGGTGTGCCTGAAGCCGATGGAACAACACTGGCAAAAAAAGGGCTTATTTGCTAATGAAGTATCGATTCTGCAGGTTTTTATTCTCACTTCCCCTGGTCGGTTGGATTTAAGTTCGATATCAATAACCTAAGGCGATTCTAACAATGGAATATTCCTAATATTCTTTAACACTACACTCTTTAATTCACCCTTTCATTCTGGCTAGGTTAAAATTTACATGTTCAGTGTATTTTTCCAATTGAATTCACTTCAGTTTTAACAAGAGTCACTCTTCAATCTTTTACTTTTCTAGAACTAAATTAGATTATTCAACAGTTACAGAGACTGAAGACTTTTCAACAGGCAAGTTATTATTTGCTTTACACTGTTGTGTTCTTTAAAAAATTCATTCCTTGGCAGATCACTGTTCAAGAAAATAATGCTTTTAATGGAATTCTTCTCGAACAAAGTGTGGGTTATTTTTGTTGAACACATGCTAAAGGGCTAAAGAGATAGCAAAGATAGGACTGAAATGGTTCAGCCCATTTTTAAGGCAAGTTGGCACCTTGGTAAAGAAGTTGAAGTTCACATTAGCAATAGCTACACAGCAAACAGCAGATTCTATTTCTACTGTGGTTGTTTATCCAAAAGGCCACCCAGTATTACGATGTGTGACATCACTCCTTTCTTAACAGTGGGTGGTAATTTCACACAAGATTTAAAGAGACAGATCCCCTTGAAGGGACAAACATCATTTCATATCTATTGCAGATGGATGTGTCAAGAAATGCATTAAGATATGAGCAGCTACAACCTGTCCCTGAGCAACTTGCCCAAAATTGTTACAGTTCCAGGTGAGACACCTCAAACAATCAAGCTCCCATGTGAGGATGGATCATCCGGATCCTTTGGTTGGCCACTTGTTTCATGGATTCTCACAATAAGGTTAATTTAAAAGGGTTCATTCCTTTCTGCCTGACCCAAATTCACTTGTGTTTTAGGAGAAGTCACTTAGGCCAGGCTTTCTTCAATTAACAAAATTGGAGTTTAGTAATTACACAATGCATGAAGAAATAGTAACACCACACATATACACACAGGTTACAAGTAGGAGGTGAGTCCAAAAGATAAAAAATTTGTTTTAAAAAATACATTCAGTCTCCAAGTTGCTCATGAGGGTGGAACTTTGCAGCCACTGCAGTGGGTGTTACTGGTAGCAATGATGTTGACACTTAAGTATTTGTCTTCTAGGGCCTCAACTTTCCCCCCACAGTGGTCGAGAACGCCGTTGACCGCGTCTCCCGCATTTCCCGCAACACATCCCTCACACCCCGCCCCCGCCACAACCGCCCAAAGAGGATCCCCCTCGTTCTCACACACCACCCCACCAACCTCCGGATACAACGCATCATCCTCCGACACTTCCGCCATCTACAATCCAACCCCACCATCCAAGACATTTTTCCATCCCCACCCTTGTCTGCTTTCTGGAGAGACCACTCTCTCCGTGACTCCCTTGTTCACTCCACACTGCCCTCTAGCCCCACCACACCTGGCACCTTCCCCTGCAACGGCAGGAAATGCTACACTTGCCCCCACACCTCCTCCCTCACCCCTATCACAGGCCCCAAGATGACTTTCCACATTAAGCAGAGGTTCACCTACACATCTGCCAATGTGGTATAGTGCATCCACTGTACCCGGTGTGGCTTTCTCTACATTGGGGAAACCAAGCGGAGGCTTGGGGACCGCTTTGCAGAACACCTCCGCTCAGTTCGCAATAAACAACTGCACCTCCCAGTCGCAAACCATTTCCACTCCCCCTCCCATTCTCTAGATGACATGTCCATCATGGGCCTCCTGCAGTGCCACAATGATGCCACCCGAAGGTTGCAGGAACAGCAACTCATATTCCGCTTGGGAACCCTGCAGCCCAATGGTATCAATGTGGACTTCACCAGTTTCAAAATATCCCCTTTCCCCACCACATCCCAAAACCAGCCCAGTTCGTCCCCTCCCCCCACTGCACCACACAACCAGCCCAGCTCTTCCCCTCCACCCACTGCATCCCAAAACCATTCCAACCTGTCTCTGCCTCCCTAACCTGCTCTTCCTCTCACCCATCCCTTCCTCCCACCCCAAGCCGCACCTCCATCTCCTACCTACTAACCTCATCCCACCTCCTTGACCTGTCCGTCTTCCCTGGACTGACCTATCCCCTCCCTACCTCCCCACCTATACTCTCCTCTCTACCTATCTTCTTTTCTCTCCATCTTCGGTCTGCCTCCCCCTCTCTCCCTATTTATTCCAGAACCCTCAACCCAGCCCCCTCTCTGATGAAGGGTCTAAGCCCGAAACGTCAGCTTTTGTGCTCCTAAGATGCTGCTGGGCCTGCTGTGTTCATCCAGCCTCACATTTTATTATCTTGGATTGTCCAGCATCTGCAGTTCCCATTATCACTGATTTTAGGTTTCTTGGCTTTGTAGATTGATTGAAAATCTTTAGTCCTGATTCTTTTTTGAGAGTGGCTTACTGGCAATACCCAGAGTGAGAGACTATTTTTCCCCTTTCTTTATCTGCATGTATAAACAGCTGTTCTCAAAACTGTGACTACTATAGCACACTAGCCCTCAAACTAGGACATTGAACCACTATCATATACAAACTAGTAATGCATCACATATTAAATCCTTTTTTTCCTGTGTGTTCCTAGAAGATCAAAACACCACAGGGCTGCAAGAGGTGGTTTCTGGATGAGAGGAGGGATGAGCTAGTCAACTCCCGCACCATGTCTTCCTGCTCCATTTCTCTCTCTATTTGAAGTTCCCCTGAAACTACACAGATGTGACATTCCGGGGTTCCTGTACAGGCTTTTCCCAGAATGCGATGGAATGTATGTCTGTAGTTATTTATATTTGTAGTAGACCTCTTTTAGAAAAACAAATTTTGGACTTAAAAATCGACAAAGTTATTAAACTTTGGAGTTTGATCTGTCAACCAGACACTTCCTCTGCATGATGAATGAAATGAGATCCATTTTCGTATCATTACAAGGGACAGAAAACAAAGAATATAAAATAATAGATACCCTCACAGACATATTCATTTCTCTGGTCTCAGTCATACTGTCTTTTCAGTTCTAAGTTTCTTTAAGCTTTGGTCACACTTGATTTCCCAGAAATGTGGATGGTTTTTTTAATTTGTATGGTTGAAGGAACAAACTCCAGTAGAATAATTTGGAGTTCTAGTTCATAACGTTTTCACAAAAGTTAATGCATTGTGGTCAGTATAGACTGTGGTTGTTCTGTACTCCTTTTGGATATATCCCTTAAAATGTTTGAGAGCCAGTATTAAACTGAAGGTTTCCTTTTCTATTATGGAGCATTTTCTCTGGTATTTGCTAAAGTTTTATTTTGGAGAAGTGCCCAATTGTTCTCTGGTTTCTGGATTCATCTTCCTGAAGAATGTTTAATGAATTAATTAGGAAGAATGCGCTGATAATCATGCCTCACTAAAACACAAGCTGCTACAAAATATATAAACATTTAATATCACAACGTGATCACCAAACTGTCCAATTTTCCTGCCTAAATGCTGTCCAGGGTTGAATCAATTCACACCACATTTTTTTTATGTCAAAAGTAACCCTATTTATGGTAACACACTAAATTTAACAAGACCTGTGAAAAGAAATGATTCTAATTTGTCTCTTGAGTTCCAAAATATAATCAATACATTTTTCACAGGTCCATTTAACCATTAAAGCCTCTTTCTTGGTGATGGCCCATTGGGTTTCCATATCTATTAACATCCTTGAAGTGTTACAGATAGGATTTCAATAGCGTTCCAAGTTTTCCAAGAACTGCCCCAATACACAGAGGTGCAGCATCCACAGCAATAATCAGAAGATGAGATGGTTTCTAATGGGCTGCGATATCGGTAAAAGACAGCAATGTCGTAAAGCATCTGAAAGGCCATCTGTGATTCTCAATACCATGCTTGAGACTGTTTACTAGAGTTCTCAAACATTCCCTAATGGAGATGAGCTGTGTGTAAACTCTGGTTTGCCACAGGCCCAAAAACTGTTGCAGATCATGCAAAGGCTTTGGAGTCAGCAAATCTTTGACTACTTTTGTTTTCTGGGGTTCATCATGGCTCATCCATGATAACCATGTGACTCCTAGGAAATGAATGGGACTCCTAGAAAATTCACGTTGTTTTTCAGTATAAGTTCCAGTTCTTGCAAACATTTAGGGATGTAATGTAATCTCCTATCATGGCACAAGGTTGTTTCGGTGTGTAGCAGGATATCATCCATATTCCATAAAATCCCATCTAGTCCTGGTAGAATGTTAGACATAGCGCATTTGGAAATTTTGTAAGGCAGAGGCAAGACAACAGGGTAGTGTATTGAACAGTGCAAACAGGAAGGGATGGTAAGGTGAAGAGTGGATGTGTTTCTTACGGAGTGTTCTCCGTAAGACAAGTTGATTTTAGGGGACTTTATTTAATATATACATTTGGCCATTTGAAAGCAATTTTCTTATAATTTATTGAGATCAGATATGCTACATAAGTTAATTATACAAAAAAAGTATACAACAGTGACAATCAAAGATGATTTACTGATACTGGGGAATGAACGGGCCCTTGGCACAGAATGTGTCAGTCTCGTTAAAGGTAAGAAGGCAGTGTCCTGCTCTCTCGCCGATGAGTCAGGGGAGCTCTTCTCTGGGCCTCCCTTTGATCCACTTTGAATCCTTGAAAGAGACAGCTCCCTGACAAGGACTGCTGTCTATATGGACTATCTGATGAGGATGATTTCTAGAAGCTGGTAGTTTGCGCTGTGTTAAACAATTGTCTGAATCCTTTGACCAATGAACAAGGGCAGCTATTCATGATGCCAGGGTGACTATTGTTTACTTTGCCACCCCACTTAAGAGTTAGTTTCCATTCCTCTAAGAATAAAAATATATTGTATTCCTAAAGATTGCATTCATAATAGGTTAGGGTGACATCCAATAATCTTTTTGTTTATGCTTGTCGAAGACTATTTAATACTGCAGCACAGTTAAGTGAACTCTATGCTATACAGGAAATACTAAATACTGAATACTAAAATAACTCAGTTTTACAAGTGGCCCCAATGTCCAACAGACCTATCAAGTCAACATTTTGTTTGAAAATGTGAGTTTTTGACTTCTTATCTAAATGATTTCAGTTCTGTTTCTTGATCTTCACAGGTTCTAAGAATTTCTTGGCACTGGAGTCTATCACTGCCACCAGCTTTCACGATGCAGTTTTATGCTTACATCCAACAACGTAGATTCAATACAGACCAGTTGAGGAGTAGATATGGTGAAGAACTATCTCTAAGCCGAGGTTCTTTGATAAACATGCCTCCCCGTGCTTTGCTATCTATCTATATATTTTATTGGTTCTAATTAACTCTGACGAAACTACAGCATTTGTGCCCAGTGGAGAACAGTTCCATGTCATCATCACCAACTTGCTCCAAGGTCCTAAAGCCTTTAAAAATTCAGCAGCCCCAGTTACCACTGGAAAGACAAGCAGGAGGATGAGCGAGCTGAGATGGTTTCCCATTCCCCCACCAACCCCATCCCTATCCACCTGTTACAAGTACAGGAAAAGATCCTCTTCACCTTCTTCACCAGAACCTGCAGTGTCACATCCAAAACCCACTGCCCCTTGGTCGTTGAGCCAGTTCATGGCTTGCTGCTGTGTATAAGCTGGAGTAATCAACACATTTAGTGCAAACGGATGTGAGGAATGTACATTTACAACTCTCTGAAAACTGCATCTACTCAGCACTGATGTTCTGTACCTGCAGCTTTCTGGTTACCACCTCTTGAAAAGTTTCAACCACATTAATCATCAGTTGACCCAGAAAGTACATGCTCTTTCCAGAACAGAAACAGAAAATGCTGTCAATATTCAAGAGATAGAGTCGTCTGTTCTGAAGAGTCATACTGGACTCAAAACATTAACTCTGTTTCTCCTTCTGTGTTGTACTGACTTCATGACTCTCCACAGATGTATGTTTCTCCAGCTGTTCCTGTTTTTGTTTCCGATCTCCAGCATTTGATGTATTTTGCTTTTATGCAGATATTTCTTGTTATCACACGGAGTACCCTCAGTGGGCTTTCTTCACCCTTTCAACTAAATGACCTACGTGTCTGCTAGCTTCACTAGAAATGAAGTTGGGCCCTCCTGCTTTCTACTGAAGGTGTATTTATCTAGAAAAGGCAAAAATAATTGTAATAATGACAATTGATTCTCCCTACATGTTTAACACTTTCTGAGGTCACCCAACCACATACTGGGCATTGATGGCACACTTTGTAGACCCACTGGCATTTCACATTCTCTATAACCTACCCAGCCAGCACGTCTACACTAAAGATTTTAAAGGAACTACATGCTTAAATCAATTACTCACATATTCCATAACAACAAATGAAAGGCCATGTTGTTGGCACTGCATCATGCCAAAAGACTGATTTCACGGTAAACTGCACATTCAATTACACAGGATAACATATACCCTCCACAGCCCAGTGAGTGTCACGTCAGCACCTTATAAACAGATGCAGATAAGGAGCCCTCCTTCAATATACATCACAACACTGACTAATTAAATGTGACAAAAGAGATATTTATTTTGCAGTCTGCACTATATATATAGTGCCTTTCTCTATTTTGATAAATAGTGCAATTTATTCTGGGGAATATTTATCATTTTACTTGTCGAGATTCATTAAAGTTAATATCTACAATTTCTCAAAAAAAAAGACATCACGTCTTTTGGTCATTGAACAACTTATTTCTTTGATTGATTGGTGTAACATACGTGTCACCTAAGCAGCAGTGAATTCAAAATTGTTATTGTTTCTTCTTGAACCAACATCGCTTAATCAGATTTTACCTGGTTGCATGTCTCATTGCTATTTGTGGGGATTTGCTGTCAGCAATTTGGCTGCCACATTTCTCTATAAAATACCAGTGACTACATTTCCAAAGTATTTCATTGGTATAACGCACATTGGGTCATCATGAAATCGCGGAAGGCAAAATCAAACACCATGGACATGAGTTTTTGCTGCTTTCAGAAATCAATGCCCTTAATGTAAGTTCTGTTTTCTTTTCATCCTGCCAAACTGTTCCATAAAACATTCCCATGTCAAGAGTATAGATGTTTCGCCCCTTGTCCAATAATAATTGCAAGTCAGATTCAGAGTAAGGTTTTGACCTGACAATTATCTCCATTTAAGATAGAGGGAAATGTACTCTTGAATCTGGGAAACCCAGAAGCTCCTGTTTAACCCTCAAGCCTGCTGAATTTACATCATGATTTGATTAAGAATATTTGCCTCAGTTTCCTGGTAGTTTGAGAGGATGGCTGACTGTAGGACAAATGCATCATCAGCTCAAGGCACAGGGAGGCATTTCAAAAGCAGGACAAAGAGGATGGACTGGAAGCCAAAAGGGCTAAGTGGAAAGGATGGGAGATCGGACGTCTTTGTCAACCTGCGCAGATCGGAAAGTTTGGAGGACATGGTACTGGCAAAGAGAGATTGGACCCTGCTGCATCAGAAGGCTAGTCACCTGCCGCTGACCTTGAGGATCTACTTTTTAATTCCCACTCAAACATTTGGCAGAAAAAGCTTTCAGGATACAATTACTTCCAACAGTTCCTCACTATTTCTCAATGGAACGGCATTGTGAATGAAGATATGAAACAAGCACACAGAAGGTATGTGAGGGATTGAAGAGGTGTTGAAGGTGAGATGGGGAGAGATAAAATCATAGATCTTTCTAGTTTGTCATGACAAGATGATTTTTTTCTCAGGGTATGATGTTGTCCACCAGATAGGATGAACTGCTGTGGGGTATATTGGCATTTGGGACATTGGTGAGGCCTCTTCTGGAGCACTGAGTTCAGTTCTGGTCACCCAGTTACAGGAAGGAAATTATTCAGCTGGAAAGGGTTCAGAAGAGACTTAGGATGTTGCCAGATATGGAAAGTTTCAGTTATAAAGAAAAACTGCATAGGCTGGGACTTTCTTCACTGCAGCACGGGAGGTTGAGAGGTGAGCTCACGGGAGTTAATAAAACAATGAGGGGTACAGATAGGAATTTCCCTAGGGTGGAGGATTTCAAGATTAGGTGTCTCATTTTTAAGGTGAGAGACAAAGAGATTTTAGAAAGATATAAAGGTGGTTTGCATGTGAAATGAACTTCTTGATGAAATGATGGCTGTGGGCGCAATTACAACATTTAAACGGCATTTGGATAAGTACATGAATAGGAAAGATTTGGAGGGATATGGACCAGGAGCAGGCAGGTGGGACTTGTTTAGTTTTGGGATTATAGTCGGCATGGACTAGTTGGATTGAGGGGTCTGTTTCTGTGCTGTATAACTCTATGACTCTATGAGTCTCCTGCTCTAGATGTATGTGTAAATATAGAAGAGCCTGGTTACCTAAAGTATGTGAAGTTTAGTGTGTCATGGCAACTACTCAAAGATTACATGAACAAGACCTACATTACTGTAGAGCACGTTAGAAGAACACAAACTCCAACTCTATCTCTCACCAGCTCCTAATTTACTCTGACCAAGATATCTTGAGATCATCACTTTGGCTGATGCTTACTACATTCAATCCAGTCTTAGCTCTGTCAGACCCTTTCACACCAAAATTGAGTAAGCACCAAAATACTCATCACATTTTTCTTTTACATCTACACCTGTTATTGCAAAATCAGAAACAATGGACAGGATATTTGCTGCTTTCAGAAATCAATGCCCTTAATTTTACACTTCTCATTCAAGCTTAAATACACCTTTCTATTTCCTAAAGCTGAATTAATATTAAACATTCCATTTCGCTCATATTCCATAACTACATATGTTCCTACAGAGGTATGAAACATGCAAAACAAGCTGAAGGGTAGGGAGTGACATGCTACTGAAGAATTAATTGATATTTCAGAACAGACACAAGCAGCTAACAAATTAGCTGAAGGAATTGTTCCACCCTATAATTGTGTTCAGATGGCTTGAAATAGAAATAGACAATTTTAGAAACTCTTTATAATCGAATAATGCTTCCTATCAAGCTCAAATCCATGTCTTCTTTCTTTAACCTACGCTTATTTTGGGAGTTTGCACATTCTCCTTGTGCATAGGTTTCCTCTGGGTGCTCCAGTTTCCTCCCACGGTTCAAAGATGTGCAGGTTATGTGGATTGGCCATGCTAAATTGTCTGTAGTGTTCAGGGCTGTTCAGGGTAGATGGGTTAACCATGGGGAATGCGGGGTTACAGGGATAAAGTGGGAAGGTGGGTTTATGTGGGATGCTGGTCAGAGGGATGGTGCAGACTTGTTGGGCCGAATGTCCTGCTTCCACACTGTAGGGATTCTATGATTCTACGACTATGTGTCTCTAATCACTCCCAAACTAAATATCTGCTTCTGCAGTCTTCCATAACCCCCATCATTCAGAGGTAAATTGTATTCATGAAGTGATAGGTTATATCACTGATCACCTCACGTTTTACATTAACTCGCCTCACATTGTGGTTATTGCACTTTTCTGCTTTTTCTATCTTCAGCCTCCAGCTCTCAGGCTACTGTTTCAATCTTCATGATTCTCTATCAGGAAACGCCCCATTTAGTCAGCTAATGCCAATCAAGTTGACAAGGAACATTGGCTGATTCACAATAATTAATGAAATCTCACACGCAGTTTCTGCCAGTCTTTGACAAAATACAAGAACAACACAGGATCACAGAGTGCATTAGTGGAAGACACCATGCTATGTTGTAGAAGGCACTGATAATGAGATTATCAAGGGTGTCAATATGAGTTAGTCGGTAGATGGCTGCTTGAAACAGTGTCAGACAGGAACATATTAATCCAAAGTGGTGGCTGCTGACATCTTTGCTGTTCAGATCAGCAGTGGATCAAGTAACAATACAATAGGTCCATTAGATATTCTGGTGTGACTCCCAACATTCATTCTGCTCTCTCTACATTCTCTCTGCAGAAAATTACACATTTTTCTGAAGTTTTGGAGTGGATTCTTAATTTTTTTAAGAGGGACCTTAAATTTGGAAGTACCATGGGCTCACATGGTCACATCCCTTTAAGCTGATTACTTATACATGCAAGGATAAAACATCGAATCTTCAGGGCACAGCAGGAAATTCTGTCTCCCACTGGGACTTTCCAGGCTCCATCATCCAAGTGTCATAGTTAAAAGGCACCCAGAGAGCTTTTAAGTGTCTGCAAACCAGAAGTGTCATCATCTGGAATTCACCTCCTGAGGGTATTGTGGGACAACCCACAGCAGGAGGACTGCAGTGGTTAAAGAAGGCAGCTCACTAGCACCTTCTCAAAGGCAACCAGGGAAGGCCAATAAATGCTGACCAACCAACGATGTCCACATCCCACAAAAATGAATAAAACTTTTTTAAAAGCCTCCACAACACTCCTGGTAATGTCCAAGACCAGGCACAATGCAGCTCCACATTTCAGCTCCTCCATCCTAGAAGCTGTCTTGAAGGCTACTGAGGACAGAAGGGATTTTCCATGGATTTATAGCTACAGGAGGGCATCCCAATAGATGGGGGCAGCCTGGACAGAGGAGATTGCAGTACAAAAGGGCACTGCAAGACAACCTGTCTCCAGTGCATGATGTAAATCCCTGACCCACTTTGAGGAGCAGGCCACCAAGCTAGAGGGCAGAAAGGGGAACACGAGATAGCGAAAATTGTAGATGCTAGAGTGAGAGATAACACAGTGTGGAGCTGGATGAACACAGCAGGCCAGGCATCATCAGAGGAGCAGGAAAGCTGATGCTTCAGGTGGGGACCCTTTTTCAGAACATGTCTGTGCTGAGTGGGAGATTGGTTATTTAAAGCCCAACTCGTGAGAGATCTTAGGAATCTGCTACTTCCTGCTGTACTCATAATCCAACATCTTAATTTAAATTTGGATGAAGTTGGCAAGCATAGGAAAACATTATGTCTTTCTAAGTAGTCTCCAAATCCCACTCCCATGGCAGCCTGATAAAAAAGAGGAGATCCACCTCCTGTGTCCATCTCTACCGACTCCTCAAATCGTACCACTGTGGTTTGATAGTTGCAGGTCTTAGAGGTACACTAACAAAGTTTTCCTCACCACCCTCTGCCAATGCAGAGTCACTTGCCTCAGAGGGTGATTTCTCTAGAGTTGGCTCAGGGTCACAATCTGGAAATTCCTGAGATCTCTGGCATGGGACTGGTAGAGAACAGGCCCTTGGTGGGCCCAGGAGAGATGCTGAGCTTCTGGACTCATCCATTTGAGAGCTGGAAAACTTCAAGCCAGGGAGAGGTGCCACAGATTGTGCGTAGACTGAAGTAAAGGGCGGAGAAGTCTGCCTAAGCTCTGACCACCATCACAGCTCTGCTTTGCCAGTGCTTGGCTGACTCCATGTGGCAGAAATTGAAGAGAGAGCCAGAAGACCAATCAGCATTTACCAATAAGTACAGGAGCCTTCACTCTTTGGCCTACTACTGATTAATACTACAGGATTTACCACCGTAAAGTATCTACAGAAGAGGAGCTGTTCTTAGATCAAGGAATATTTACCGCACGATTGCAGTAAGTACAGCTATATTTGGTCAGGCATCATCACGAGAACCTTAGGAATCTGGTACAGTTACATCTGCTCCCTCTGAAAATGAGAATAGAACTTTTTATCTGCACCCACACACTGGCTGTGATGTCTATCAAAACAGTGACATGAATATTAACCTCTTCAGAACCAGGACCTTACACAACAGAATGCCAGTTTGGAGATGCCACACATATTCCCGACGGAAGTTTGAAAGGAGTTGGTGGCTAGGAAGTACAATACTGCTGGGAGTTTCAGTGTAGCAATGGCAATGCCTGCCAAGCTGCAGTGCAGCATCTCTGCCTGCAGGAGGCGACAGATCTAAGTAATGGCTAATCAAATGAAGATGACTCCGACACTACCTTCCACTCATCTTGCAGGTTGCTGCAACATTTGCAGTACACTTCTCCTGGTACACTCCCTGGGGGTCCGAACATGGTGTTTCCCCTCTCCAGATATCGTTTGTACATTCACAGAGCCTGGACTTTTTTCTTGTCCTCCTCTTCCTCCTTAACTTCAGCAATGCTGCTGAGTTCAGTCGGTGAGGCATGGAAGTACTAACCTGTGAAGAGGTTTCAGGAATGAGGTTTTGGTTTTCTGTTTGAAACCTTGATATAGTCAATCTACCCTTTGAGCCCTCACCTGGCTGATCACGTGTTGGGTGAAAGCCTGCCCTAAAGCTACCTCTGTATGGCAAGGGGCATCCTCCATGACCTATAACCGGTTTTCCCTGCCTCATTTTGCAATGTACAAAGATAGCACGGTGGCTCAATGGTTAGCACTGCTACCTCACAGCGCCAGGGATCCAGGTATATTTCTACCCTCAGATAACTGTCTGTGTGGACTTTGCACGTTCTCCCCATGTCTGCATGGCTTTCCTCCGGGTGCTCCAGTTTCCTCCCACAGTCCAAAGATGTGCATGGTGGGTGGATGAGCCATGGGAAATTGCCTATGCATCTAGGGATGTGCAGGCTAGGTGGGTTAGCCATGGCAAATACGGGGATGTGAGGATATGATAGGGGCTGGAACTGAATGGGGTGCACTTTGAAGGGTTGCTGCAGACTCGATGGGCCAAATGGCCTTCTCCTGCACTGTAGAGATTCTGTATTGGTAGCCTTAGTCTTTACTTCATTTCCTGTGCATGTGACAATGAGCTCAAGGAGATTGGTGATTTTCATTATCCGATTCAATACAGCCCTACAACCTTGGAATTTATGGCTTACATAGCAGTTTCATACCCATGTCCTTAAAAGGCCTGGGAATGCACCTGCACAACTCTCAGTTGAAATAGTAACTCCGGGCACTATAATCACTGTTGGCAAGTCTTAGGCCCTTCTTCTCAGAGTTAAATCAATGACGGAACGTGGCTACAATTTTGGTGTTAGGAGGCGATCCAGCTCGTTGACCTTGAACCTGCAGTGAGTACCTCTCTCAGCACCAAGACCTCATTAACTGAGTGCTTGTGCGGTGGTCTTTCTCAGTTTTTGTTCCACTGCATTCAGTTAGGTGTGTCTGTGCTGAGTAGTAGTACAAACAGACCTCAGGACCCACTCTGAATGGGACTGCACATTCTCTGTGGGGCTTTTGTTTGTGAGCCAATTTCGGAAAAAGGTAGTAGGTTTTGTTAACGTTGCACTGAATTCATTCACACTCGATCCTCCCCCCTCTGTGCCACAGTTTTACCCTGTCACTGTAGATGGCCTTTCCTCTGCTGCTCCTCTCTCGTCCTTCAATCAATCCCTATGCCTATTGGCCCATTCACTGTCTCCCTTTGTATTCCTCTTTCCCAATTTGCTTCCTCCATTCCCTGGGGTCTTTCCAGTATATGCAAAGACCACGATACCACTAAGTTATACTGCCCACCATTCCTCCCAACCTAGCTGACCTATATCTGAAGTTTTTGAGTTGAGCCCCCTGTCAAGTTAAGGCCCATTTGTCTGCTCTGACCAGGTTTGCTGGAATTAGCCCATGCAGCTGCTTTGTTTGGGCTGGCCTAATGGACCCAACTAAACTTCACCAACTGCGTACACCTAATTCTTCTCCTTGGTTGCCCCAGATGAGCTTCATCCCTTAAAAACTGCAAGCAGGGTAACAGTCGGGCTATGAAGAAGACAAGAAGTTTGTACTCAGCAAAACTTATTGGAAAAGGCCAACCCTAATGGGGCACAAGATTCACACGTACAGTCCTTTTTGTGAACACACAGTTTGTGCTGGACAAGGTGGAACTCGCAAACATGAATTCTGGGGGAAGCAGTGTTAAGATCCTGAGAGCTTAATACAAAAACTGCAAGCCACCATCAGAAAATTGAATTTCTGTCTCCCACCTAATTAATCTCCCCTGTCAGCCCTTCTAGATACGTTGCAGGCCCATAAAATTCTGCTGCGGCTGCTCTTGAGGCCACATCTTTTACAATTTCAACTTCACTTACTTTTACAGTGTATTCAAACTCCAAGTCCTTTCCATTAAGTCATGGTTCTGAATGATGTTTGGTACAAACTAGTACAGAATTGCTGGCCCAGTATACTTGAAGGTGCAGGATAATAAAGTGTGAAGCTGGATGAACACAGCATGCCAAGCAGCATCTCAGGAGCACAAAAGCTGGCGTTTCGGGCCTAGACCCTTCATCAAAGAGGGAGATGGGGTGAGGGTTCTGGAATAAATAGGAAGAGAGGGGGAGGCAGACCGAAGATGGAGAGAAAAGAAGATAGGTGGAGAGGAGAGTATAGGTGGGGAGGTGGGGAGGGGATAGGTCAGTTTAGGGAAGATGGACAGGTCAAGGAGGTGGGATGAGGTTAGTAGGTAGGAAATGGAGGTACGGCTTGGGGTGGGAGGAAGGGATGGGTAAGAGGAAGAAGAGGTTAGGGAGGCAGAGACAGGCTGGGCTGGTTTTGGGATGCAGTGGAGGGAGGGGAAGAGCTGGGCTGGTTGTGTGATGCAGTGGGGGGAGGGGACGAACTGGGCTGGTTTGGGATGCAGTGGAGGAAGGGGAGATTTTGAAGCTGGTGAAGTCCACATTGATACCATTGGGCTTCAGGGTTCCCAAGCGGAATACGAGTTGCTGTTCCTGCAACCTTCGGGTGGCATCATTGTGGCACTGCAGGAGGCCCATGATGGACATGTCATCTAAAGAATGGGAGGGGGAGTTGAAATGGTTCTCGACTGGGAGGTGCAGTTGTTTATTGCGAACCGAGCGGAGGTGTTCTGCAAAGCGGTCCCCAAGCGTCCGCTTGGTTTCCCCAATATAGAGGAAGCCACACCAGGTACAGTGGATACAGTATACCACATTGGCAGATGTGTAGGTGAACCTCTGCTTAATGTGGAAAGTCATCTTGGGGCCTGGGATAGGGGTGAGGGAGGAGGTGTGGGGGCAAGTGTAGCATTTCCTGCAGTTGCAGGGGAAGGTACCGGGTGTGGTGGGGTTGGAGGGCAGTGTGGAGCGAACAAGGGAGTCACGGAGAGATTGGTCTCTCCGGAAAGCAGACAAGGGTGGGGATGGAAAAATGTCTTGAGTGGTGGGGTCGGATTGTAGATGGCGGAAGTGTTGGAGGATGATGCGTTGTATCCGGAGTTTGGTGGGGTAGTGTGTGAGAACGAGGGGGTCCTCTTTGTGCAGTTGTGGCGGGGGCGGGGTGTGAGGTATGTGTTGCGGGAAATGCGGGAGACGCGGTCAAGGGCGTACTCAACCACTGTGGGGGGCAAGTTGTGGTCCTTGAAGAACTTGGACATCTGGGATGTGCGGGAGTCGAATGCCTCATCGTGGGAGCAGATGCGGCGGAGGCAGAGGAATTGGGAATAGGGGATGGAATTTTTGCAGGAGGGTGGGTGGGAGGAGGTGTATTCTAGGTAGCTGTGGGAGTCGGTGGGCTTGAAATGGACATCAGTTACTAGCTGGTTGCCTGAGATGGAATTCAACTCACTGATTTGAGTTCTACTCATACTTGAAGGTGCATCCTTGTTTGTCTGCTTGCTCTCTTCAACATTTAATTTCCCAATTTATCTCAATTAATATCAGTATTCCACTGATGATAGCGTTTCATATTGTACATCTTTTAGTTCAGTCAGATCATGGTGGCTCAGTGGTTAGCACAGATGCCTCACAGTGCCGGGGACCCGGGTTTGATTCCACCCTCGGGCGACTGTCTGTGTGGAGTTTGCACATTCTCACTGCATCTGCGTGGCTTTCCTCTGGGTGCTCCAATTTCCTCCCACAGTCAAAAGATGTGCAGCTGAGGTGGATTGGCCATGCTAAATTGCCCATTGTGTCTAGGGTGGGATATGCAGGCATAGGATAATGGGTGGGATGCTCTTCAGAGAGTCAGTGTGGACTTGATGGGCCAAATGGCCTGCTTCCTGCTGTAGGGATTCTATGATCTATATTAAATTTGTATAAATATGGCTTGGCCCATTCATTTACCAGATGTTGACAGAAACCAGCTGGTCTCCTAACATATCTAAATAAAAGCTGCAGCAGTTCTCAGACTTCTCACAAGCATGAAGAGAAGCTTTTCACATGAAAAACACAGTGAACATTTCATTTGTCATTAGCCTGTACAGTACAAAGCAACGAAGGAGCGAGTGACAAGGTAGGTGTTCCACTGATCTGCCACACTTCCATTTGATTCTAAGCTGAGAGAAGGTGAAAAAAATCTCCACTTGTATCCTTCCTTTCACATCACAGAACATGTCAGATTGCCTCAGAGTCAATTAAATATTCTTGAAAAGTAGTCACTATTGTAGGCATACATGGTTGCCAGTTTGTGTACAATGTCCTACAACAAGCAATGGGATAACTTATTACTCTGATTATTAGATGATTTAGGGATAGATATTGGCTAGAAAACTAAGAACTATCTCGACTCTTCTTCATGTAATGTGTCAGAATCTTTAAAACCCAGATCATTAGTTATGTACGCCGCTCATCTGATGGGTAGCACTTCCTGCATTGCAGTACTCCCTTGGTATTCCATACAAGTATCCAGCTTGATTATGTGTTGAAATCTTGGAGAATGGCTTAAACATGCAACCCGACAACAGCAAAAGTTCTACAAAGTACATCATACTGATAATTGGAGATATTAAACAAAAAGCATTTTAATGATTTACCGAGGCTATTAATCAACAAGAGATCAATAGCTCTAAAATTGCCTGTCAAGTTGTCTGATTCAACCTGAATCACTTCAGAAAACTGCAACCACAATGAGTGGGAGTCTTCACCACTGTTAGAATTACCAATCAAGATAATGATTTGCGGTCCACAATCAGACAGCAGGCTCAATGATTTTTGTTGTGCTTCTAATACTGATACTACTGTTTGGTTCTGTGATCAAACAAGTCTGTTTCAACTATGATGTGCTAATTTGAACACAATGGCAACCTCAGTAGCTCATCATTTGGGTTAGGAGCTGGGAACAGCCTTTGTCGTACTGTTGTATTAATACATCAACATTGTACCGACCTGAGGTGGGGTACCAATGAGCTGGATTTGTAGAGAACTGCTTACACAGGTATACACAAAAGCAAGATGGCATGCCCTATTTCAAGGTCAAGTCCTTCCAATTTGTACATTTTCCCTCCACAAAAGCATTTGTGATGCAATATGGCAAGGGCTGTAAGAGATGTATGCTGAACGTCTGTTACGTTTTGCTAAACTGCATGACCTTTTAAGTTATCCAAGCAAACTGCACCAAAAGTCCTCACATTTTCCACATTTGTGTCTGATAGGATTGCAGTATGGTTTGAAACTTGAGTCAACGGTTACAGTGAAGCGACTGGAGAAATGTGTTCATTCTTCCCAGAGTGGAAAAGAATACACAAACTGAGGATGTTGAAAGGGGGAATGACAGAAGTATTTAAAAATCAGGTGGGTTCTGGATACAGTGCATAGGGAGAAACAAGAGGCCACAGATTTAAGGTAATTGGCAAAACAGAAAGTGACTGCAACATGAGGGTTATATGGTTTCATGTTGTGAGTATTTGGGATCTGGAATGCACTGTCTGAGACGGTGGTGGAGGCCATTTTGATCAAGGTGTTTCAACAGGAAATTGAAATCTGAGGAGAAAGAATCTGCAGTAACATAGGGCGAAGGGTGAATTGTTCCTTCAGAGGCCAGGTATGGCAGCTCAAATGTCATTATAACCATGCTTTGATTCTATAAAGTCATGCTGCCCCTTGGGTTATCAATAGGAATGCAGTTTCAGCAGCACATAAAGTATCAGCAAAACGGAAAAGATACATTGCAAGGCTCATTGCAAGGCCTGGGTGAGTGATCCATGGAATGGACACCTCAGAGCTCCGCATATGCAGATATCTTGGACATTCAATGATAAGTGAAGCTCTCCAGTTCAGCTGTGGTGACTTCCGTATCTGATTCCTAGCTCCAGTTTGGGATTACCCTAATAACGCCAACACCAGATCCCTATTTGGCACCCTGGTGTGCTTATTCCAAGCACTGTTGACCTGACACATGGGCAAGCTGAGATTTGTGAAGTGTCAAAGTTCCTGAGAGTGTGTAAAATGTCTTGGAAAACCTTTGTGCCAGCGGTGGCTCAGTGCATAGCTCTGCAATTAAGAAAAGCATGGCATCAAGTCCCAAGCCCGAGACCTAAACTCAGATTCTGGATTCATGTTCATACAGTGTCATACTGAGGGAGTATCGCACCGTTGCATTTGCTGCCTTTTTGGGTCTTCGGTGACCCTATCAATTCTAACATACAAAAAATGAGTAAGAACATCATCCTGGGGTTGTATTTATTGTACAACCAATCACCAGAGGCGATTACCTGTTCATCTTGCTGTGTGCAAATTAACTGCTATATTTCAATAGTGATCACAGCTGAAAAAATAACTTGCCCCTTGTAAACCACTTTGCAGTGATGTGAGGTTGAGAAAGGCCCAATATTGATTGCATTAACGTAAGAATGATGCTTTCCCTAACATTCCTTGAGCATTAAAGATTTGGGCACCATGGAAATGGAGTTATGTGCTGGCTTCAAAGTTCAAGCAGGAAAGGACATGTCACTCTCACCTTGATGCCCGTCAAGCTATGGTTAACAGTCTAAACAGGATCTGCTGACTGGGCACTGCAATTACCCATCTAACTAATCAGCAGCCGCTATCGATCACATCTGTGATCATCTTTGAAGGTAGCAGCATGATTTTCTTCATTTGGGACCTTCAACATTTCTCCCATAGCTGTGCTTTAGACAACCAAACCTGCAATTTGCCACCTTGGATCACAAATGGTTTCATTTTTTCTGGGCTGTTCAGGGCTAGCACTGTGTCTCTCTCTTCCACTTTCCAGTTCATTTGTTCTTTTGCTTAATTTCTGCCTGAATGCTACAGGAAATGTAATGTTTTTTTCTCTAAGTCCCACTGTGTTACATTCCAGTGACTATTCACTATTATTACAAGAAGCAACAGGGAGTTGGCAATCAAACAGAATACTAGATGTTACTAGGAGCTGCATCATGTGTCCAGATCCCTTTTAATACTCTTTCATAAGATAAATTGGCTGGGCTCAACACTGGAATTTTATCTGACCAACCAAGGTTTTGTATCACTGTAATGCACCAGGTGGCTTAAAAATTACTCTCACCCGTAAGAAATAATGTTTGCATTTTCTGGATTCCACTGTAACTTCACTCCTACTACCCCACAATGAAAGAATTGCCAACTCTTCAGATTGTGAAGAAATCAGATTGTGGAAAATTCATTGGTATTCTGTTTCATTGGGCACTTCAAGGTATTTGGCAAAGGCACTACGTGGCAAATCCGTATATTTTTTGCGCAAGTTGACTTGACCTTGGAAGGCATGAATTGAGAGGGTGACAGAAGCAGATTCAGTAATAACTTTCAGAAAGGGAACTGCATACATATTTAAGGGGGGAAACATTTGGAGGTCTGAAGGGAAATAGCAGCTAGGTAAGACTAATTGCAACTCTTCCAAAGAAGTGGTGGGGGCACTGTGTCTCAAAAGCCCTCCCCCAAGATGTAAAACTCTATGGTTCCCATAATTGCAGGAAGGTGCTGAAGTACTGGTACAACTCTGCAAGACTAGGGGGTGAGGCCCTGAAAAATTTAAGGGTGAGATCTCATGTTAACATTTCTCATAGTTTTATTTTTCTCTTTTCCTAGCAGACACTTGGCCAAATTTATTGGTTGGTCATTTTCCAAACAGGAAAACCAGCGGCAAGAGTCTACAGCCAAAGGTGAACCTCAGCAATCAGAAGGAAGGTGACATTAGGACGTGGTAATTTTGAAACAGCATCCTTTCAGAGGGATGGAATGATAGCTTGGAGCTTGTGTTGGCAGAGGAAGGTATTATGTGAGACTGTTCGCTGTGCGTGATTGGTTAAGCCTGGGTGAAGACTCAGATTAAAGCAAACAAAGTGGAGAAAGAGCTGAGCTAAAATGTGGGCTAAAACATTTAAAGTGCTGTAAATAACCCTGTTACACACAAGGCAATGTGTGCCTCACCACTGACTTCTCAACGGCAACTAAAGCAGGGAAATAATGCCAGCCCTGCTAATGCCACTCAAATTCTAAGACCAATATGATTCAGAAATCTATGGGCATTCCCTTTCTGAGGTCACATGGAAAATAAGGCCAACTGGGAAAGTGATATGGAGACACGTTCCGGGGATAGAAAGAAGAAAACATGACACAAAAGAAAATGCTGCATCTTGCTTGCCGATATAGTGCAACACATTATTGTGTATGGGAACAAACTCATAAGCAATTAAATCAGCAATTAGCTAAGCCAAGCAGTAAAATCTGGGTCCATAGAGAGGAAGGTCAGTTGATTACAGAAACACGAAACGGCTCCTTTTGGGCCTTGCCGAAATTCAACCGAAAATTTGCTAATTGCTGTCTCCAATAAATTCCCCACCCAGATTGACAACATCATAATTACTGCACCTCCAAAAATCAATACTTTGTGAATGCTCTAATGTTGTAATCTGCAATCTATTTTAAATTTCATTGTCATGTTTTCAGAGATGCTGGTGGCTTGTTCTCCTGATCATGTATGAACCAGCCGCCAGCCATGCTACTAATTTCCTTTCCACCAGTAACAACTTGTCAATGAAAGAAAACAAGATTATTCACATAATCAATGAAAGGCACAGAAAATCAGGTCGGAGCTATTTGCTTTCAAAATTTACTCAGCACACCATCTACCTCTCGACCTCTTTTCCTCATGATATATTTGACATTTTAGCCTTTTTTTCCCAATATTACTATGAAGTACGCAAGTGTGTGTGTGTGTATGTGTGTGTGTGTGAGAGAGAGAGAGAGAGAGAGAGAGTGTGGGCGTGCGCGCACATCTGCAGCCATGTGCACATGCTTTCATAGACATACATACAAATGATTGCTTGTGCCTGCAATACAAGTCCTGGATCCACATATGTTTATGCACACGTATGGTGGTAGGGGAGTGGTTTGACAGGAGGTGTGGGAGGGGGGAGTGGATATCCACCTCCAGTTCTTTGCACATTATCCTGGCAATCATGTACCAGACTGGTATTTCCATTTCCTAAACCTTTCTGAATGTGATAGCCACAAATTGTGTCTGAACCACATTATATTTTTGTTTGTTCCCTCTCGGAGCAAGATTCAAATGGCTCCAGATGCATTTCCTACAGACTCCCCAAACCACCCGAGGCAGCATTCATCCCATCTTCTATGTCTTATCCTGGCAGCTGTCGGAGGAAGTAACTCACCAGTGGTGAATATGCAACTGAGAAATTAAGTCTTTGACACTAACATTTTTCACAAATTGCTTTTGGTTGATCATGAACACTCAAGTATCCATAGTGTAGCTATGCTTGGTTGATCTTTAATTAAAATACAACAGAGAAAATTTCTCAATGGTGACAACCTAGGATGAACAACTGTGTCTAGTTGTTTCTGATAACTGCAGTCGGTGAGAGGTGAGCTAATGAAGGGCAATCATTACCAATGAATCTATTTGAGAACTGAACTTTAAACTTCTTGGGATGAGGACATCTTTGACAATGCCAATATTTATGAACTATTCATCATTGCCATTGAGAAGTGATGGGAAGCCACCATCTTCAGCAGTGTTCCTGTGGTGTTTTTAAGGAGGCAATTCCACTCAAGCAGTGATGATGAATAGCAGGTCTTGCATGTTTAAATTAGGACTGTACATGACTGTACATGCTTTGAGAGCTGCCTTTGTTGGTGGAAGTAGCAAAGGAGTCATGTGGGATCAATTCCTGCACTGGATAAAGTTACCATAACCAACTCTCCTTCTCAACATCTCCCCTAGCCTGAGGTGTGGTGGCCTACCAGTTTAACCAGTCGCCTTTCTCTAATGGTACACCAGAGCGGGTAGAATTAGGGCAACTTCATGTTTATAAGTTGTGGCTTGGGAAGTTTTACCAAAGAAGCTTCTGGTTGTGGTAAGATAGGTTAAAGGGTGGTAAATGGATGAAAACAGTGGGAATAATTGGTGTTTCACGAGCAAAGTGGTCAGTCTGGCAATGGGGAGAGAGATTTGGAGCTCAGAGACAGATAGAGGTTTGGGAGAAACAGTTAGATGTTGTTAAAAGGTGCTAAATGTTGATGATATTTAGTTTCATTTAGTTCCCTACCTAAATCCGTATCAGGGAGGACCAACAGGGCTTTGTTATATATTGGGAGAAAGATGGCACCTCCAACGATGCAGTACTGCCTCAGTACTAATCCTCCAACAGTACTGCATTCCCTCATTATGTACCACCGGCAATGCAGCACTCCCTCAGTCGTAACCCTCCAACAGTACAGAATTCCCTCACTACTAACCCTCCAACAGTGCAGCACTCTCTACATACTAATCTTCTGACAGTAAAGCATTCCCTCACTTCTGACCCTCCAACAATGCTGCATTCCCTCAGTACAAAACCTCTGACAGTTTTGAACTTCAGTATTGACCTTCTGAAAGTGAATTATTCCCTATGTACTGGCTCTTCAACAGTGCAGCACTCCCACAGTACTGACCCTCTGACAGTGCAGCACTCCCTTAGCACTGACCGTCTGACAGTGCAGCATTCCAACTTACTGACAGGTGCCATCTCATATTCAGCCAGTATGGAGCTCCTATTTCCACGGCTTCATGATTTTGGTGGTACCTGCTTTGCTCTTGAATAACAGGAATGGCCAGGTATTCCCAAGAGTGCCATATCAGTGCATACATCTTAAAGTTTTATATATCAATGTAAATTGCAAGAAACAGCACCAATCACTCGTGGCTCATGGAACAAATGGGCAACTCTACAACCTACACTGCCTTCAATCCAAAACAAAAACCACCCCATAGTATCTGCTCTACTCACAACTTACTTGTGGCAGGACACCCCCAGCAGGACAGCAGAATTGTGCTCAAGGCAGCCCTGAAGAGACCAACCACACCCAACTCATGGTGCACTCTGGCTTGTGACTGGGAATGAAGATGGCACATTTGGGAAGGAACTGAAAGTTGCACAAGTCAGTCTGCCATTTAAAGAACAGAATTACGGGACAGTTAGTCTAATCTGTTATCAGAAAATTATGAGAATGCATAATTAGCAATGGAAAGGTGGTACACCTTGAAAACTTTCAGCTGATGTCAGAGACCAAACATGGATGTGTCATGCCCATTGAACTCAAATGAGCAATTTTGAAGATGTGGAAGGAGTCATGGACAGGGACAGAATTTGTCCATAATAATGTGGAGATCAAGAGAGTATTTAATAGTGTACCTCGTAAGAAATCACTCATAAGGTTGTAACTTATGGAACAGAGGGAAAATTATTCACCTGCTTACAGGACACCAGTTGAGTAACAACTGCACTAATGAATGATGTAGGGTTGATTTGACTGTCCAGTCATTGCAAGCAGTCACCATTATTGATGCTAACTTTTATTTTAATTCTGGATTTATTTGATTTGCTGAGTTCAAATCCCTCACTACGTGCTCAAGTTCCATGAACATTATGGCAAAGGCATCTACAGTAATGTAACTCTGTCTGACCAAGAATGTAATGTTCAATATTTGACCTTAGGATGAATATATTAGCCTTATAGCAAGTGTAAACATACATTTAAGATAATGATACGCAAATTTCAAGTTGTCAGTCTCAAGGAGAGAGTAATACACAGGAGTTATATTTTCTGGAATTTCAAAGGTTATTGGGTGCTCTGAGAAGTTTTAAAGATATAAAAGTGGTACAGATAGGGTAAAACTCTGATTGGTAAATCCAGGACTAGATGATCTTGTCCAAAAATTGACAATGCATGTGTGGTTGGGACAGTGTTTTTCTCACAAAGGGTACAGATATTTGTAACTCTTCATCATAGGGCAGTTGATGCTTGTTCCATTGTTCTTTTTAAATCTGAGATTATTAGATTTCCATTAACCAGAGTTATAATGAAATAAGGGGCATAGGTGAATGTATGAAGTTGGAGCACAAATCAGCTGTGATTCTCTTGAATGAAGGAAAGTACTCAAGAGGCGATAAGGGCTCCTGTCACCTACGTGTGGAATATATGTACATGTGAAACCACTGTTGCTTTTGTGCAATGTTTTGTCACCAGAACACGTAGAAACTGCTAATCCTTGACCTGAGAGTGTTTGATGGGGACAATGTGGAGGGAGCTTCACTCTATATGTAACCCTATGCTGTACCTGCCCTGGGAGTGTCAGATACGACGATGACGGCTGTTGCTATGACAAGACCAGCTTTTGTGCTGAGAAGGAAGGCCAACAGTTATTGAAATGATCAAGGAAATATTAATATCGGCAGATATATCGGCTCTTGGTAATTGAGAACTGCCTGCAATTGTTGCCGCAAATCATCATCGATTAGATTGGGAGCTGTGTCTGTTCAGATGCAGACGAATGTTAAAGGTAGACTAAATCAATGTGCATCTCATTCTTTAACTGAAGAAGAACAAAGTAATCAAAAAAGAGGCTTTAGCTGCCAACTGGGCATGTGAGAAGTTTGCAAATTACAACCTGGATGTTCAGTTCACAATGGAGCATCCTCACATATCTTTGGTTTTTCCATTGAATGTGAAAGAATGACCAAAGAACCCACAAAGAGAATTTGAATTGGAAGAAATTTGATTTGAATACGTGAAGGGGAGAAACAAACAGCAGTGGATGCACTATCACTTATTCCTGTAGCAAAGCTTGAAGGCAGGGATATAAATTTTGTTGAATTTTCTCTCACAGAGACCATCACTTCACTTATGACAAGTACAAACTGACAACAACACAATGTTTAAATTATAAGAGTTTGATGAAGAATGTGCTCAAATCCATCACTGGGTGAAAGGAATGTATTCTGCACAGTGACAATTTGAGGCAATATTTTGAGCAATGAAGATATCCATGTACTGTGGATTTCTTGTTGCTTCATGATGAGAAACTGGTAGCATCTGGAATCCTTAGACTCAATATACATCAGCGGTTGCACCAGAGTCATTGAAGCATTACTAAGTGTCCTGTCAGAGTGCAAAACTCTGTTTGGTAGCCAGGACTCTCAAGTCATTCACAACAAAAACAAAGTTGCTGGGAAAGCCCAGAGGGCCTGGTAGTATCAATGAAGTTAAAAACAGAGTTAACGTTTCGGGTCCCATGACCTTTCCTCAGAATTCAAAGTCATTGGCAAAGATGATATTCAATTGCATCATGAGTGCTATCCATTAAGGGAATCACTGATGGCACCCTCATTTATGTCTAGATGATTGACAGATCTTTTTGAACTCAGTGGAAAGATCATTTTGATACAGCTTGGTTGATATTCAAGGTGGGAAGAGATAAAAATCAACAGACCTCATGAGCTGTCATTGCAAGGCTGAAAGATATTTTTCCACACATAGGATTCCAGATTTGGTCATTTCAATGGCCCAAAATTTTCTAATGAATATTTCATCGAATCTTTCAGGACTAGCTCACCAAGATGTCCACAGGTTAGTGGTGAGGCCCAAAAGGGGAGTGAAGAAGATAAAGGCTTTATTGAAAAAAATGCAATAATAACCTGGCTGTGCATGCTGTTGATACGAAATAGACTGTGGACTCTACTTCCTGTGTTTTGAATACCCTTATGCAGCAGATTTAGATAACATAAGGGAGAAGGATGATGTGTGCCATTCCAATCAGTGTAGACTTCCAACCATCACCAACAGCACTCAAACTACTAGCTGTCCAGGATGGACACTCAATGTGGATTCACAATCAAAACAGTCAAGGCCAAGGTCTTCAGAATACACTAATCTGTGATCCTATCTTGGGGAGATAGAAAATGCAACAATGTATAGAATCGGATGTGCATTCATTTCTACAAGGACCTGAACTTCTAATAGCACTCCCTTGATCTTCGAGAGAGAGGCCTGAATAATGATCTGCTGTGATCTTGCAATATTTACCCTGCCCAACAGAGTTGGAGAGAAGATGTGGGCAGCTCAACTTTTCCATCTGCTCCAAGCCAGATGAGAACTGCGACAGGTAGACTGGTGAAACTGCCCGTAACTGTTACCTCTGCGAATCAGGCAATGAGGCCGGAGACGGAGGGGAGATGTAAATAATAAAATGAAATGTCACAGGTAGAGTTGGAAATTTGGGGACATGCAGCATGAAGGGTTAATATGTATCTAAGACCACAGAATCCCTACAATGTGGAAGGACACCTCTCAGCCCACTGACCCCTCTAAACAGCATCTCACCCTGACCCATCCTATCCCTGTAACTGTGCATTTCCCACAGCTAATCCACCTAGGCTGCACACTTTAGCAGTACCAATCCACCTACCCTGCACATCCTCAGAGTATGGGAGGAAAGTGAAGTACCCAGAGGAAACTCATGCAGACATGGGGAGGATGTGCAAAAGCCATATAAATAGTTACCCAAGGCTGGGATTGAACCCACGTCTCTGGTGCTGTAAGGCAGCAGTCCCTGCCACTGAACCACCATGCTACCATCCCTCTGTGATATCCCGGGAAAGTGGTGTGCTATCATATGACTACCAGGAGATTGCGGTCTTTACTAACCACATGGTAGAGACGAAGCCTTGTTCCGTACATAGTTAGTATTTACTATATTTAAATGCTGCCAACCAAAATTCTTGCATTCATTATCAACCCCAATCCCAGAGGCAACCAAAACAGAACAGCAGGCTTTGTAACAGAAACTACACTTTGAAAAGTACTACTTTGGCTGCAATGTGCATTGAAACATCCAATAGTCATGAAAAGTATTATACAAATGTAAGTTTTTCAGTTTAGTTTTGATATATCCGACATATGTGGCACCTAGATTTGATGGGACAGTGTATAAGGAACATTTTTCTGTATCTAATCCATTGTATAATATACTTGCACCAGAATGTTTGAGACTGGCACTTAACATGATGAAGATACCCAGCATTCCATCAGAAGCAAATAAATTGACCGTTTTGCTGAAAATCATTGCACAGCTATCACTTAGAGTTTTTCAGGTTATGTCCATCCAAAGGTCATATGCAAAGGTATTAAAACAGATTTATTGGAAAGCCTTCTCATTGCTAATTAAATATTTGTGCATTTAGAACATCCTTTAATATAAACAAATATTATGTAAATGATTTGTAATTTTATTTCCTGGCACAATCAGGGGTTACTGATTTAGACATAATTTAATTTTAATACCAGTTTGACAACGAAGCTAATGAAAGTTATAGAAGGTCAAACAAGGATATATTTTGCTGCATACATTCCAGGAGCGTCTAGCTGGCCTGGACTTAGCAAGTAAAAAGGACTGAGGAGATCTGAAAGATGGAATGAATAACGAACTGCTGTGATCTTAGAATACTTACTCTGCCCAACAGGGACTAGGGACCAAGGGGAGATTAGTGTTAGGTGGGATACATGGAAAATTAGCATGCTATCCAGTCTTACATTTTCAATGCATGTGAATAATTACACTTAGGCTGCCTGTCAAACATAATTAATTGTTACATCAAACAACTCTGATAGACAGGTAAGAGATGGGTTTACCTATTTGGCATTTAGGGCTACGCTTCCCATAGGGTAAATGTTATTACCCGGAGAGCCAACTGGAAAAGGAGGGTACTGGAGCCAATCTTTATTTGGTGTTACATTTATTTACAGAATGAAGCATTACAAGCATACACATCCTATCTCAATCACACACAGTTTCAATTAGCATGTTCCTGTATGTGCCTAATTATTACCCTCCAGGTGCATATAATTAAACACAAGTGATATGCATTTAAGAGATGCCCTTCCGTCCTGTTAAAGAAAACTTAGAAGTAATACACACAATGGATACAAAACAGATCAAAAAAACTTCTATAAACTGTGAAATGTTTTATATTGTGACCTGGTCACCTCTAGGGTTAGCATTAAAATTGATACACCACATTTCTCATTTGTATGGTAGGCAGGATGTCTTTTCAGCTTGCTAGTAACATTCTGCTAATGGAAAATGCCATTTGGATTGCTATTGCATATCAGAGTATAAATTTGCTGGCTTCACTTGCTGCTCAATTTTTTTTAAGATTACACCTCCTGGAGTAATTGAGGTAGGCCAGGATTTTTCATGTCAGAAGGTGGCAGGTTGTGAGTATTCATGAGTATGTGCAATACACAGTGCGCAATGATCACATCAGATTGGTCCGCATTCCTCAGGAGAGCACAGTAAGGGAATGGATAGGGTGCAGCTTAGGAGATTGCTGCTAGGGAGAAAGTTGTACTGTGAAGAGCTGTAGGAATCCCAAAGCATAAAGTGATCAATGAACGTAGGTTTGCAGTATACTGTGGTCATTGTTTAACAGTTACTAATCATGGCTGACGCTGAATATCACTATGAAGCAAAGCAATGAGGTAGCTCTCAAACTCTACCTCAACCCATACCAGATAGAACCCACACTATTGGCATTTTCCTACACACACCACAGTTAGCCAACTGAGTTAACCAAACATCTCCTTAGATTTGACCCGATGTTTTAAAGCCTACATTGAATGTGGAGCCAGGAGCAACAGGTGTACTCCCCCTTGTGCTGAGTACTGTAATTGCAGGCTGTCATTGGTCCAGCAGTTCTAAGTGAATACTTTCCCCATTCAGCTCAGAGCTCTGTATGGATTGAAATAACTAAAGCACAACAGACAGGGCGACTGAGTCTGAGGCATTAAAAGAAGGATTACTTTGATTTGGGAACCTGGATTGGGGAAGGGCAGTGTTGATTAGGGGCATCCCAAGGTGTGCCCCAAGGCCCAAAGCTCCCAGAGACACATAGGCCCTAACTCCAGTTCAGCGCATCTCCTGGTAATGGTGGACGAATCTAACCCCTCTCCAAACAAACCCTGCCCCGCCCCCGAGTAGCAGTGATTCTGCTCATTGGAGAACATACAAACCAACAAATTAAGAACAGGTATAGTCCATTCAAACCCTTCAGTCTGCTCTGCCATTTCTAAGATGCTTGCTGATCTGATTGTGCCCTCAAGTCCAAGTTTCTGCCTATCCCCAATGACCTTTGACTTCCTTGTCAGTCAGGATTCTATCTACCTCTGCCTTAAATGTATTCCATGAACCTGCCTCCATTGTTCCCTGCAGAAGAGAGTTCCAAAGATTCATAACCCTCTGAGAGAAAGATAATTCCTCCTCATCTCCATCTTATATGGAAGACCCCTTATTCTTAAACTGTGCCATCTAGCTTCAGTCTCACCCCAAAGAGAAACATTGTTTCAGCATCCAACCGGTCAAGCTACCTCAGGATCTCCTCTCATTATTCTAAACTCAAACAGATACCAGTCTAATCCCTCCATCCGAAATTTCATTTGAGTGAACCTTCTCCAAACGACTCAAATGTATTTACATCCTTTCTTAAATAAGGAGATTAAAACTGTGCGAAGGTCAGGTTTTGGTCAGGGATAGGAGGACACAGCCAATAAGGAAGGCATCTTATGAAACAGCATCAGGAATGCCAATGCTGGACACCAGGCTCCTCTGAACAAGAGACAGTTCACTTCAGGGGCCAAAGTTTGTTACAGAAACCACAAGAATGGCCCTGCATGAATAAGAGGAATGGCTGACATGAGGTTGAATCCAGTGACATATAAAGGTCAGGTAGGTGCGACAGTCCTGAACAAGCACATTTGATTTGACTTGATTTGATTTATTGTCACGTGTACCGAAATACAGTGAAAAATACAGTGTTTATGAGTGGTACAGGCAGATCACAGCAAGCAAAGGATGTCCAGATCAAAAAGACTTAGAGGCATACATGTTACATTTCAGGTTACATTATTTGAGGCTACAGTCCATACAGCAGTTTGATAATAGGTGGAAACAAGATATGGAAACAACATGGACCATATGAAAGCTGCAAACTCACAAACAGTGTGGGAGCAAAATGTCCCTGGCTCCTTGGCGGTCTTTCTGACCGTTCTGGAACTGCTGGGTTCTCCCTCTCCATCAAGCGTTGAAGATACCTCAGCATCTGAGATGAACACGGTGGATGTCACTGCCTCGATGCATTTACTGCCTGAAGAAGAGAATGAATTTCTTCCAAAATGATCCGAGCACAAAAGGAGAGCTACTGTGTGCTACACGCTACGTGTAACTGAGGCAAAATTGAAGGAACCTGACCCAGTGATAAAACAACCTATAACCTAAGAAAAGAATTAGCATATGTCATCAGAATCGGGGGAAACAGTGATGGTAATGAGGTCAGCAAGATCAATCACATAGACTATGAATTCCCTGATTAGGGCTGTTAATCTGCTCTAATCAGGGAGCTCTGGCTAAAAATAGGAACAGAAGTGTTGGAGATAAGAGATAATGGGAACTGCAGATGCTGGAGAATTCCAAGATAATAAAATGTGAGGGTGGATGAACACAGCAGGCCAAGCAGCATCTCAAGAGCACAAAAGCTGACGTTTCGGGCCCAGACCCTTCATCAGAGAGGGGGATGGGGAGAGGGAACTGGAATAAATAGGGAGAGAGGGGGAGGCGGACCGAAGATGGAAAGTAAAGAAGATAGGTGGAGAGAGTATAGGTGGGGAGGTAGGGAGGGGATAGGTCAGTCCAGGGAAGACGGACAGGTCAAGGAGGTGGGATGAGGTTAGTAGGTAGATGGGGGTGCGGCTTGGGGTGGGAGGAGGGGATGGGTGAGAGGAAGAACCAGTTAGGGAGGCAGAGACAGGTTGGACTGGTTTTGGGATGCAGTGGGTGGGGGGGAAGAGCTGGGCTGGTTGTGTGGTGCAGTGGGGGGAGGAGACGAACTGGGCTGGTTTAGGGATGCAGTAGGGGAAGGGGAGATTTTGAAACTGGTGAAGTCCACATTGATACCATTGGGCTGCAGGGTTCCCAGGCGGAATATGAGTTGCTGTTCCTGCAACCTTCGGGTGGCATCATTGTGGCAGTGCAGGAGGCCCATGATGGACATGTCATCTAGAGAATGGGAGGGGGAGTGGAAATGGTTTGCGACTGGGAGGTGCAGTTGTTTGTTGCGAACTGAGCGGAGGTGTTCTGCAAAGCGGTCTCCAAGCCTCTGCTTGGTTTCCCCAATGTAGAGGAAGCCACACCGGGTACAGTGGATGCACTATACCACATTGGCAGATGTGCAGGTGAACCTCTGCTTAATGTGGAATGTCATCTTGGGGCCTGGGATAGAGGTGAGGGAGGAGGTGTGGGGGCAAGTGTAGCATTTCCTGCGGTTGCAGGGGAGGGTGCCGGGTGTGGTGGGGTTGGAGGGCAGTGTGGAGCGAACAAGGGAGTCACGGAGAGAGTGGTCTCTCCAGAAAGCAGACAGGGGTGGGGATGGAAAAATGTCTTGGGTGGTGGGGTCGGATTGTAAATGGCGAAAGTGTCGGAGGATGATGCGTTGTATCCAGAGGTTGGTAGGGTGGTGTGTGAGAACGAGGGGGATCCTCTTAGGGCGGTTGTGGCGGGGGCGAGGTGTGAGGGATGTGTTGCGGGAAATACGGGAGACACGGTCAAGGGCGTTCTCGATCACTGTGGGGGGAAAGTTGTTGAAGTGTTGGATATCTGTTCACCCTGAGAGCTGGTTCTGAGAAAGCTGGATCAATGTCAAGGACTCTCTACATTTAAATAAAGGGTGACTTGGTGACGGGATACCAGCCTCTGAATTCTCTTATTCAATTTATGTTGAGTGGGACTCTTTTGCTGTCTCAAGTCCGCATATTGGGAGCAATACAATGGCTTGCAGCTGGATCCTGAAGAATATTTTAACCGTTTGGCCAAGCTGAGCCTTGTTTTCGGGTTTGGCTGTGAGCTGACCTAGAATCCCTCTGTTCAGGATATGGCCTGAGTGCAGGCCAGGCAGCATCAGAGGAGCAAGAAAGCTGACGATTTCACACCTGGGGATACCCACGTCTGAATTAAATAAAAACAGAGGTACAAACGCAGTGTCAAGAGGGTAGAAGCCCAACAGTCACTCAGTCACTGCCTACAGAATACAGGATAAACATTTAAGAAGACAAAGAATGAAAATGTGGGACCAAAGGTGAAATAATGGGGCAATCCCATAAAGTACAGGGTGAGCTGCCATCAGAGAACGTGATTGACTGATTTGGTTTGTTCTGGGGAGGCCTGAGGTTGAATTTAATTCAGTTCCCAGGCCTCTCTATTCTGGCATGGAATCACAGCCCAATTTATGGAGCTCAAAAATGTAGGCCATGCTACTTCCTTAGAATTGTAGAATCCCTACAGTGTGGGTTGCAGGTCATTCAACCCATCAAGTGCATACTAACCCTCTGCACCCTCTTAGACTCACTACCCCTCTAACCCTGCATTTCCCAAGGTTAATTCATTTAGGCTGCATACTACAGGCAATTTAGCCTAACGTGCACCTCTTTAGACTGTAGGAGGGAACCAGAACATCCATGGGAAACCCACACAGACAAATGGAGAATGTGCAAACTCCACACGGACAGTCACCCGAGGGTGGAATTGAACCTTGATTGCTGATGCTGTGAGGCAGTAGCACTAACCATGGAACCACCATGCCACTCCTTCTTCAGTACTGGTGAGGCCACAGCAGGTTCAGGGCAATTTCCTGTTCTGCAGTGGAACGGGAGTATTCCCAAACTTAAAAGTTACATCTCTCGGTCATGTTTCTTCATCCACAGCTGCTCTATCTGAATTTCAAATTGTCCCTCCTTGCAGGATCAGAAAGCACAAAGGACGTTGTTTAATTAAATATCTCCAACACTGTTTAATGCGATACAGGAGAGAAGTCAACCTGCCCGCTGTGCTCATGATTAGGAGTCCCCCACTAATGAAAGTGGGCTTAATCACAGAATGAAGCGGTCAACAGCTACACAGCAAGATAATATGCCATGTCACCGTAGCAACACAAGCAAAGAAAATCACCAGCCCTCTTCAGGTGACAGGACTAGGAAACTGAGAGACATTGCTAGCCCAGTAACTTCTGGAGGAAAGAAAATGGATTTATGTTTGAGTTGGGGGGGTGCCTGTCAAGCAGCATGAGAATCATCCCAGGGAGCAATTGCAAAGCCTTCACATTTCCAAGTGCTGACTGGAGTCTCATTGTGAACTGTCTACCCTGAAGGTTTAATCAGGTGGCCTACCCATCATCTCTAGCTATTAGTTAGTCATTGCATCTACCATGGCCTCCCTACAACAATCACAAAGAAAATGACCCAAAGCCCAATTGGATGATGCTTGACTGTTAGCCAAATGGCATCCTTTTTTTTTCAAATTTTCAATGGTGCGCAGCGGGTAAAGAGAGAAAGGTCCAGGAAAATGACAAAAAAGAAATTTCTTTTTTAGTGTCCCTATAACTTTTCTGCAGGATTGCAGATGGAAGTGGGTCCTGGAGATTAATCTTCGATTCTTGGAGATTTCAGACCAATCCTGGAGGTTTTGCGTTTTCTGAGGGCCAGTTTTTAGTCTGGACCCAGTCTGGGTCCAGATTCCGCAAATTTTTTAAACCACAAATATGAGGCCCAATGATCATTGAAAACAGTCCTTGGGCCTCAGTGTAATTCTCTGGGAGCAGCTATCAGCTGATTCCTCGAAAGGTTTTATTATATTGTTGCAAAGTTCCAAGACAAGGTGGGGTGGCACAGCCATTCAGTGGTTAGACCTGCTGCTTCACAGTGCCAGAGACCTGGGTTCAATTCCACCCTCGGGTGACTGTCTGAAGTGGAGTTTGCACATTCTCTCTGTGTCTGCGTGGGTTTTCACTGGGTGCTCCAGGTTCTTCCAAAGTTACGCAGGTTAGGTGGATTGGCCATGTTGAATTGCCCATAATGTCCAGCTACGTGGAAGCTAGGCAGGTTGGCTGTGAAAAAAGCCAGGTTACAGGGATAGGGTAGGGGTCAGGGTCTGTTGCTCTTCAGAGGGGTGATGTGGACTTGATGGGCTGAATGGCCTGATTCCACACTGTAGGGATTCGATGATATGAACAGACAGGTAGTGTGCCTTCAGAATAGTTGGACAGCATTTCATTGTTCCAGGACAGAGATATTGGCCTCATCTTAAGAAGTAATAGTAGAAAATTGTTTGCAGTTACTGTATCTTTGTTCCTTAAGCTAGAAAGCATAGACACTGAGTATCTATTGCAGTGCAAATAGTTAGTATTTCTAATATAATCTTCACGAAATCTGTCTCAACAAGGGCCCAATCATCAGGGTGTATGTCCCCAGGACTAACATATGACCTCACAGTTCTTGGAAAAACTAAACATAAGCATGACCCAAACTCCCATCAATTTGTGACAGTGGCAAGGAAAGATGATCCTGTTTTCAACTGTAAGGAAATTTCAAAGTACCACAAGCCAAATCAATTTCTTCTGATTATTCTACTCATCAAACTGTTAAGACCTGATCCTACCAACATAGACAACAATACAAAATAATGTCTACATCACATTGCAAAGATGATTTGCGAAGGTATCTTACTTTCTGCAACTTTTTATCCCCATATATTACAAATCTTGAGGTCAAAGTCTCTCCTCTTTGAGATCTTCTTTGCTAAGATGCACCATAAGACGATCAGCAGCAATTTTTAATCTCGTAGCACCCAGCACACCCAGTGTCAACTTTTAATATATTGATCCTTCCAATATTGGTAGTAGATAGATCCAGAAAAGCCTTGAAGCATATCTATCACAGGGTGACAACGTTATTTCATTTGGTTCCATGGTCTTTACAACAGTTCAGGCAAACTACTCCAATATTGAAAGAGAAACTCTTGCTCTAGTTTTCAGAATATAACAGTTTCAAATGAATTTATTCTGCAAGACTTTCATTGTTCACACTGACCACAAACCATTGGAAAGAATCTCTGATAAGCCTCTCGCAAATGCACATCCACCATTCCAATGACTACTGCTGAAGATCTAAGGCTACAATTTAGATGAATGATGCACATCAATCTTCCCAAATGACCATTTGCAATTTTCTTGGCTGTCTTCTAAATCCCATTGGATTGTATTGAATCTAGACTAGAACATAGTGTTGACATCAATCTCATGCATCCTGGTCCCAGTCAAGCAGAGCAGATTCAGAAAGCTATGCCAGATGATCAGCAGCTGTAATTGCTGAAATGGATCGTCATTGGAGGGTGGATTGAACACATTCATCTGGTCACCAAACAAACCTGCTCCTTTTGGCCATTCAGAGATTGGCTAGGGCTTTCAAAGAATGATAATTCCACAAATTCTGTCTCAAGACAAACTAGACCATACACGTATAGGTCACATGGATGCTAGAATAAAAGTAGAAGCTTGGCACTTCAGCCCATCTAATTGGCTCAGTATCAATGAAGACAGTGATCACCTGATCAAGCCATGAGAAACATGTCAATTCTGTCAATCTCAAAGTCAGAAATCAGACAACACCAGGTTATAGTCAACAGGTTTATTATCCAAACCTTCGTTTATCATGTGAAGTACCAAAAGCTTGTGATTTCAAATAAACCTGTTGGGCTATATCCTAGTGTCATTTGACTTCTGAACTTATCCACTGCCAGTCAAACACTGGCACGTCCACATCATGTCAATGTCAACAATCAAGAGAACCTTTCATTCCATACAGGATTCCTCCTGAGCTATGGTGAAAGATTGTCTCCGATATTTCCCGCATCCACGGATGTGATTAGCTGTTGACCATGTCTCCCAATTCTCTTTTATGTAGCAAATCAAAGATACACAATAAAGTTAGCACATTGGCAACACCATCCAACATGTTTGGTGTTGCTGAGCAAAGTTTCTCTGACAACAGTGCACCACACACCACCTCCCACCCACCACCACCAACACCACCACTGTAAAACATATGAAGGAAACAGAGTGATAGGAGATTATATCTTCTCCTTACCACCCATGGTCTGATGGTCTCTCAGAACACATTATCCATCTGTAAAATATTTGATCATTAAATATTAAGTAGCTTGCCAAAATCTTTAGCTATACCACCACTCTAGGCAATGGTTTACCCTCACTGAACAGCTCCCACATTTGGAAGGCAAGCCTATCTGATTTTTCACTCCCATGCAAACACACTGGTGAGGCCTCTTCTGGAGTCTAGTTCTGATCTCCCTGTCATAGGAAGGATATTATTAAGCAGGACAGGGTTCAGAAGTGATTTACCAGATGTTGCTAGGAATGATGGGTTTGAGTTATAAGGAGGGGTTGTTTAGGCTGGGGCTTTTTTCACTGGAGTGTAGAAGGTTGAGGAGTGACCCTAGAGGTTTATAAAATAATGAAGGGTATAGATAAGTTAAATAAGGTGTCTTTTCTCTGGGGTGTGGAATTTCAAGATTAGGGGGCATAATTTTAAGGTGAGAGAAGAAAGATTTTAAAAAAGACATTGCAAAAAGGCATTTTTTTAATACAGAGCAGTTTTTGTGTGGGATGAACATCCAAAGGAAGTGATGGATATGGATACAGTTGCAATATTTAAAACACATTAACATAAGTATATGGATAAGAAATGTCTGGAAGGATATGGGCCAAGCGCAGACTAGTTTAGGTGGGACTAGTTTAGTTTGGGAACATGGTCAGCAAGGACTGATTGGACTAAAAAGTCTGTTTCCACACTGTATGGCTTTAAGAATCTATTACGGCTGTATGTCAGGCAATCCACCACCTGTCTTGACCTGTTCTCCCTTAGTATGCACTGTTTTCCTCCTGGAACAGGAGAGAGAGGCAGATATTATGAGAGATGAAAGTGGGTGTCACAACTGCTACTGTTGGTGTAGTTGGGAAGTTACCCGAGTGAGTGAGTGAGTTGGCAGCACAGAAGGAATGCAGGTTTGTTAGTGTCAGGGGTTGGAGTGGGTGATGGCAAGTGAGGAAAGGTGTTGCATGCAACTGTGAGAGTGGCACAGCTTGAGCCTTAGTAGGCACCGGGTACAGTAGCAGAATAGAATGGGTGGAGCCTGGAGCCTGCTGACAGGGGTACTGGTGGAGGTAGGTACATTAAGTGTGTTTAAGAGAATTTTAGATAAGCACATGAGTATGCAAGGAATGGAGGGATATGGACCAAGGGCAGGTAGGAGGGATTAGTTTCATTTGGCATCATGTTTGGCGCAACATCATGTGGGTCAAAAGGCCCTTTCCTGTGCTGCACTGTTCTGTGTTCTACATTCTATATAATATATATCTTCCCCTGGAATTTCCAAATTATTGATGAATACATACACACAATGAATGAGACAATGACAGATGTTCATCCAGCGATCATTGGCTCAGCGAGAGAATGGGACTTAATGTGAGTTAGGATGCAGAGGCCAGAGCTTTGGATGAGCTGGTGTTTATGAAGGGTGGGCTACATGTGTCTGCATAGGGAAAGCATTAGCATTGGCATGTCCAATTGTAAGTAACATCCAGATGAGGGTTTCAACAAAACTAATGGTGGAGATGGGTCATATTACAGAAGTAGGCAGCATTAGTAGCATCTAGAATACAGCAACCTTGCACTATCTTCTTGGAAGTAGATGGTGAGTCCTTGAAAAGGAAGCAAAATGCTCCCAGTATGATGCTCATTGCTTATGGAGGCAAGCCATCAGCTTATCTATTGTTTGGGTTCTATAAGAAGCAACTTCTGAATGACTTCACACTCACAATACGAGGCTACACCAAGAGAAAATTTGCATTAAAAGGTACCTTAGCTCCAAACATATATTCAAATAGCTTCATTACAGATTCTTTCCACACTAAATTGATCAGAGATCCCTGAAATGCCGTTGGCTTTACCGAGACTTAAAGAAAACAGAAGTCTAGCCAGAAAGGGAGAGATTACTGTCTCAAAGTTCCATCACCACTAAAATGTGGGGTTTGGGATTGTGATCTGAGATTAAATTGCAACACTTGCTTCTGAAGGAGAAAAGCAGCGTGTGGATTTGGCATTGTCAGATCGCTTAAATGATTGCAACATTCAGCCAGTGCCAAGTGCGCTGCTGAGTGCCTGTGTGGTCAGAGGATAGAATGAGGTCAAACCATTCTGTAGTACATTATGGTGGCGGGGGGGGGGCGGTGTGTGGAGAGGGGGAATATGACCATGACTGGAGCAGATGCCGAAGACAATTCTCCAACTTATTCCAAGCTGGAGGCGAAACACAGCAGGCAGACAGCAGTCTCAAAGAATTCCCAGCAATGAGTTGCAAGTTTTCATACAGGAGACGGAGTCTTTGTTTTTAAATATTTCAGAGTCATAACCACTCTGCAAATATCTACCAGGAGTGGTCATGGTCAGTAAAGGTCTCTTCAAATGCTCTATCCCACATACCCCCTCTACTATCCTCACAAACTGAATGCTGCATCACACACCTAATGCTCTGGACCCACACCTAACAGCCAGGGCCATACTTCATGCTGAAGCACTTAGCGAAGGTACAAGTTCCATTGTCATATCATCCAGCTTTCGTGCACTGCCAGGTATTCAACCATGAGAGCTTCAATGCTCAAACAAATTGAACCACACTCATTGACATTTGCCAATCACTTCTGCAGGACAAGGTGGCACACAACCAGAGGCAGCAGCATTTAGCTGGCAGGGACATTCCTACCAAATCCCCCTCATGTCCAGTTTCGTCCCATCCCACAATCCCCCAAGCTTTACAAGCTGTAGATCGCATCAGCAGCAAACCTCTTGTTTGTCATGCGCCCCCACCAACCCACTCTTGTGTGCTTGTGCTTTTAGATACCCAAGAACTGTCACCATGCCAGGCAGTGGTGGCAGAGCAACAGGTCAAAGGGGAGGAGGACAGAGATGATGAGAAGACAGGTCACTCAGTCTCACATTCCTAACCACAAGCTCAGACTCCAACATAGTGTGCACTTTAGAGGTCAAGAAAGATATAGATCAACACATGGTGACAAGCTAGGCAAAAATAGGTTACAACCAGGGCATGTGGGCAAAGGTAGCACAGGTACCAGATCACTGGAGACTGAGGTCACACATGACTTCTGCTCCAGAGAACTACAATGAGGGCCTTGATGGAGATGAGTTATGAAGAACGGCTGGCGGGCATGGTCAATTACATGCTTAGGTAATGAAATACAGTTCTGGTCGCCACATTGTAGGATGGATGTGGAAGCATTGGAAAAGGTGCAGAGGAGATTTACCAGCATGTTGCCTGGTACGGAGGGAAGGTCTTATGAGGAAAGGCTGCGGGACTTCAGGCTGTTTTTGTTAGGGAGAAGAAGGTTAAGAGGAACTTAATAGAAACATACAAGATGATCAGAGGATTAAATAGGGTGGGCAATGAGAGCCTTTTCCCTCGGATGGTGGATGGCATGAGGGAACATTAGCTTTAAATTGAGATATAGGGCAGAAGTCAGAGGTAGGTTCTTTACTCAGAGAGTAGTAAGGGCATGGAATGCTCTGCCTGCAACAGTCGTAGACACGTCAACTTTAAGGGCATTTAAATGGTCATTGGATAAATATATGGATGACAATGGAATGGCGTGGTTTAGATGGGCTTCAGGTTGGTTTCACAGGTCGGCACAACATCGAGGGCCGAAGGGCCTGTACTACACTGTAATGTTCTATGTTCTAATATAGTAGGAAGCTTGCCATAAAGTTGTGCTCATGATCAAGTAGCATGGGGCTTGCCGCAGGGCTCTGTCATAGTCGGAGTTCATCCTTTCCAGCAAGAACACATTTGTATCAAGCATGCTGCAGCATCTGATATCCAGTCTCTCAGCGTCTGTATCACAGTTCACGCAGCAGCCACTCAGCACTATTTCTCTGCAATGCCAATGTCAATTCATTGCTGTTATGTATTGCACTGAGACTACCACGTGCTGACCAGCACAGTTAAATTAACTTTATTCCCGAGCTGAGATAGAGGTGGAGAGGGCACGATAACAAAATGTTCAGATATTGCAATATTCTACATGCTAGTGAATACTGCCGCCACCACAGTCTTGCATACCAGTGTTCAAACCAGATTGCAGGGAAATATAGTGTCTCTAATAGGTTATAAGGATAGGGAAGCACCACTCTGAGGAGGTAACACTGGTTTGGTGGAACATAAGCCTACATTCTCTCGTCAGGACGATAGCATTCGCTCTCTCACTACTGCCACTCTACCTCTGCCCTCGCCAGTCCAAGTTCATACTTTCCATGCCAGGATGATGAAGACCAAAGCTGGATTCTCCAGTCCCAGAATTGCTCGAGGGTCTCTTACAAAATTATCTGAATGTAGTGTGGACCCTAACTTTTTCTCATTTTAAAGGGAAATATAAAGTGCAGTGTTCTACATGCAATGCAACCTGTCAAACTACTTGGCATGAGGCAGAGCACGACTTATTTAAACACTATCCTTAAAATACAACAAAAGAAAGAGAAATTTAGAATAACTTAACTCCTGGAAAACTTAACACAATAGTTGATAAGTAACCATTACCAATTAACTGTTTCAATATAGTCACAATGTATGAACACACCCCTTGGCAAAAAGACAAATTCAGAAATCCCATTCTCTCACATGTAGTGTAGCAGCAGAGAGAGAGAAAAAATATCAAGCAAAAACTCAGAGTAGCAACTGGGAGATCTTTACTGCAGCTTCTAAGCCTGTTGGGTTTCCAACAGCAACTGTGCTGAATCTCAAAGCTAAGAAACTGAAAACTAGAAATCCTGGTCTGTGGCCACACCCATCAGGCTGCTTCTATTGTTCCACCTGTTAAAACAAACCCAAGGTCTCACAAGTTTTATTTAAATGGAATTCCAATTAGATGGATTGGTATTCTGTCTTAAAACCTCTCTTTGAAAAAAAGGACAAAATAATGTCTTAAAGCCATAGCATCATCAGAAACCTTATGCAGAGTAAGGCACGGTTTGGTTTAGTGTCCGCATTTTGCACTGTCCTCAAGCAGATGGGGAGATGTTGAGGGATGAGATTTCTGCTTCTATTTTTGTTCCATTGCCATCACAGAATAACATCTGTATTCCATCTATATTTATGATCTGGTGATAATAACAGGATAATCTGCTTCTCCTTGTGGATGTTGAGAAGTCAAAGGCACTCGTACAGTTCTAGGCTCCATACTATAGGAAGAATTTGAATGTAATCCTAAATAACCTTCTTCACTGTCCACAATACCACCAATTTTGGTGTCATCTGCAAATTTACTAACTATGTCTCTTAGATTCTCATCCAAATCATTTATATAAATGAAAAACAAAAGATCCCTATGGAACACAGCTGGTCACAGGCCTCCAGTCTGCAAAACAATTCTTATGGTTGACAACACTTCAGTGAGATCATGTGCAGCTCCCAGTAATGACTGATATTGATAGTGTCAGGTAATTAAGCCCAACATAAAAAGCTAAAGATATACAGTTGTTCTGCTCTGACATTGCTTATGGATAATTTATTACATTTGCTACAATATTCAAAATCTTATGCGAGACAACTTCTCGTCACAAATTGTAGACCTGCTTTTGCATCAATATTTGCCATTGGAAAACGTAATGTAAGCATTTAATTTAACAATCAATTTAGAATTCATGGCATCCATCATCAGCACCCTCTTGGGTGTGAAAAGATCATTTGCTGCAACATTAAAAATTAAAATATTTTAAGTATCTATGCATATTCATGCATTACAGAGAAAAAATTTTGCTGGCAGTTTGTCCAACATAAAAGCTAACACAAAATACATTGACTCAGCTCCCCTCCAGTTACTAATTGATCTATTCTGCAATTCCAGTTTTAAAAGAACCATAAGAATAGGAGCAGGAGTAGACCATATGGCCCTTTGAGCCTGCTCCACCATTCATTACGATCATGACTAGTCTGATTGAGGTCTCAAATCCAATCTCCTGTCTTTCCCCCAACCTCATTAGAAAATTTACACAACTCAGCCAGGAATAAGCTCAATGATCCAGCCTTCCCCACTTTCTAGGGAACAATATTTCAGAGGCGAATATCCCTCCAAAGGAAAATATTACCCCTCAGTTCCACCTTAAAAAGGACATCTCTTATTCTTAACTTTGAGAATTCGGCTACAGTTGAGAAGTCTTGCTTCAACCGCGTAGAAGCTTGGTTAGACAGTGCATAGGCTATTGTGTGGCATTTTCGTCTCCTTAACTCAGGAAGGATATTATTGCCATACAGGTAATAAAGGTTCACTAGGCCTCGTTCTTGGCATGGCAGAACTGTCCTGTGAAGAGAGATTGGGCAAACGGAGACTCCCTACTTGACAGTTTCAAAGAATGAGAGGTGATCTCATCCATACCTAAAAATTACTTCAAGGAATAGATGGGATAGATGCAGGTAAGATGTTCCTCCTGGTTAGGGAATTTGCACGGGGTGCAATATAAAAATAATTGAGAATGATGTTTAGAATCAGGGTGAGCAGAATTCTTTTAATCAAACAGTGGTGAATCTTTGGAATTCTTTACCACAGTGGGCTGTGGAAGTTGTGTATTTGTGCACCTACAGTAGAAGTTGTTGGATTTCTGATTATCAAAGGCATGAAGGGTTATGGAGATTATATGGGTAAAGACATTGTCATGTTTAATCAGCCATGACTGCATTGAATTGTGGAGCAGATTCGATAGGCTAAATGGCCTACTGCTGCTCCTGTTTTCCTTTATTCCTAATTTCTATCTTATAGTTCTAGTGTTCCACGTAAGAGGAGAAAAACATTCCTGTATACACCCTATCAAGATCCCCCTAGGATCTTACATATTTCAATAAGATCACTTCTGGATCTTCAAAACAACAACAGGTTTAACCTTTCCTCATAAGGTGAGCTCTTCATCCCAGGAATGAATCAAGTGAATCTTCTCTGAATTGTTTCGACAGAAATTCTACTCCTTTCCAAATGAGGAAGTCAAGACTGTACAAAATACTATGGCCGTGTTCTCGACAGTCTCTGTGTAGCTGCAGTAAAATTTTCCTACTTTTGCATTTCATTGTCTTTGCAATCAATGGATTCTCAACACTCAATTTTATTAAGCTATTGAGTCACACTGTACTTTCTGTCACTGTAGTATTGATAGAGATTAACTAACTAGTACATGATATCTATCAATAAAGGCTATTTCCTAGGACATATTCTCTATTGATACATACTATTAGCACACAGTGTTCATCAGCAGAGGATCATAACTGTGTTTTGGCCATTAAAGAATGCTACACAGAGTAACTGTGAGTACAAATCAATCTCCAGCACAGAGTCAATTTCAATAGAGCTTTCGGGCTAGACTTTGGTTATTGACGGAGATAACTTGAGTCGAGAAATTTCACAAATCACTAAGCCACCTCAGCAAAATGTACCATGGATAGTGGGTTATCTAGTCTGGGGGCTGTGGCTGGTTTGCAGGGTGGGGTCTGGTCTGCCAACGCCAGAAGTAGATGCCAGGAGGACACCGGGACAGGCGAGTATTGAGGTGAGCTACTTGGAAGACCCGGCTCAGCGGCTTGGTCCCAAATGGTGTCAAAACGATTAGGCTGCCTCTAGCAATTACCCCGTTCATCCCCTCACTCCCACACCTTCAGCCATGACCCCTCATTACCCCACACCCAAATCTCCCAATGTCCACCAATGTGCAAGGGCTCAACAACCATGAAGGGATGAAAAAAAAATTCTGCAAAACTATGACAATTCTCAGTAAATGGAATTAGTGGAAGAATGCTATCAGTACATTATATCTATCAACACCGAGCATAAATATCAGCGCAGAAAATCCATCAGTACAGAGTAACTACTAACATCATCAGTGCATGGCATCTAACAGTACAGAGTAATTGTCAAGACACAGTAACTATCTGTACATTGTAACTATGGTTATAGTATATATCTATATATATCAGTTGTAGCAGAATGACAGCTCATGTGATGACGGCCCTAATTCCTGAATTAGGGAATGGTCACATTTAAGATGAAGTCTGTAGACCCTTTAGGAATCTTGATTTATTATTGTGTGATGTTGCTGAGAAACATTGTGACGCTGTTATTAACGCATGCGTTCTCTATCTTACAGAGCTCTGTTCTTCTGTAGTATGGCAGGCTGAGAGAAGCTTGCAGCCGTGAATCTGGATTGCTCAGCTCATTCCAGACATGCAAGCATTTGTCTTTGTAATGTACAGATGTAGGTACCAGCTATTGTAATAAAAACTTGTATTTTGCAGCACTCCGTGATCAACGTCTCACTCTTATGTAAGAGGAGCTAACATAAATATCACATCATAATAGTTGAAAAATATCAACTATCATGTCAATATCTCTTAACACCCTAGCAAAAGTAATGGGAAGAAGATTTATCCAACCAGCTGACCATAAAGGGATGAGATTTGAGAGAAAGAAGAGAAAAAAGCTAAAAGATTCTGGCAATGGGATTATCTTCTAGTACCAATATTTGTAACAGAGATAGAAAAAAACAACCTTAAAATGTGGCAGAAACCGATAGTGGAACATGAGGGCATAGCGGGAGCTATAGTGGTCAGCTTGCAAGCTTTGCTGGATATAAAAACATCAAGCTATTTATGTAAGCATGCATCTCTCAATATAGAGATACAGTGTGCTGACATCAACATCAGCCTCGAACATCAGATACCAAATTGCAAGGACACATCTCTGCCGTGGATAACAACACCCAGTCAAACTGGAGGAGTAAGTGCAATCTGCATTTTAAGCTTGGAAAGCCCCTTCGGGCTCACTTATTTTTGAGACAATAACCAGTACTGATGCTTTTAAAAACAGCTCTGAATATTCTACCAAGTCATTTGAAGGTGAGGGGAGTCAGATCACTGACGGTCAATATGTGGTTTACTCCCTTCAACTGAGCTTAGAAACGTCTAATTGCAGCTTTTTCAATTTGATGTGCATGTGTGATGAAGAACTGACAGTCTGGCTTTGAGGTGTAGAGCTCCTTTAATGTTCTAAACCCAAAATCCAATTGTAGAAAGATGAGGCACTTGGTGATATAGCTACTGCTCATCCTATCCCCTGGAAGCTGACCGTTACAGTTCAGTTTTGTTGGGACATGCTGTGCTTTAAGTACCTGGTGATTGAAAGCACTTGTGATCCGTCAAAAAGAGTATTCAGAACTGAATCTATCCTCACAGTATGCTTTGTGCACAACGCGTGTAAGGGAGAAAAAAGACTTTAATTTCATTTTCATAAGCTTGGCTGTCCCAAAATACTTTGCAATCAAATAATTAATTATGTGCAAAGTCACAGTTGTTTAAATATCTCAGGCAGGTTACAGATGTAGCTGACAGATGAGGACTTGAAACCAGACTAGTGGAAACGAATGAAGATTTATTAAATACTTGCACTGGGCACAGACATGCCCAGTGGGATTCCATTCAAACTGTCCCTCCTCAGGTCTCAGTTCCATATGATTTGGGAATCACCAATGATGCACCAAGCTATTAGAATACGTACAACTAATAACCCCATGTCAGAATGTATGAAAACACATCAGCCAGTCTGATCAAAGCAAAAGGGTAATTGATAAGATTTTCTAATTTTGGTAATCTTGGTTCAGAGATAGACCTTAAACAGGGCACCAACACATAAGCAACATAAGCAAATAAATTAGGAGCAGGAGTGGGCTATAGAGACCTCAGGCCTAATTATGTCAATCTTATTGTAACCTCAAAATTGTAATCTCACCTTCACCTGATAACCTTTCAGCCCTTGCTTAACAAGAATCTATCCCAACCTTAGAAATATTAAAGACCTCTGCTTTCACCACGTCTCCAGGAAGAGTTCCAGAGACACATGACCCTCAAATAAAAATATTTTGTCTCATCTCTGCTTTACATGGTCAGCCCCTGATTTTTCAACAGTGACCCCTAGTTCCAGATTCTCCCAAAGGAAGAAACATCCTGTCTACATCTATTTCAGGATCTTCAATTAAGTCACCTCTTGTCCCTTTGAATTCCAATGGATACAAGCCAATACAAAGGTACTGATATGTTTCAGACCAAGTTCCACATCTCTACTTCCCTCAATGTGGGAAAGGGGCACTCTGATTTCACTCCTAAATGTGGACAGTGTTCTCTTTGAAGAGTAAGGGAGCATATGCCATCACAGTGAGCTGGGCTACTCATTGTATCAGTACCACGTCATTGGCATCATGTTGGAGTAAGCACGATGCTTGAAGTGTTGCCAGCAATCCTATTTCATATATTAGTCTTAAGGGCTGTTCAGTAATCTATGGTGGAAGATGGGCCACAAATAATTCTCATAGGAAGAGGCTCTAGTCTTTCACAAGAAGGTGTGGTTTACTGCACTTTAGCATCGATACACAGGTTACATTATCTCACAGGCATATGGCCTGTTACTTACAAAAGATAGGTGAGGCACATGTCTCCATTAGGACGCGAACTCATTCTTGACCCAGAGGCTGTGTAAAACCACCCGACTGAATGGAGCTCAGCATAGTACAATCATTAACTCTTTCAAAACCATTTCCTTATACCACATGACAAATGCTGTAACTCGGCAGGCAAACCCCAAAACCCTAACTATCATGTATGTTGGGGAATCACTTCCATTTGTAACCCAACACTCACATATGTGTGGATGAAACCCGTGTGCTGCTTTATCTTACACAATCGTTTTCGGGGCCCTCAGATGTCTTGCTGTGATCAAGTCTGTTGTGAGGAGATGAGACACACACAGTGGGTAGGTCCAAGTAAACAGTCATTGACCAAAGTAATCTTTTCATCATGGGATGTCAACATTGCTGGCTAGGTCAACATTTATTGCCCATCCCTAGAGGTCCTGGAGAAGCTGGCTGTGAGCAGCCTTCTTGAATCGTTGAAGTCCTTGGAGTGTAGGTACACTCTCTATACTGTTATAGAGGCTATTTCAGGCTTTCAAACCAGTCACAGTGGAGTTCACAGTCAGGCAGTGGCTTGAAGGAGAATTTGCAGGTGATGATGTTCCATGTATCTGCTGTCCTTGTCCTTTTCTGTGATAGTGGTTGTGGGTTTAGAAAGTATTGTCTAGGGAGCCTTGATTCATTCTGTAATGCATCTTGTAGATGGTACAGAATGCTGCTGCTGAGCATCAGTGGTGGAGAGTGTTGAGATTGGCAGACAATGGTGCCTATCAAGTAGGCTGTTGTCCTGGATGGTGTCAAATTTTTTGAGTGTTTTTAGGGTTGCACTCATCCAGGCAAGTGGGGAATATCCCACCATGATACTTACCTTGTAGATGGCAGACAGGCTTTGAGGAGAGAGGAACAACGTGCACACTGAAGTTCATTCTGGCAATCAGCCCTGGCACAATGAGCACAGCATTGATAGAACTCACTACTGGGCAGGAACTGCAGAGGACCACATGACTGGTAAGAAAATTAGAGGAAACACTAGTCTAGAAGGTGAGTCACTCACTGCAGGATTCTTAGCCTCTGGCCTGCTCTTGTTGCCACAGTATTTATATGGCCAGTCTAGTTCAGAATCTGGTCAATGGTAATCCCCAGGATGTTAGTACAGAGATGGTCATGCCATTGAACATTAGAGGGCGATGTTTTCATTTTCTCTTTTAGAAAAGGCGATTCCTTAGCACTTGTGATTAGTTACTTGTTAGCCCAAACCTGGATATTGACCGGGTCTTGTTGCATTTGAGCACGGTCTGCTTCAGTATCTGAGGAGTCGTGAATAGTGCTGAACATGAGGAAATCATCAATGAATTTTCCCACTTGAAATCTCCCCCAGTGAAAGTCATTGATGCATTTTATTTTTAAATTTTCATCGCATCTATACCTCTGAGAGGCTGGGAAAACTGCCCCCTTTAAGTAACACCAGCCATGAAGAAGCTTTAGACGTCACTCTATTGTACTTTGTTATGCCTTACCCAAAGTATTTCGGGTGAAGGGCTTTCTAACCTGCATTCTTAGTTCACAGGGCAAGGCTTGTTTTGTCATTTCCAACTTCTGGATTAGGTGGTTACTAAATGGAAGCAGATTGTGTGTCAAGATATTTCTGTTCAACATTTTGTTCAAAAGGTTGGGAAAGAATCCTAAGAGGAAGGTTTGAGATAGTGAGGACTTCAGTTTTAAAAACTGTATCTAGGTGATTAGATTCTGCTCACTTCTTCAGCATGCGCTATCCTGATTTGCTTGTTTCACTTTCAAGTAAAGTTCACTAGGCAGTGGAACTCTTGTGCAATTAATGCCTCACTAACCGAAAGGGTTGAGGTCGTTTAGCAGTGTCCCAAAGATACTGCTCGGTCTTACTGACTTACTCACAGATTCAACCATCCCTCTGTGTGGCTCGAATGTCAAATGTAAAATACACATGACAGGATTTGAAGCAATACCTCAGTGTGCTGGATAACATACATTCATCAATCAACAACACAAAACTCATATTGTGTGTCATCACATTCCTAAAGCTGTATGTAGAAACTGGTTGTCATATTTCATTCAGTGCTACACACTACAAGAAGTTTCTAAAGAGCCTGGAAATGTTTGATGGTTGGGAAAAGTTCTTCAATTCCTCTTTTTTAATGAACTCAAAAAAATGAGTACATTTTGGATCACGCTGCAAATTGTTTCAATCTCACTAGAGGTTAGAGAGGCTGAATGGTATACTTATTTAACCATTCCCCACCATCCTCACCAAAAAACATATTCTTGTAGAAATGCCTACGAATTTATTTGATCACGATTAGACTAACATAAAAGCATTGATCTACTCATTGTGTACTTAGAAATCTATCTAAATTCAGGTTGCTGATTCCCAGCATCATACTGAGATACTATAGTAACTGTATCTCTCCAATTCTTAATCCAGCTCCCTCACGCTGTTGCTTTGAACGCACTCCACCCACTACCCTGTGTTACTGACTATGTCTCTCCTGGTGTTAATCCAGCTCCATAACAGTCACTTAGTAATCCCTCTTCCCAGCACCCTGTGTTACTGACTATCTATCTGATGTTAATCCAGCTCCCTCACACATTCACTCAGTAACCCTTCCGCGCCCAGCACCCTGTGATACTGACCATACTTCTATTGATGTTAATCCAGCCCACTCACACTCTGCATTGTGTTCTAAACTATATCACTTCATGCTTAGGTAGAAACCAAACTCAACTTTGGGAGCTGAAAGACAACTATTTCATTTCCTTAGTCTTTTTGTTTGAAGATACAATGCCAAACATTCAAATAAGCAGCAAAAAGTTGTATCCTTGCTGCTGAAAGGACATTCAGTCCCCTCAATGTGCTGAATTAGCAGATATCAGCCAGGAGCTGTGAGATGTAGTTGGCCCCACCATGGAGGCCAATGTGCATCTTCATAACTGCATGTGGATACACAAACACACACACACACACACAGAGTGGGCGTTAGACAGGGTGATAACTAAACATAGTTGTACCCAACAAAAATGTCAATTTTAAAAGCATAGATCAGCGAAAATGCCACACCACACTTAACCCACTTTTGAAATGTTTTTAAAGTGACCAACCATCTTCAGAAGGAAGCATGGTCAACCAACATGTCTATGTGTTCCAATTTCCAAAGTGGCATGTCTAACTGCTAATTTATGTTGCCCTGCTCATTTCATTGAGTGATTGTGTAGAGAGCAGAAATTGCTTCGAAGGAACTGAGATGCTTTAATTCTGCTGTCCAAAGCAATCAGGCGAAGAAACTGCGAGATGTCGCAAGCATGTTAAATCATTTTTATGGGGTTAATGGAGGTTGGTACTGTAGAAGGAGTGAATTCCTTATTGTGTGTCAATATAGAGATAGGCATATGTCTCAGTGCTGCTGAATTGATTCATTAGCAGTATTGGAGTGAAACGCTCCCAGCTGACAGGTGGACTGAGTTGTATCAATGATTGATTGCTTTTACAGGCTCTTTTGGTAATGAATGTTCGAACCAAGTCCCTGTTCCTCATTAAGAAAGATGCTCGCAGGTGGGTTCTTCCTTACTAAAGTGAGAGACTTCCCTCAGAACACAATAATGACTATGGTTAACAGGAAGGAAATACACTGAAGAATCAATCACCTAACAGGCTAGGTGCAATTTCTTTCTGAAAAATTAGTTATTGGGTCATGAAGGTCTGCAGCAAGAAAAAGGCCATTTGGGCCATTGAGTCTGTGCTGGGCAAAGACAATTACCTACTTATTCTAATCCCATTTTCCAACACTTGGCCTATAAGTCCCGTATGCCTTGGTATCACAAGTGCACATCTAAATACTTCTTAACTATTTACGAGGATCGCTGCCTGGACTACCCTTACATGTAGAGAGTTCTGGATCCCCACCACCCTCTGGGTAAAAATACTTTTCCTCACTTTCCCTTACCTGATTGATCCTTGCACCAATGGGAAAAGATTCCTTCCTGTCTCTATCCCTCATAATTTTGTACATCTTAATCACATCTCCCCTCAGCCTCCTCTACTCTGAGGAAAACAATCCCAGTATGGCCAACCCTTCATCATAACTAAAACTCTCCAGTCCAGGCAACATTCTGGTAACTAAGGTTTTGGAGTAGATTTGTAGCTCGGATTGTGGATGTTATGGTTTGTTGGCTTGCCGAGCTGGTTTGTTGTTGTTCCGCAGATGTTTCATTACCCAACTGGTTATCATCATCAGTGCAGCCTCTAATGAAGCGCCGTTGTGTTTTCCTGTCTGGTTTTTAAACTCTGGAGCCCATTGAGCTGGGTTATATATCATATACAAGATTCCCTGCAGAGACTGTGACAAACACTTCATCGGACAAGCAGGAAGGAAATTAACAACAAGAGTACACGAACACCGACTGGCTGCAAAAAGGCACGCCCAATACTCACTCATCTCTATCCACATGGAGAAGGAGAATCACCAATTTGATTGGGACACCAAGATCATGGGACAAGCAAAGAAGAGACAGGCATGGGAGTTCCTAGAAGCCTGGTACTCCACGAAGAAAGCCATCAACAAATACACACAGCTCAACCCGTCCACTGCAAAGGGAAACCACAAGTGAGGTAATCCAGCTCAACGGACTGCCAAGTTTAAAAACCAGTTGGGAAAATGCAACGGTGTTTCATCCTGGTAAATCTCCTCTGTGCCTTCTCCAGTGAAATCACATTCCTCCTATAATATGCATGCCGGAACTGCACATAATACCCTAGCTGTGGCCGAAACAATGTTTTATACAGTTCCAGCACAACCTCCCTGTTCTTGAACTCGAAGCCTGGGCAAAAAGAAGGGGTACTTGCCCCATTACCTTTTAGGGGCCAATGGATATGTGCAGCAAGGTCACTCAGATCCTCGGTGCTTTTGAGTGTCCTACCATTCACCATGAATTCCCTGTCCAGCCCAAGAACATCACCTCAAATTTGTCAGAATTGTCTTCCATTTTCCACTGATCAGCCCATCAGTCCAGACCATCTATATCCTGTAATATAAGGCTATCCTCCTCCCTATTTACCACCCTACTAATTTTCATATCATTCATGGACTTACAGATCAACTTTTCCACATTCATGTCTAAATCATTTATATATACAACAAACAGCAAAGACTGCAACACTGTGGGACCCCACTGCACACTGGCTCCTAGTCACAAAAACATCCCTCAAACATCACCCTCTATTTCTTGCCATTCAGCCAATCCTGGACCCCATTAACTAAATTTCCTTGGATTCTATGAGCTCTTACCTTTGCGAGCAGTATCCCACACAGGACCTTAACAAAAGGCTTGCTGAAGGCCAAGTAGACTATATAGGGTGGCACGGTGGGTCAGTGGTCAGTGCTGCTGCCTCACAGTGCCAGGGATGCAGGTTTGACCCCTCCCTCAGGCAACTGTCTATGTGGCATTTGCATGTTCTTGCTGTGTGTCCAGGTCCTCCCATTTCCTTTCACAATCCAAAGATGTTCATGATAGGTGGATTGGCTATGCTCAATTATCCATAGTGTTTAGGGATTTGTAGGTTAGGTGCATTAGCCATATACAGGATAGGGGGATGGGTCTGGGTGGGATGTTCTGTGGAGGGTCAGCATGGACCTATTGGGCCAATTGGCCTGTTTCCACTCTGTAGGAATCCTATAATAAAATAATATCAAAAACATTGCCCTTATCTACATACCTGATCACCTCTTTGAAAAATTCAGTCAAGTTGGTCAGATATGACATCCCTTTAACGCAACTTCACCAACTGCTCTTGATTAATTCTCTTTAATTGTTTCCCCATCACTGAGTTAAACTGACTGGCCTGTGGTTTCCTAGTTTATCCCTTCTTTCCAACGTCCCCAAGTTCCTTGGCATCTCTCCTTTGGAGAGAGAAATGGAAAATTATTGCCTCAATCAATAGCCTGGGATACATTCCGACCAGCCTTGGTGATTTATCTAGTTTTCAACATGCCAGACCACTCAGGACCCCTCACTGTCAAGGTAATTTCTTTAAGTATATCACTATTCTTTTCCTTGAATCTGATAAACACATCATCCCTCTCACTGGTGAATACTGACACAATGTATTCATTTAGAACCTTATCTATGTCTTCTGGCTCCATGCAGAATGACCACGGTGGTCCTTAAAAAGCCCCTATTCTTTCCCTAGTTATCATTTTATCCTCTCAGGACCCCCACTGCCAAGTTAGTTTAAACCATCTCCAACAGCACTAACAATCTCCCCAAGAGATACTTAACCTGTTCTGGTTCAGCTGCAGCTTATCTGCCTCCCCAAAAATAGCCACAATGTCCCAGAAATCTCTCCAGTCACGTATTCATCTGGACTCACCTCCTATTTCTATATTCACTTAAATTGGGCAGCACGGTGACTCAGTGGTTAGCGTTGCTGCCTCACAGTGCAAGGGATTCTGGTTTTATTCTACTATTAGGTGAAGTTTACACATTCTCCGTGTATCTGCATGCAATCCTTCTGGGTGCTCCTGTTTCCTCCTGCAGTGCTAAGATATGTAGGTTAGGTGGATTGGCCATGCTAAATTGCCCATGCTGTCCAGGGATATGTAGGTAATGTGGATTAGCCATGGGGAATACGGCATAGGGTGGGGGTGGGTCTGAGTGGCATGGTCTTCAGAGGATCAGTGTAGACTCAATGGGCCAAACCACCTGCTTCCACAATGTAGGGATTCAGTGATTGTGGCAAGGGAAGTACTCCAGAGATTATCCTGTTCTTTATCTACTTCTCAGCTCCCTAACTTCTGTTTTCACAACCTCATCCCTTTAGGTTACTGGTATCAATATGTACCACAATCTCTGTCTGCTTGCCCTCCCCCTTCAGTGCTGCCATTCAGTAACTTCCATGACCGTGGCTCCAGGGAGGCAACATATCATCCTGGAGTCTCTTTTGCATCTGCAAAATCCCTGTATGCTCTCCTTACCATTGAATCACCGACCACAATAGCTCTGCCATTCTTCTTCGCCCCCCTCTTGTGTGGCTGACCCACCCTTGGTGCCACAAAGATAGCTGCTGCTGCTTTCTCCTGCACAGCCATCTCCCCCAACAGTATCCACAATGATCTATCTGTTAGAAAGAGGGATAGCCACAGGGGGCTCCTGCACTAACCTCCCTTCTTCTCCGAATGGTCACCCATGCCCATGGTCTTCACCTGCAGTGTGACCACCTCACTGAAAGTGCTATCCACAACTTGCGCAGAATCAAGAATGCCCCATAGCTTCCAGCTCTGAAACATGGTTTACCGGTAACTGCAGTTGGGCACACTTTCTGCACATATCGTCACCAGGACAACTGAAGATCCCATGATTTACCACATATTACTTGAGAAGCGTATCACCTCTGTTGTCATGGCTTCATTTAGGCTCCTTAGTTACACATTTTTTAAAAAATTAACCTTATATAAAAATTTGTCAGTTGAATCTACGAGTAGGCACAGGTTTAAAAAAAAGTTATATCCTAACAGCTGACAGCAATTTGTAGACAGACCCCCCAACGGCTTGTGCATAGCCTTCCTGTCCAACCGCATCATGAAGTCCTTTAATTAATGCCCACTTAACATTGTATTCAACTAGTAGCAGATGGGGCAGTCACTGTGGTAAACTGAGATTCATGTATATCATCATGATGTAGCTAACAGCATGACTGACATCAGCAAAAGAGGAGGCACCAATTCAGAATGAGCAAGTGTAAAGAAAGGTCTTAGACACCGCTTCATTTGGTAATCTATGTGCAGATGTGAGTTAAGCAATATTACAGTATCTAAGACGTTAAAGATTCTTACTTAAATGGTAAGAAACATGCAGTCTGAGGGACAGTGTACGTGCACCCACAACAACATGAGATATTATGGATTAGTACCTCAATGTGCAAGTAACAGTTTTGACTTAAAACACTGTAAAGTTTGGTAGTCACTGAGGAAATGAAAACATCCTCTTACTAAGGATATAACATTTTTAAAAAAAAGAGTCCAAGGGACACAGCAAAGTCAGCAGAAGACTTTGAGGTAAAGGAAACTGAAAAAGGAGAAGACTCCGAAGCAGAGAAAACGACCATGGAAGAAAAGGCAACACAGCAGGAAGACGTTGTAAGGCTGTATGTGAACTTCTGAAGACTTTGAAGCCTAACCACAAACCAACAATACTCAGAAGAGAAAAAAACACACAGGATCAGAACACTTTGGTAGCAAGAAAGAAAAGCTGAAGCACTCATTCAAGCCAGTCGGGTGCAATAGTCTACAGGGATGTATATGCCTTGCACTCGCTTAACCATTTCATAGCAATAGAGTAGAGTAGAGCTAATTTTCAGACTGGATTCTTATTCATCAGCGACGTCACCTTTTTGACTGCTCTTTCTGCCTCTCGGTTCAACTGGGGATGGAGAGGAGAACTTGTAACCTGATTGATGTCTGTCTCAAAAGTGAAGTTCCTGTATCTTTATTCACAAATTGAGGTCCATTGTCCAATACTAAGTGCTTCAAAACACTATCTTTCTCAGTGCACTGATCACTGAGTCTGCTGTCATCCACTCAGTTACAGAGCAACAACACTGAATGATAGTTACACACCAGTGGAATTATTAATGGGGAATAGGTTGAAAAGAAATGCATCGGCTTTAGATTACAACCTCAGGTTCAACATAATCTTTCAAGACCGTGGGAAGGTTAAAATAACCTAAAGAAAAGCTGCTGGAAATAGCTTATTTTCAAGTTCCTCCATTGTCTCACCCCTCCTGATTGTTGGTAACATCTTTCAGCCCTCAGTGATATCTATGTTCCTCCAAATCTGCCCTCTCTGATGTCCTCGATTTCCTTTATCCCACTATGTTTCGCTGAATCTTCAGTTGCTGCCACAAAAGATCTGGATGCTCCTTGAAACGTACTTACTTAATCAAGCTTTTAGCTATTTACCTTAATATCTCCTTAAGTGGTTCAGCGTGAAATCTTGACTGATGATGCTCCTATGAAGTGCCTTGGGATGTTTTACCATGTTGAAGGTGCTATGTAAATAGAAAATGTTCTTCCTGTCAGAAATTTGGCGTGTGGTATTTTAATGAAATCCAGCCATTAAAAATTGGCCAAGGGTTCTTACTGCCTCCAGATGGTCTCACAGTTCACAATACATATTCCCAGTCAGGGATCACAACTGATCCCTATGTTGCACCAACAAAATAATCTTGTTTGCGAATATTCAACATCGTGAGAGCTATTTCATTCAAAGGTGCAAAGTTATACGTCCTTCCTGTATTTTTCACTCACTCTCTGTAAGACAGGGATATGAGAACTGATCCTTTTCCTCCACTTCTCTAATAATTCCTTGGAATAGAGGTCAAGGTAGAGAGTGAGGCAAAGGGTAGCACAGTGGCTCAGTGGTTAGTTTTGCTGCCTCACAGCGCCAGGGACCCAGGTTTGATTCCACCCTCAGGTGACTGTCTGTGTGCAGTTTGCACATTCTCTCCATGCCTGTGTGGGTTTCCTCTGGGTGCTCCGGTTTCCTCCCATAGTCCAAAGATATGCAGGTTAGGTGGATTGGCTGTGCCAAATTACCCAATTTATGCAGAGGTGTGCAGTCTAGGTGGATTAGCCATGGGAAATGCAGAGTTACAGGGGTAGGGTAGGTGCAACAAAGAGATGTGCTCTTCAGAGGGTCAGTGTTGGACTTGATGGGCCAAATGGCCTGCTTCCACACTGTAGGGATTCAATGTTCTAGAAGTCCAGGACTGAGCTGTTCATCCTCAATACTCACAGTATGGCTGAGATAAGCCTAGATGTAGGAGGCTGGTGGTGTTGGTGCCAACAGGAGCTACCTTAGGGTCTTGGACTCAGAGAAAAGAGGCTGTCTGAGCATTATTTAGTCAATTCATGTTATCTCCGTTCTTCCCACTGTCACCCCTCTCCCTAGAATCAGTTCTTTTGTTTGTGGGTGTTTTAAACATCGTGTTTCTTAGACATTTTCATGGATTTGTCTTTAAATGGAAGATGTCGTGCTGAATACAAATGCCATTATGATAGGTCCAGAACTTTAGGCCTACTACAGAATATGGCAATAAAAGGTGCCAGTATTGGACTGGGGTAGACAAGGTCAGAAATCAGGCTACAACACAAGGTTACAGTCCAACAGGTTTATTTGAAATCACAAGGTCTTGGAACCTCAGTCCTTCTTCAGGTGTTAGTGAGAGAGGACACAGAATTCATAAGTAAAAGATCAAAGGTTTACATCACTGTACTAAACAAACCTAAGATGCTAATAATCCCCAAATTCCTTTCAAGTCATGGTCCTGAAAGGTTTTATTACTGTAAAGAGGTGACATTTTAGGTTAGACAGTGCATGTTGGGTGGGAGACCTTGTTTAGAATCTGTTTTTGTTTTAGTTTGGAGTCAGACTGGTTTAATTAAAATGCCATATTGACTGACTGGAAATTGTGTACTTTTTGAACAAAATAAAATGTATCTGTGTGTGTGTGTGTGTGTGTGTGTGTGAGAGAGAGTGTGTGTGTGTGCTTGTGTGTGAGAGAGAGAGTGTGTGTGTGTGGAGAATAGAATAGGATATTGGAAGAGCGCCCTCTAGCCACACATTTGGCCGTTTTCTAACTTTCTAACCAACGATCTTCTCCAAACATATTTTACAGGTACCGGAGGGAATCAATCAGTCCCTCACAGCTGTTTTGCCATTCAGTTGTGGCTGATGTACCCCTCAAATCAATTTATTCTTTGTTGTTTCATACTGCACAACAAAAACATAATAATCAGTCTGGAAAGTTCTGGCTGTCAGTCAGACAGGCACAATTCAAATTGAACAGTATTATGGTACAGTGGTAATGTCCCTATATCAACCCAGAAGGTCTGAGTTCAAGCCCCACCTGTCATGGAGCTGTGTCCTAACACGTCTGGACAAGATGATTAAAAATAATTAGAAATGCAATTTAATGCTGGAATCCTTCACCAGAGAAAATATTTCCTTACAAACACTCTATTAAGACCCCTAATTTTCTGAAGCAACATTATTAGATCACCCCTTTCTCTACTATAAAGGGACCGCAAACTTTGTTTAAGCAACCTGTTCTTATAATTTAACCTGTCCAGTCCCAGGACCATTATTTGGAATCTGTGCTGCAGTTTGATGGAGTGATCACAACCTTCCTGAGGTGTAGTTTCCAGAACTAAACACAATAAACAAAATGGGACACAACCAAGACAGTGCACCACTGTAACATTACTTTAAACCTTTGTACTCCATGCTTCAGAAACAAGTAAAGTTGACCGTACTGGCAATTATTTTTATACAGCACCATTACCCTTTGGTGATCACCATGTTTAGACTTTTAAACTTTTCTGCTTCTCCACAGTTTCTCACATTTCCCCTTTTAGCAAATATTCTGAGCTACTTTGCTTCAATCATTAAAGACCTCACAGATCCACTCACAAAGCTCCATCTGCTGCTTCATCTATCAGCGACCCTTTGCAACATTCTGCTCTGACCTACCCCATTCACTTGATTTCACCTACCCACTTAGATCCACAGCTCCTTTTATGTGGTGAAATGTTCCTTCTGTTTTAAATGGCAGCTTGAGACCTCGGTGCGAGGGATTAAGTGATATCAGTTACTCTTTCAGCATCCTTTCAAAAAAAGGCTTGATGCTTGAAATTCACCTCAAACAATGAAGGGAGAATCGGCTGCCATTATACAGAGCATTTGATGTTCAGTTCCATGGTATTCTTAATTTGCCAAGCAGTCAAGTTATGAGAATTAGCATTTTTCACTCTACATTAAGTTTGTCTGGCTTTGTGTCTGCACTACGCAGCACAGCTAGACATAAGTATTATGACTCTTTAAGATCTGGCTAAAGGGCATAGGAAAGGGAAAGCAAGGAAGACCTCTTGTGTGCATTGAAGCACAAAGTCAGTGTGTGCTGAGAGAGCAACTCAGCAGCCCTGAGATGCTCTCTGGTTGGTTGGGAGTCTATTTCTATGCATAGAGTGTCTTTGCCGCAGCCTTACAATGAGAAAGATGCCCATGCACTCTAAAGTGCAGAACTGTACGGCAAATGGATGGAAGATGGGCCATGAGGATGGAGAGGCTGTCATGTCACAAATGTCCATGGATGTAGGATGTGCACAGTTGCCTATGGAAATGTGCCTTGTAACGTTGGTTCTGGCTACCCAAGATGGAGGTATGTGAGCTACAGTCACCAAAATACCCACTCTGGATGGTGTCTTTCTTCTATTTGATGGGTGGGAAAACATGAGTCCACACATCAGTGAGGTGAAATTAAGTAGCAGTAGAGATGATAATGAGTGATAATCCTTATTAATTGGAATTCTTCTGCTTGGTAGCATGGCACGGCGGCTCAGTGGTTAGCACTGCCACCTGACAGCACCAAGGATCTGGGTTCAATTCCAACCTCAATCTGTGTGGAGTTTGTATGTTCTCCCTGTGTCTGCTGTTCCTTTGGGTGCCCTGGTTTCCTCCTACAGTCCAAAGATGTGGTAGTTTGGCCATGTTAAACTGCTCATACTGTGTAGGCTAGATGGAATAGCAAATCGGAATTACAGGAGTTGTGGATCTGGATGGGATGCTCTCCAGAAAGTCGGGGTGTGGACTTGATGAGCTGAATGGCTTGCTTCCCAAACTCTAGGGATTTAATTAATCTCATCTCAATGTCTGACACTTGGTGACCTCAACATCAAGAAGGCCTGCTCTGGATATCTTACCGAATTTCCCAAACCTCTCACTGTGCGCCACATCATTCAGGGGCTGGGAAGATTCTGCCAAATGATTATTCATTTGTGATATAAGTAGAATGTCTTTTTGTCTAGGCAGCAGTATCCTATTAGTGTTGAACACCACTTGTGTTGCTACTGCGTGGGAAGCCATCTTTATCAGCCACTGAAGAGGTTCAAATCACTTCCTGCCACTGACGGCATGTTACTTGCCCACCCACACAACACAGCTCTGGAGAAACCAGGAGGATGCCATCTTGAAACCTAGCTCCAGAAGCCACCTCCTGGGAGGGCTTGTTCAACCAATTTAACCCTGGTTACCAAGCTAACATGACTGAAGTGACACAGCTAGGCATCACAAATGCTGTAAATTCTCAGAAATCCAGGCAACAACTGTGGAGAGGCATTAGATTTTTTAGTCGATGAGAAGCTGACTCTCGTTTGCCTCTCCACAAATGCCACCTTGCCTGCTGAGAATGTCCAGCATCTGCATGCTGTGATTTTTGTGTCAAATTGTACATTCAATTTTCTAGAGCGTGATTTGAGCCCAAAGTATTCTGATTGTGAGGAACCAGCTAGACTTGAACCCAGTACATACAATCTCAAAATGCATCACAAATTGAAGCACAACTGTTTTGTTAAAAAGAACACAAAAGTTAGGTAGCAAGAAACGAGGCATATTGCTCAAAGCAAATCAGGATGATACTGAGCTCCTGCTTCAGCAATTGCAGAATTCTACAGTAGATTTGAAAGTATTTGGATAATTAAAGGTTAGTTTAAGCAGTTAAATCTGGAATGATATAAAAACACTTCCAAAATGCCATCAGTACATTTTAATCGTTGCTGTAGAAGCTATTAACAAGCTGTAATTTAAACCCAACAGTGTAATTCATTTAATTTTGTAGCTGAATTCTAAATAGCAATCAGCACAGAAATTAGTATATGAAGCAGTCATCAGTACAGACACATTTGCAAAACATTTATCAATGTTAAATTTTAATTGGCTTCTCATCTGTATCTAGTGAACTCAAATGCAGGAAAAAAAGAGCCAACTGTTGTATAAAGTTTCTGAAAGTGTTAATGGTCATGTTACTTGGCTCTACCCACTCTACTGACATGGGTGAAATCTAGGAATTATATTCTGGCTTTCAGAGGGGGCAGATACATCTGTAACAGATCTAAGCTAAGGTCTAGTTAGTTATATTTACCCCAAATGTAGCTGTATTTATTGCTATCATTGCAATCAACCTTCTTGTTATCCAGGAGCAGAACCTCTTCTGCAGACGTAAAAACAGAAATTGTTGGAAAAGCTCAGCAGGTCTGGCAGAATCTGTTGAGAGAAATAAGTGTAAATGTTTTGGGTTGGATCTGAGGAAAGGTCACCAGCCCCAAAACATTAACTCTGATTTCTCTCCATAGAAGCTGCCGGAGCTGCTGAGCTTTTCCAGCAATTTCTGTTTTTGTTTCTGATTTCCAGAATCTGCAGTTCTTTCGGTTTTTACCCCTCTTGTGATACTCTGGGATGATGTATCCTCAACCATTATTCACTCAATAAGCCCAAGTTAAAACAAAGACAAAAGAAGATAAGTAGCAGTGAACAACCTCAAACAATCCTTAACCAGTGCCCCAAAGGCAGAGGGTCTAGGCCCGAAACGTCAGCTTTTGTGCTCCTGAGATGCTGCTTGGCCTGCTGTGTTCATCCAGCCTCACATTTTGTTATCTAGGTTATTAGGAGTGGTCACTTGGGAAAATTACCATACCTGCATTTATATAAAACAATTTGAATTTCTGAAGCCATTGTTGTGGCGATTTGTGCGCAGCAAAGTGATCAGTGGCTTTTGGTGATGTTGGTTGTAAAGTAAAAAACAGTAGATCTCCCTTGCTCTGTTTCAAATACTGCTGTGGGAGAGGCAGATGAGTTTAATGAACAAAACATCATAATTCCATCTGCTCTGCACAGAGAGATACTTACACCTTGCTACAGGTATTGGAGGGAGGCAGACAGACTTAGCCACAGGTATTGGAGATAATGGGAACTGCAGATGCTGGACAATCCAAAATAATAGTGTGAAGCTGGATGAACACAGCAGGCCAAACAGCATCTCAGGAGTACACCACATGGACTGGGTTACAGGTATTAGAGGTCGGCAGAATCGCATGACTGGAGAGAAGCGAAGCCACTTTGGTGAATGTATTTGAGGGAGACAGTGACCTGCTAGAATAAGTTTTAACATGACAGAAGCTGTGTTGCAAGAATGGGTAGAGTTAATGGATCGTGGGGGCAACGAGGTTAGGAATTCTCTGAAAAGAATTTTCGGCTTTCGGGTGTGGTGAAAATTGAAGCCGAAAGTTGAGCTCAGTTCACCCCTGAGCCTGAACGTTGTGAGTTCAGAGCCAGTCCGGAAACTTGAGTTTATATTCAAGGCTGACAATCCAGGGCAATACTGAGGGTGTGCTGCGCTGTTAGAGCGAAGGCTTCCAGGGGTCACATTAAGCTAGGCGTCGATCCTCTGAAATCTATGTGAAAGCTGAAGAACAGCAGAGCACTTCTCCTACTGCTCTGGACAATATTTGTTCTGCCACCGTCATCAGTAAAAAGAATTAAAATAATGGCCTTTATCACACCATTACCGTTGGGATCTTGCTGTGCACAAATTAGTTGCTGTTCTTCTACATTCCAAAAGTAGCACCAAATATACATAATTAGCTGTGCAGAGACGGTGAGAAGTGCTGCGATATTGTGGGTGGGTGTTATAAAATGCAATTATCATTTTATCATTTGTCTTTTTATCATTTGTAAAGCGCTGCTTACTCGCCAATCTCTGCTGTTATGAATATTTTTCTGCAGTGTTATTTATCCCGTTTACACAAAGAACAGCAAGGCACACACTGACCTTTAGTGGTTTTTAGGTCTGAGCTTTCTATCATTCATCCAGAGATGACTACCGCGCCGTTTCTGCTTAATGAATTGTGAGGGTTGAGAAACATTTATTCTCTGCACGGGTCGATGCTCAGCTCTGTCAATGACACAGTTTTGATCCAATTCAAATATCACTGGCAGGCAGCTCAGAGTGAAGAAGATGAAAGTCTGAAAAATAGGCTGGATGTAGAGCAGACCCTCTGGAGATGATGATATGTAGTGCATATGTATCCTCTCAAGTCACGTACCAGGATTGAGCACAAATTCAGGCAGCCTCTCTGAATGCAAACAGAACTGTTCTGCCTGTACCAGCTACACAATCATTCCCTTACCCTAGATCATTGCCCAAAATTCTGCAAATGTCATCCCTTCAGGTTTTTTTTAATGTTACTATATTTAATCTAAGGGACAGCAAGAAACGTAGATGCTAGAGTGGAATCAACACAGTGCGGAGCTGGAGGAACACAGCAGGTCAGGCAGCATCAGGGGAACAGGAGATTCAATACTTCCAGTCAGGACCCTTCATCACCGTGTTGGCTATATTTAATCTAATTCCACCACCTTTTCTGGCAGTGACTTTAGGTTGCAATTAATTCTGTAAATTAACATTTCCTCATGTCATTTCTGGTTCTTTTGCTATTTCCTTGTATCTCCGACTCTTCTTGTTGATCCCTTATGCCAGTGGAAATAGTTTGTCTTAGTAGCTCTACAAATAAAGCGTGCATAATTTGAACACTTCTAGAAAATCTCTTCACCTTCTACATTCTAAATAGAACAAATCTGACTTCTACAGTCTCCAGGTAATGGAAGACCCTCATCCCTGATATGATTCTAACAAAATTCCCTTCTGCACCCTTCCCAATGCCTTGTCATCTTCTATAATATATGTGCAGTGCACAGAAGTCAATATAATGCTTAATTGACCCAATGAATGTTTAATAAAGGCTCTATTTCTCTACAGACAAAGATACACTATGCTATTATAATAACCTTTGTCTTGCAACCTTCAAACCAATTGAAGCGAACCCATCAGGTGTCTCTGTTTCTACATGTCCTTTACATTATGACTCACTTGGGAAGGTGTATTGATTGTCAAGAACCACCACTCCTGGGGGTCACCACAGAAGTTAATGATTTAATCAAAGCACAGAAAGTTCCTAATAACAGAATCTAGTTAACAAAAAAGAAGTTGTTTAGATAACAACAATCGCTGTTCATTACAAATGAATGTGTTCTAATTACAAATAAACAACTGTGAGCTATCAACATATGGCTCCAATTGTTAAATCTAACCCCTTTTTAAAACTTGTACATTCACATACAGAAAAGGCACAGTCAAAAAAAAAGTTGTTCTATCGATGTAGGAAAGGAAAACTGAGCCACTGATCAATTCAAAAGCAGTGGATTTGCTGAGACGATCCTTTTGTGTAGCTGGGATTTTCTATACCTCAGTCTGTTCTCCAAGTTCCTTCAGTGCTTTGCATTAAGCATTGTGTGATTGGGGAATCTGCAAAATCTTTTAGTTGTTAGTTAAAGGAAACAGTTTACAGTGACTGGTGGGAGAAAACAATTGACCTTCTTCATGTTTCAGGTATTTTTATTGCAGAAAGCAAGGGAACCAGAGGCCTAAAGGCTTTCTCACTGTATTGCTCACGCTCATAAGCTGTTCAGCTGCCCAGGAACCATCAAGCTGATGACCTTTGACATCCACAACTGGTCATAATTGCACAAAGTAATCAGCTACTGTTGTCAGTGAAATCTCAATCTGCATATGCCACTGGATCACCTAACAACAGCCACCCACTACACCTCGAACAAAGCAGCTGTGTAAACAGTACAAACTATGAGTTTCAGTAACTTCTTTTTAAAAGTGCATCAATTTCTTCCATGGTCTTTGGTAATAAAGTAGTCCCTTTTCCATGTTTAGAAATACTGGAAATAAAATGATACACTTTTCCCATACCAAAAGAGATGAAACACCATTTTTAAAATGTGCTTTCATTGCAAGATTTGTGATATGCAAACAACAAAATGACAAAACTTACATCAATTCATCCTTCCTCCACCAGCTCCCGCCTCCCAACAGACATTGTTAGACAATCTTTCAGCATTTCTTAAACTTTTGACTTATACCATCATTTTATATTTGGGACAATGTGTCTGCAATCATGTTATCACTTCTGGAGGGATGAACAATCTTGACATTTCAAGTTTTAGACTTTTCAATGAATGCCAGTGGTTTGTGGTCCGTGTAGAGTAATGTTTCTCTATTACATTGTCAGACATAGACTTCAGAGTGTTGAACAGCTAATGTCTGTTTCTCTAAGCTGTACTTTATCGTTTGATACTGGTTTAGTTTCTTAGGAAAATATCCCACTGACTTCTATATTCCTGAATCATCATTCTGTAACAAGATTGTACCTTCTTTCAAGTCATTTATATTAATTGTCATTTTGAAAGTTCTTGAAAAATCATGGGTAGCCAATCTGGTTAATTTATTAATATTGCCCTCAGGTGCTCAAAGGTTGCCAGACATTCTGCTGACCAGACCACTTTTGCTTATTTCTTTAACAGCTTTGATGTTGAAATTAGGCACAAATTTCTATTGATATCCATACATACCTAAAAAAATCATGATTTCTCATTTAGTTTTATGAACAGGAAATTCTGTTAGAGTTCTCACTTTCTTGGCAACACCGGGACTTGTTGTATAATATGTTCTGGGTTATGTTACTCTTGCTTTTGCAAACTTACTTTTGGCTAAATTTATTACATAGCCAGCACTTCTACTTGTCTTGCATGGTCTTCTATATGTTCCGATACAGTTATGGACCTCAGCTATGACTTGAAACATAAGCCTTTGGAATTTAGCTGAGGTATTCTTTACAGAAAAGGCATGATTTGAAATTGGTGAAATCCACTTAGTGCGACAAAAATGGTATCTCCTTAGCATTTGATCTGTTAATATTACTTGCTAAATCAATCAGAGATAGAAACGATGTATTGTCAACCTTATCATCATAGTCTTCTAACATGAAATTGGGTACAAATTTGTTTTTGTGACTGCATTTATATTTCTGTAGTCTATACAAAATTTAGACAATCTATCCAGTTTAGGGACTAGCATTACTAGTGAAGTCCGCTGAGTTCAATCAAATGATTTTCCATCATATATATTAAATTTCAGTTTCCATCTGGACTTGTTTTTCTGTGCTCAACTGACAAAGATGTTGTTTTATTAGTGCTGGCTTCTCTATGTCCACATTGTGCCTAGCTAACATATTACAATCAGGTGTATCTGTACAGAATACCTTATAACTTTCTAAGTATAGGTAAGCATAGTTATAGAATTATACAGCACTGAAACAGACACTTCAGTCCAACTCATCTGTGCTGATCAGGTTTCTCAAATTGAACCAGTCCCATTTCCCTTTGGTTGGCATATCCCTGGTAAACTTTATTATTTGTGTACTCAGTCAAATGTCTTTTAAATGTACTTGCCTCTACCACTTCCTCTGTAGTTCATTCCATATATACATAACCCCATGTGAAAAAGTTAGCCTTCAGATCCCTTTTAAATCTATCCCCTCTCAGCTTAAACTTGTACCCCCTAGTTTTGGATTCCCCTTGGATATTCACCCTATCCATGCCTGTAATAATTTTATAAACCTCTATAGGGCCACCTCTCAGCCTCCTACACTCTAGCGGAAAAAAAATTCGTAGCGTATCCAGCCTCTCCTTGGAACTCAAGCCCTCCAAGCTTAGTGACATATCCTCATAAATCTCTTCTGAACCTTCTCCAATGTAATACTATTTTTCCTATAGCAAGGTAACTAGAACTGTACACATTACCCCAAAAGTAGCCTTACCAAAGTCTTATACAGCCGAGACATGACATCCCAAATCCCATACTCAGTGCTCTGCATGCCAAATGCCTTTTTCACCAGCCTGTCCACCTGTGATACCACTTTCAAGGAACTATGCTCCTGCATCCCTTGGTCTCTTTTATCAACAGCTTAGCCCAGGGCCCAACCATTAACAGATTTATCTTACCAAAATGCAAATAAATATAGATCCTCCCATTGTCATTCTTCTAAATATGAGATTAATTGCCCCAGTATATCTTCAGTGAGATTAAATTCTGAGGTTCATTTAATGAACTATTTATCTCCCTTTCCTACTCCTAATGTTTCTGTCACCCTCTACTGTTCATATCACTTTACACATTTGTTCCTCCTTATCCTCTTCCCTGCATTTTCAGCATTTTTATGTGACATAGCCAATTACTCTTCCTGTGATCAGGAGTTTCCATCAGATAAGTAAACTCACTAATCTCCTTAACCACCTTGCACGCATCACTGAATTTCACTATCAAAGGTTCACCTTGTGAAAGCAACAATACCAATATTCCAACTCCACTCTAAACATTCAAGTTGTAGAATGTTTGTCAGATCGTTCTTTCATTTTCACTTGTGAAACTTTCAAAAGCTCTTGTGCTTCCTATCTGATCCTGTGAATTACTTTAGAAACACAGACACATAATTCAACATTTAGGAATCATCTTTTAAGAACTTGTTTTAAAAACTTCTCCCGAATCAATTTTGATGGACCTATAATCTTATGACCGTAAATTAATTCAAGTGGGTACAATCCAGCAGATTCCTTCTGGGAATCTCTGGTAACAAATAACAAGAAATGTAATCCTTTGTGCCAAGCCTGCAGGTATTCTGGACTGCATACTTTAATCATGATTTTAAGAGTTTGATGGTATCTTTCCAAAACGTCCCCGCATTTGCAGATGTTATACAGTTGATGTCAATGGTTTTGTACCATTGAAGATGTTGAAGATGTGCTCGAAAATTTTTGTCATAATGTTAGAACTCTAATCAAATTATATCCATAACAAGTAAAAAGAACTGAGTTAGCCTTACCACTGCTACATGAGCTGTAATGGCTTTAAAGAAATAGCTTCTGGAACTCGTGTTGTCAAATCCGTAAATATGTAAGGATATACTGATGTCCCACTTTTACTTTTGTTAATGGACTTATACCCTGCTAAATTACCTTTTCAGAACTGATAAAGGTATCACAGGTGCAGGTTTGAATACATGTGGAGGTTATCCTACCACCTGTTAAGTATGACATGTTTTACAGAACTGCACTCCATCTTTTGAAGATTTGGCCTTGTAAAATGCCTTTTTATCAATGCCTCTGTATTCTGCATCCCTGTATGACCTGCCTTGGGAGTTTCTTGAGTTAATTCACAATAGCTCTTTGACACATCTGGGCAATACAATTATTTGATGAACAACTGTCCATTCTTCATCCACAGAAATGTGAGGTATCTCCACTCCTTCAATGGAACTACCCTTCCAATACGATACAATAACTCCTTCAGCCTCATTTTCAGTATGAGCTAATTTACTTAACTGTGGATTTTTTTCACTGAGCTTCAATCAATGAAGACGTGCAAAACACTTACTTTGAATTATCTTTATTCTTAGATAGAGTTTTACTCACCCTAACATCTGCATTGTAACTTCTGGTGGTGAACTTTGTTTTACCATTCCTTTGGTCGTTACACATCATGGAAAAACACCCAACACCTAGTCTTGCAACTGTACCATCTCTTTAACCTCACTCAGACTTTCCATCATAATAAGCAAATCTGTAGCCTTCACACTTCCCAAACTATTCCCAGGAGTAAATCCACTCCATCTACCAGTAATTGCTTATCTGCCCCATCAACCACTCATCCAGACAACAAGTTATAATACCAAGTTCACTCTGTACAATGGGACCTCGGCACCTAGTGCAATCACCAACACTTTAGCAGACAATTTGGCTTTTATTACGTTATAATATAGCAGTGAAAAACAAATTTCCTGTTCTTTACCTGCCAACTTGCTCAGTTTAGGCAATAACCAGGTTCTCTTTGGCCAATTAATCTGTCTCAACACATTTTTCAAATGGCATGAAGAATTCCTCCACAACATTTCCACAAATTTCGCAGAGTCTCCAGAAACTTAAACATTTCTTTATTGCACTTTAGATAATGACCCAAATTCTTCTCATCAGAACCTAATCAGAATCTGATGTCTCATTTTATCATACATTTTGTTTTAAACTGCTGATCGTGGTCTCTCTTTTTCTCTCTTTTCTCCTTCCCTTTCAATTCGAATTGAGAACTTCTCATTCCATTTCCTGTCTTTTTAATTACATTTCCTTTATTTTTCTTCCCCTTGGAAAACCATCTTTCCAGCTTTTTTTTTGTTTGAAGTTGCTTTAATTTTTTGTCATAGAACATAGAACAGTAGAGCACAGTACAGGCCCTTCAGCCCACAATGTTGTGCCGACCTATTATCCTACTAAGATCAATCTACCCAGCATACCCTACATTTTACTGACCCCCATGTGCCTATCCAAGAGTCGCTTAAAAGTGTCTAAAGTATCTGACTATACTAACACTGTCGGCAGCGTATTCCACCCGTCCACCACTCTCTGTGTGAAGAACATACCTCTGACATCTTCCCTGTACCTTCCTCCAATCATCTTAAAATTGTCACCCCTCATAATAGTCATTTCCGCCCTGGGAAAAAGTTTCTGGCTCTCCTATCTATCTATGCCTCTCACATCTTGTAAACCTCTATCAAGTCACCTCTCATCCTTCTTCGCTCCAATGAAAAAAGCCCTAGCTCCCTCAACCTTTCCTCATAAGATCTGCCCTCCAGTCCAGGCAGCATCTCCTCTGCACAGTCTTGAAGCTTCCACATTTTTCCAGTGTTGAGGTGACTAGAATTGAACATGATACTCTAAGTGTAGTCTAACCAGAGTTTTATGCAGCATAACTTCACGACTCTTCAACTCAATTCTCCTGCCAATGAAAGCCAACGCACCATACGCTTTCTTTACAACCCTATCAACTTGGGTCACAACTTTGAGGGATCTATGGATGGAAACCCCAAGTTCCTCCGCCCTGCCAATAATCCTGCCATTAACACTGTATTCCGCATTCAAATTTAACCTTCCAAAATAAATCACTTCACACTTTTCTGAGTTGAATTCCATCTGCCACTTCATTGCCCAGCTCTGTATCCTGTCAATGTCCCATTGCAACCTACAACAGCCCTCCACACTGTCCACAACTCCACCAACCTTAGTGTCTTCTGACTAACCCACCCTTCCACTTCCTCATCCAAGTCATTAAAAAGGATCACAAAGAGCAGAGATCCCTGAGCAGATCCCTCGGGAACACCACTGGTCACCAAGCTCCAGGCTGAATATTTTCCATCTACTACCACCCTCTGTCTTCTATTAGACTGCCAGTTTTGTATCCAGGCAGCCAAATTTCCCTGAATCCCATGCATCCTTACTTGCTGAATGAGCCTACCATGTGGAACCCTATTGAATGCCTTGCTAAAATCCATATTTACCACATCCACTGCTCTACCTTCATCCATGTGTTTTGTCACATCCTCAAAGAATTCAATAAGGCTTGTGAGGCATGACCCGCCCCTCACAAAGCCATGCTGACTATTTTTAAGCAAACTGTGCTTTTCCAAATAATCATAAATACGATCTCTCAGAACCCTCTCCAATAATTTGCCCACCACAGAAGTAAAATTGACTGGTCTGTAATTTCAAGGGTTATCCCTATTCCCTTTCTCAAACAAGGGAATGACATATGCCACCCTCCAATCTTCTAGTTCTACCCCAGTGGAGAGTGAGGACGTAAGATAATTTCCAAAGTTCTTGCCTAGGTGAATATCCCCTGATTCTAATGTTTCACTACCTGAAGTAGTCGGGTCAAAATCTTGGAATTCCCTCCCTAACGGCATTGTGAGTCAACCTATAGCAGGTGGACTCCAGCGGTTCAAGAAGGCAGCTCACCACCACCTTTTCAAGGGTAAGTAGGGACAGGGCAATAAATGCTGGCCAGCCATCGACGCCCACATCCCATAAAAATGAATATTTAAAAAAGTCTCTTTTGTGTTTCCACTAAATTCAAAGCTCTCAATTATATCTGTCTTCTTAGGCGAAGTCAACCCCAAATGATATGACAATTCAAGCAACCTCACTTTCAAAATTACCTCACTTAACATTGTAATGGACAACTCTGCCACCTGCAGGAAATCCTTTGTAAGTTCCAACATCAGTTCTTACTTCAGCATAGAACCTAGTGTTTTCCTTATCACTTGCTAATACCACACCTCAATCCTTGTTGTCTCTGTTTCAAAATAGTTTAGCCATGGAGACACTTGGGCAAGTCTTCTTGAACCCCATTACTCCTGGGGTTGCTAACAAGTTAATGATTTAACAAAAGTGCACAAACTCCCCAGGTTATCTGTCTGATGGAATCAGGTTAACAGAAAACACTAATGATGCTCCCGACTTGACAAAAATTATTATTCACTACAAGTAAGTAAATTCTGGTCACAAGTAAACAGCTATAAACTATCAACATATGAAGTGATACTTAAAACTCTAACCCTTTTTGAAAACCTCTACACACACATACAGACACTGTCAAAGAAAATATTGGTTTTATGGATGGAAGGAAGAAGGTCTGTTAATAACAGTTCAATAGCACAAGTCGACAGGGTTTATTGAGATGGTCTTTTTGTCTTGCCAGAATTTTGTGTTTCTCAATTTTTTGCCAGGTTCCTTCACTACTTCACAGGAGGCACAAGGCAATTGGTAGACCAACTGCAAAGTCTTTTAGTTATAGGTTAAAGTCAACAGCTTATAGCAATTAGTGGGAGAAAGTTGCTGGTATTTTTCAGCATCTGGCATTATTACACAGAAAGAAAGGCACACCATCTGCCTTTCTTGCAGTCTGGAGGCTTTCTCACTATACCGTTCACACTCATGAGATGTATGACTGCCCAGGAACCCACTAGAGAGTTATCATCAGTCTTATGCCTGTTGGCATCCATGACTGGTCACAACTGTACAAACCAATCAGTTATTTGTTGACTGCCAAATCTCGCTTTGAATACACCCTCCGGTGCCATACCATCTACAAACAGCTTCTCCACAACTTGAACAAAGCAGCAGTGTAAACACCAGTTTTGGTGACTTGTTTTTAAAAGTACAGCAGTTCTTTCTACTGTCCTTGGTTTTAAAACTGACATTCCATTTTATTCCAAAACTTAAAATACAGAAAATAAAATGACATAATCTTTACATTTATAATGGTATTGATTCCTTCACATTGTCTCGTCTTTTATCTATGATCTTAAACTGACTTTTTGTCTGTCCTCTCAGGTTAGTGTAAAGAATACTATTAAGCTATTTTGAAGAAGGCACATTTCTACTGGAGTCCTGGCTAACATTTATCTCTTAAATAACATTACCAAAAATAGACTATCTGGTCATTATCATATTGGTTTTGCATAGGAGCTTGCTCTGTGCAAATTAGCTGTTACATTTCCAAAATTATAACAACGATTATACTTCCCACTAGATGTTGTCCACAAATTAATTTTGGACAATTTAGGATTATGAGGGAAAAACGTAAAATTCGTTCTCAAATGATGAAACATTGGAACAAGATTTCTGATTATTTAGTTATTAAATGCACACAGTTATATATAAAGCCTTACATATTTTATTTTGCCTGACTAAACAAAATATAACGAACACAGTCAGACACTACAACAAAGAAGCAGATTGCATTAACTTATGACCTCTTGCTTATCAGAGGTAGGTTAGAAAGAGTTGACTGATTGGGCTGAATGGCCTGGTTACATACTGTATTTTTCTGTGTAATTCTACAGGCTGGGCAGTTTAAAAACAGGCTGACGGCAAATGACATCAGTCACAGTACATTAACCAACGCCATAAATGTATCTTGGCATTAAATCAAGAGGGATGATTGCACTAACTCCGGGGAATAATGTTTGCTGCAGTTTGGCCAGACCATAAAAGATAGCAACATAAAGTTGGATTACAGTATGCACGGAGATATTCACGTGCATATTTGTGCTGGAGTCAGAAAGAATTCTTAAGTCTCACAATGCTTATCTAAATGGAATTCTGAAGCTTGTTGTAACAATACTGCCAATGACAAGCTTTCACACTGGCCTATAATATTCCAGTAACCCAGGCAATATATCACCCTTCACCAACAAAACTAAACATGGGTTAAACCCTCTCTCACCCTCGTCTTGCTGCTGGTTCACAGCCTGCACTGGGTGTGTAATCTGGACTGACAGTCCCACTCAAAGCTGAGGGTGTGCTGAGGAGAACACATTCTCCCATTCTTTGCCAGATTGTGTTCGGAGATCCTTTATAGTCACATGACAGGGCAGAATGGACCTCAGTTTAAAGCCTCAGCCAAAATACAACACTTCTGACAATATATCATTTCCTCAGTACTATACCAAGGGTGTAACCCTATGGGCTCCTGTGTCTGGACACTAATTTGAAACCATAAGCTTCTGATTCAGAAGTGAGCTGTGTAACTGACGAAAGCAAGTGGTCATTTAGCTCCAGGTTTCTGAGGTCCACATTACCAAAACCGACAGAGACTCTGCTCTTTGAAGGCACAAAGAACATTGGACAACAATTGGGATGAGTGCCGGTAATTTCATGTGATTGAGTGTTTGGATCTTATTATCACGTTGCACAATTTCAGACAGAGAGATTCAGTCCAATGCTATTTCTCAAAGAGACGTGTTTGCAAAATAGCACATATATCTCTGTGCACACCAACTTTATCGTGCTATCTTTTATGGTCTGGCCAAACTGCAGCAAACATTATTCCCTGGGGTGACTGCAGTCATCCCTCCTTGATTTAATGCCAAGATACATTTATTGCTTTAGTTAATATACTGTGACTGATGTCATTTACTGACAGCCTATTTTTAAACTGCCCAGCCTGTAGAATCACACAGAAAAGTACAGTATGCAACCAGGCTATTCAGCCCGATTAGTCTACACTTTCAGTCAGGACGCCTTGACCAACCTTTTGATTGTTTCTTGCTAAAGTCCCTTTTTTTGCTTCAATGTCTAACACCGCTTTTCTCTGTTAAAACAATGCAATATTGTTTTACATCATTGTATGCATTGATTCAGTAAGCTTCCTGAACTTTTCCCCTTTCATCTGCCAAGTGTTAAAACATTAACACAGGCAAGAGCGAAAGACATTTCTGTGATGCCTTTCAGGGCATCCAATACAGTCTGCAGGCAAGTCAGTATTTTTTGAATTGTGAACACTATTGCAATGAAAAAAATGCAGGACTGCAACATCCCCATAAGTAGTAGTGCAGGGATGACCAGACACTTCAATGATGTAAGTTGAGAGATAAATATGGGCTAGGACAGCAGGAAGAATACCCGGATCTCATTCATCTAGTCCCACTCCTGCCCAAACTGTGATGCTCATACACTGACGGGCACAGAATCTGGGTGTAAGATTAAGGGAATATCTAGGGAAAATCCCTTGATCTCCTTCCGAGAGCATTGTGGATTTTTCTGAGGGGACAACTGGAGATTACATTCAGCATCTCATCTGAAAGACAGCATTTTTGTTAGTGCAGCACTCTCTCAGTAGTATTGCAGCCAAGGTGTCGGTCTGCTTTATGCTTCACCTAACTGGAATCTGATTTGAACTCATATCACTGATGCAGCTTTGAGAAATTTACCACTGAACCTTTGTTGTATACGGTTAAATTGTGTAAGTTCTGAAAAATTTAACGTTGAATTTAAATGTCTTTCACCAAATCTGATGATGTCACATGAAATGTAGATGGAGAATAGGCAGTCTTGCACAAGGTCCTGACAAAGACATCATTTCTCGGTCCCGATAGCTGTAACTATGTCCAACCAGTTAATGTAAATTGTAGCTATTCCATCATGCAGCAAACTACATCTTATTAGGTAAAGCAAGAGCCTTTTCTTGTTAAGGCTATCTAATGTTTTATCTTTTGCCACTGTAAGTGAACAGCATACTCAGCATAGAAAAGACAATTGGCAGCAGAGAGACAAGCTACCAATGGCTGGGTCCCGGGCTCCAATATAACAATGTTATAATGGTAGGCTTCAGGAAACTTATCTACCAGCAGCTAAATATCCCAAACCAATCTACGTATCTGCCAGAGAGAAACACTGCTAATCCAATTAATTGATTTCTCTCTCACACGTAGCCTACCCTGACGACAGATGTCCTAGCGGGAGGTCAAAAAAATCACACAACACCACCAGGTTTATTTGAAGATGGAAGCTTTCAGAGTCTCATTCCTTCTTCAGGTGTCCAACACCATCACCTCCACATCATAGCTGAAGGAGCTACTCCCACATGTGCTAACCTGTAATTTAATAAATTATCAAGTGGAATGTAGAGATAGTGTTTAATGAATACGCTGACAAGCCTGTGACACATGCTTTTACATAACAGTCAACACAGCAGTGGTGTGTGTGTGTGTGTGTGTGTGTGTGTGTGTGTGAGAGAGAGAGAGACTCTATGTGAAAGTTAGAACAAAAGTAACATAGGACAGAGATGTCTACTGCAAAATTCTCATATAAATAGTGTGAATAAAACTTGTCAATCTTGAAGTCTAACCTGGTCTTATCTGATCAGAGGAACTCATACTACAACAAGGATATCGGGCTGGGGAATTTCTCTAATATTTATGTACTCTGTGCTTCACTTGATCAAGAAATGGTCAGTTTGTACACAAATTTAGTCTGGTAAAAGGTATAACTATTCTGGTGACAGGGAGGGATGATATCCTGGCTAATCATTTCTTTAGTTAGAAACAGATGACCATTTGAACTTCCAAATTTGAAAAGAACGTGGATTAATTGTCATGATCGTTCTGAACAACTCGAGAGTTGATCACATTGTTGTGTGAGTACGCCATATATAGAATCTTAGAAGCAGCTATTCAGACAATCATAGTAAGTCTGGCAGGCAGTGTGGAAAGAAATTAGAGTTAATGTTTTGGGTTCAGTGACTCTTCTCCAGAAATGCTGTTCTGAGGAAGAGTTACTGGACCCAAAACGTTAACTGTGATTTCTCTCCACAGATGCTGCCAGACCTGCCGAGTCTTCCCAGCAATTTCTGTTTTTGATTCTGGTTATTAACATCCGCAGTTCTTTCAGCTTTAATTCAGATTATTGAAGGTAAGAAGTCATGTAACGCCAGGTTATAGTCCAACAGGTTTACTTGAAATCACAAGCTTTCAGAGTGCTGACCCTTCATCAGATGAGGTCAAGTGAAGGGGCAGTGCTTCAAAAGCATGTGATTTCAAATAAGCCTCTTGGGGCTATAACCTAACGTCATCTGATTTCTGACCTGGTGCACCCCAGTCCAACACCTGGACCTCCACATCATGCTTGTTAAAGACAAGGCCCAATCCCTACATTCTTGTTGTCATAACTCTACATGTTTTCTCTTTCTTTCAACTGTACATCCAGTTCTCTTTCTAAAGTTTCTAATGAATCCGTTTCCTGACAGCCAGATCATAATAACTCATTGCGTAAGTGATCCTTCTCATAGCTTTTCTGATATTTTTCCCAATTATCCACACTGCATTTGCTAATAAATTTGTTCAGGACTATTCTCGTGCCAAGGGATCACTCTATATGTGCCGTTAAGGCAAGGAAGTATGGTCTGGTTGACATATGATTGTGATCCCACACTGGGATATGGGCCTCTGCCCACATTGAAAAAGAAGTGTGAAGTATTTTAAAATGGTGTCCAGCACGTGGTTTCATGATGGGAATCGTGCCTCCATTCCCGCCAAACAGAATTTTTACGGCCCCAGAATGAGGGTGCAGATAGAGAGTCTGCACACAGCAAGCCTGCCCTCACACACTCCAGTGTCAGGATGGGCTTCTTTCATGCACCTTTATTCTCACGGAATTGGTCAGTAGACATAGATTACAGCACCTCAGAAGAATCCTCAATCGTAGTGAAGCCCCATTGCAAAGTAAGGAACCAAAAATATCAATCACCTACTGCTGGAATTCCAAAGGCAGCAGGTTTTAAATTTAGAAAACAAACATATGTTCTTTCAATTTCAATTGTTAGATGCTAAAGGCTAGCTGTGTGTATTTACTGAAACGATTGATTGTAGAGCTCTGTCCTGCAAAGATAAGTTGACAATGACGTTGTTCAGCTTTGCTTAAGTGTTCACATTCATTAGAGTTATATACCCATTGGAAAAAGTATTTTACGCATTCAAAAACTTTGGGAATTTTGGTGTTAAAATGCTTAGGGCTGTTTAACAGTGAAATAAAAGAACAGTCAAGAACCATGAGTTAAAAGAAGAACACACCAACTACTCAGGTACATTCGTGGATTTTTTTCAAAAACACGGCCTGCATTTTTGCTGCCAGATAAGAAAGTCAGGCATTTCAGGACCATTCTTGGCTGTCTAAACCATAAACAGGTGCCCTGGAGCTTCAAATATTTATTCCAATGGGAATGTCAAACTTTATGGGAGTGATGGCAGGCAATCTGCTGAGGATGCTGATGCAGAACTGGGCTGGTCACTCAGCCTGCTTCAATACACCAGCATTTTATCAAAGACTATCTTAAAATCACTGAAACAAAAGTAAAACAGCCTCCACTGAAACTCAACTTTGGTAAACACCAGTATCCATGTTCAGATGAGAACGGACGAATGTGCTTAAGTCTCTATTGCAGAACCTTAAAGAAAAATTCCCATTGATAAAATACCGTTTACTACATTAATGTCCTTTAATTGTTTATAAAAATAACTGTTAGAATTCATTGTCCCATTTCAGCTCTTTTTGTTGCAATCAGACAATAACAACTCACCTTTAATTTGCAAGACCTAGGTCTATACCTGGTTCCTCAGCGATAGACCACAATCAGTGAAAATAGGCGATGATACCTCCACCACCATAATCCTTAATAGTCGTGCCTTGCAAGGCTGCGCGTTCAGCCCCCCACTATAATCCTTATTCATTCATGATTCTGCGGCTAAATTCTGCCCCAACTCCATTTATAAATTTTCTGACACCACCACCATTGTAGATCAGATCTCAAACAACGATGAGACGGAATACAATTTCAGAAAAATGAAGGGGCTGGTCATTGATTTCAGGAATTGGAGTGGAGGGCATGCCCCGTCTACATCAATGGAACTGAGGTGGAGATGGTCGAGAGCTTCATGTTCCTGGGAGTGACAATTGCCAACAGTCTGTCCTTGTTCACCCATGTTTACGCAATGGTCAAGAAAGCACAACAACATCTCTACTTCCTCAAGAGGATATTCAGCATATTCACAAGGACTTTTACCAGTTTTTACAGATGCAGTATAGAAAGTCCTCTTTCTTGATGCATCACAGCGTGGTTTGGCAACTGCTCTTCCCAAGGCCTCAAAAAACTTAAGAGAGTCATAAACATAGCCCAGTCCATCACGCAAAACAATCTTCCATCCATTGAGTCTATCTGTATGTCCCAATGCCGTGAGAATGCAACCAACATAATCAGAGACCATTCCTACCTGCTTATACTCTCTTTCACCCTCTTCCATCAGGCAGAAGATACAAAAGACTGTTACACGTACGAATAGATTCCAGAACATCTTCCCTGCTCTTTTTAGACTTCCGAATAGACCTATCAAATTTTAAATTTAATGTTGATCTTGCTATTTGTGCATCTTCTCTGCAGCTGTAACATTGTATTTTTTGCTCTGTTCTATTACCGTAATGCACTTTGTACGATATGATCTGCCTGTATTGTATGCAAAACAAAACCTTTCGCTGTATCTTGGTACTTGTGACAACAATAAATCAAATCAAATCAAATGAACTGAGAGAGACCAGACTCCACTGAAATAAGGCAACACTATGAAGTCAGTCATTCAGCCCTAATCCAACAATGATAATACTCAGGTTCATCTCAGCAGAAAGTGACACAGAAATGAACTGAGAGAGACTAGACCCCACTGAAATAAGGTAACATTATGAAGTCAGTCATTCAGACCTAATCCAACAATGATAATGCTCAAGTTCATCTGAAAGTGACACAGAAAGCAATAATTTTTCTATCATTCCCAACTTGTTTCTTCAAATGAGTTCAAATGTTGGAGCTTTAAACGTTGGACTACACATCAATGTCCTTTGACGGCTCTGTCGACAGTTCCTTTTGACAGCTCCTTGAGACACTTGACAGTTTCTTTTAATAGCTGCTTTTTGACAGCTCTGTTTATAGTTCCAATAAAAATGACTGAGTACAAATGTCAACTTTTAACAATCCTAAAAAACAGCTTACATCTCCCAAATGACCCTGACTCCTCCAGCAGGCATGTGAGCTCCACTAAATGTATCCTAGGACCATATCCAAAAGGGTACTATGTTACTCCAAAAGGTTGCTCTACCTCTCCAAAGTACTCTGCAAACTTCAGACCTGCTCCTACCATGTCTAATTTGCATACATCAATATTCATAAGACAGGGAATGCACAAGAAGAAATAGTTCACTTTTGCTTGTGCCATTGTGTGCCTCATTTGGTAAAAACACTATGGCAAGAGTTATTGTTGGAGCTTTTGTTGCAGAATTCTGGCTGTGACGACAGCACGAGGGTGGCTCACAAAGAAACAGGAAGGTTGGGAATGCTGTAAGAGGTGGCTGGTAGCTGAAAGGGTTAACCGATGTCACACAATAAGCTCCGCCCATCAGGATATAAAACACCATCCCTGGAGCAGTTAACCAGTCTGTTACCAGTTTGGCTTCACTGGCTGTCATGCTAAATGCCATGTCACTAACAAAAATGTGACAGCGGTGATAATTGCAGGGAATAGTAGAGTAAGGGTGTTGGAAGGATGCTGTTTTTAGGCAACTAGAAATCTAAGTGAGCACTTAACAGTCTTGTGCCTACCTGTCACCACTCCCTCTCCAGAACATTTGTCCTCCTGACAATGTCTGCTTTATCTCCCTCAGACCCAAATGCTCTGTTACATTATTTGCTGCGGCCAGTGTACGGGCAGGTCAGCTGTATTCTCTCCCATGCAAATCACTCCAGCAAACCACCACAGAAGCCACCCTTATAGCCCTCCACAAACTTCCTCAACCTACAGTAAAGCTCAGGATAATCATAAAGCTTTAGACCCCAATTCGAAACAGTGCAGATGGCATTCAACCCAACTAAGATGGTAAAGAGAAGGAGGGTTTGTATTTCCATAATGCCTTTTTACAACTGTACGGTGTTCCCAAATCAACTTATAGTCAATTAAATACTTTTGAAATGCAGTCACTGGTGCAATGTGGGAAATATAACCAGTAGTTTATTTGTCAGAAAGCTCCCACAAACATCGAAGTTGGTAGTGACCCTATACTTTGTGTTTGATGGTGTTAGTTCAGGAATAAACATTGGCCAGAACACTAAAGATAACTCCTTTTGCTGTTCTTTCAAATTATGATGTGAGACGTTTCACATGCATCCAGCATGGACTGGATGGGCTGAATGAATGTGAAATGTCTAATTTCTACGGCTTCGATGTCACCTCAGCTGAAAGATTGTATCTCTGACAGTGCATCAGTAGTGCACTCAGAGTGCTCTGGATTTTATACTCAGTTTTCTGGAGTGGAGACTTAACCCAATTCCTTCTGACTCAAAAGCCTGGCTGGCTTCAGTCCGAGTGGATTGTCACTTCTGATCACTTCCCAGTGGTCCCCACCCACATGTTTGGGGTCACTGCATGAGAAGAGAAATGGATTGAGGTAGGAAATTGAAAGTTACATCCATTTATTCCAGAGATAGTAGGAACCGCCAATACTGGAGAATCTGAAATAACACAATGTGAAGCTGGATGAACACAGCAGGCCAAGCAGCATCAGAGGAGCAGGAAAGTTTGATGTTTCGGGTTGGGACCCTTCTTCAGAAATGGGGGAGGGGAAGCGGATTCTGAAATAAATAGGGAGACGGGGGAGGTGGATAGAAGATGGATAAAGGAGAAGATAGGGTGAGAGGAGATAGACAGGTCAAAGAAGCGGGGTTAGAGCCAGTGAAGGTGAATGTAGGTGAGGAGTTAGGGAGGGGATAGGTCAGTCCTGGAAGGATGGACAAGTCAAGGGGGTGGGATGAGGTTAGTGGGCAGGAGATGGGGGTGGGACTTGAGGTGGGAGGAATGGTTAGGGAGGCGGGAACTAGCTGGGCTGGTTTTGGAATGTGGTCGGGGAGGGGAGATGTTGAAGCTTGCGAAGTCCACATTGCAGCCCAAGGGTACCACTCCCAAGCCTTTGCCCCAATTCCAGGCCTTTTCCTCCACTCTCAGGCCTTTACCCTTGCTCCCAGGCCTTTGCCCCTGCTCCCTGAACTTCAGCCCAGTAGGCCATCTGCTCAATAGCAGTTGATGTGCCATTACTGCACATGGAATATCAAGTCATCAACCGCGCATGTACAGATTCATTCTGGCTTGGCGACATCTGACAACACTTACTTTTGTCATCAGCTCCATTTGAGCACGTGTGGCCACTTCGACTGACATCCTTCCAAAGCTTTCCAGACATTGGTTGAGGGGCAAGCATTAGACAGGAGATGCTGTTTAATGAATAGTACCATGAGATCTTTTTACACGGTTCATTGAAAATACTTCAATACTGCAGATCCTCAGATGTTTAATATCTCCACATACAAGAATGAAAATAAGATTTTTATGCTATGAAAAATAATACACAATGACATGGAGGTCATTTAATGAACTGTGTTATACAAGGGAGTTGGAAATGACTTCAAACTCTAGGTTTCACTGAATGTAGTAAAGCATCGATTTGAGATAATCCTCTTATCATTACAATGGTAGTGCTATATAAATTACTTTAAACTGCTCTAATTTCCTCTCCTGTTAAAAAATGGGTGCTTGGTTCTCAGTTGTTTGATTCCCTGACTGTTACACCGCTGAGAATGTATTCTCAGAAAAGAGGTAGAAACGAAAGCCTGTAGGGAACTAGATAATGGAGTTGGTGTGACTAAAGGGAATAGTAGTCGGGGAGCAGATGATGAACACAAAGGGACAGGTGGTCTGAGGTGCATTTGTTTTAATGCGAGAAGTGTAGTAGACAAGGCAAGATGAGCTTAGGGCTTGGATCGGTACCTGGAGGTATGATGTTATTGCTATTACTGAGACTTGGTTGAGGGAAGGGCATGACTGGCAACTAGTTGTCCCAGGATATCAATGCTTCAGGCGGGATAGAGAGGGAGGTAAAAGGGGTGGAGGAGTTGCAGTAATGGTCAAAGACGAAATCACAGCCGCACTGAAGGACGGCCCCATGGAGGACTCAAGCAGTGAGGCAATATGGGTAGAACTCAGAAATAGGAAGGATGTAGTAACAATACTGGGGCTGTACTACAGGCCTCCCAACAGCGAGTGTGAGATAGAGGTACAAATATGTAAACAGATAATGGAAAGGTGTAGGAGAAACAGGGTGGTGGTGATGGGAGATTTTAATTTTCCCAACATTGACTGGGATTCACTCAGTGTTAGGGGTCAAGACGGAGCAGAATTTGTAAGGTGTGTCCAGGAGGGTTTTCTAGAGCAGTATGTGTGTAGTCCAACTTGGGAAAGGGCCATACTGGATCTGGTGCTGGGGAATGAACCCAGCCAGGTGGTTGATATTACAGTAGGAGCCTACTTTGGAAATAGCGACCACAATTCCGTAAGTTTTACAATACTCATGGACAAGGATAGGAGTGGTCCTAAAGGAAGAGTACTAAACTGGGGGAAGGCCGACTACACCAAGATTCGGCAGGATCTGAGGAATGTAGATTGGGAGAAACTGTTTGAAGTTAAATCCACATTTGATATGTGGGAGGCTTTTAAGGAGAGGTTGATTAGCGTGCAGGAGAGACATGTTCCTGTGAAAATGAGGAATAGAAAAGGCAAGATTAGGGAGCCATGGATGACAGGTGAAATTGTGAGACTAGCCAAGAGAAAAAAGGAAGCATACATGAGGTCTAGGTGACTGAAAACAGACGAAGCTTTGCAAGAATATCGGGAATGTAGAGCGAATCTGAAAAAAGGGATTAAGAGGGCTAAGAGACGACATGAGATATTGCTGGCAAACATGGTTTATTCATATATAAAGAGCCAGAGGGTAACTAGAGAAAGGATTGGCCCACTTAAGGACAAAGAAGGAAAGTTATGCGCTCAGTCAGAGAAAATGGATGACATTCTTAACGAACACTTTGCATCGGTATTCACCAAGGAGAGGGACATGACAGATGTTGAGGTTAGGGATAGATGTTTACTTAGTCTAGGTCATGTTGACATAAGGAAGGAGGAAGTGTTAGGTATCCTAAAAGACATTAAGGTGGACAAGTCCCCAGGTCCAGATGAGATCTTTCCCAGGTTGCTGAGGGAAGCGAGAGAGGAAATAGCCGGGGCCCTAACAGATATCTTTGCAGTGTCCTTAGACATGGGGATGAGGTCCCAGAGACTGGAGACTTGCTAATGTTGTCCCCTTGTTTAAAAAGGGCAGCAAGGATAATCCAGGTAATTATCGACCGGTGAGCCTGACGTCAGTGGTAGAGAAGCTACTGTAGATGATACTGAGGGATAGGATCTATTCCCATTTGGAAGAAAATGAGCTTATCAGTGATAGGCAACATGGTTTTGTACAGGGAAGGTCATGTCTTACCAACTTAATAGAATTCTTTGAGGATGTGACCAAGTTGATAGATGAGGGAAAAGCTGTAGATGTCATATACATGGACTTCAGTAAGGCATTTGATAAGGTTCCCCACAGCAGGCTGATGGAGAAAGTGAAGTGACATGGGGTCCAGGGTGTGCTAGCTAGGTGGATAAAAAACTGGCTGGGCAACAGGAGACAGAGGGTAGTAGTAGAAAGGAATTTCTCAAATTGGAGACCTGTAACCAGTGGTGTTCCACAGGGATCTGTGCTGGGACCACTGTTGTTTGTGATATATGTAAATGATCTGGAGGAAGGTGTAGGTGGTCTGATCAGCAAGTTTGCTGATGACACTAAGATTGGTGGAGTAGCTGATAGTGAAGGGGACTGTCAGAAATTACAGCAGAATATAGATAAACTGGAGAGTTGGGCAGATAAATGGCAGATGGAGTTCAATCCGAGCAAATGCGAGGTGATGCATTTTGGAAGATGTAATTCAAGGGCAAACTATACAGTAAATGGAAAAGTCCTGGGGAAAATTGATGAACAGAGAGATCTGGGTGTTCACGTCCATCGTCCTCTGAAGGTGGCAACGCAAGTCAATAGGGTGGTCAAGAAGGCGTACGGCATGCTATCATTCATTGGACGGGGTATTGAGTACAAGAGTTGGTCGGTCTTGTTACAGTTGTATAAGACTTTGTTTCGGCCACATTTAGAGTACTATGTACAGTTCTGGTCACCACATTATCAAAAGGATGTGGACGCTTTGGAGAGGGTGCAGAGGAGGTTCACCAGGATGTTGCCTGATATGGAGGGTGCTAGCTATGAAGACAGGTTGAGTAGATTAGGATTATTTTCATTAGAAAGACGGAGATTGAGGGGGGACCTGATTGAGGTCTACAGAATCATGAGGGGTATAGACAGGGTGGATAGCAAAAAGCTTTTTCCCAGAGTGGGGGACTCAATTACTAGGGGTCATGAGTTCAAAGTGAGAGGAGGAAAGTTTAAGGGAGATATGCATGGAAAGTTCTTTACACAGAGGGTGGTGTGTGCCTGGAACGCGTTGCCAGCGGAGGTGGTAGATGCAGACACGTTAGTGTCTTTTAAGATATATTTGGACAGGTACATGGATGGGCAGGGAGCAAATGGACACAGACCGTTAGAAAATAGATGACAGGTTAGACAGAGGATCTTGATCAGTGCAGGCTTGGAGGGCCGAAGGGCCTGTTCCTGTGCTGTAGGCTTCTTTGTTTCTACAGGTGAGTGCTGAAGTAACTCTATTCAACAGCACTCGGAACATCACACCTGAGGACAGCAAGATTTTGGATCAGTGATACTGTTTCCTGCTTCTGACTTAGTGCAGCATCTGAATCCCACACTACACAATCTGGAGGAGTTTGGTTTAGAAATCTGGGCTATCATGCAACAGGGCACTCCCACCTGTTGACTGTGAACGATAAGTGTTGCAGCTCACAACATCCATCCACTGCATAGGATTAATCGGCAATAGCTCATTTTTTTAACACTTTCGTCTGGGTCAGAATCAAGTTAACACTGTGGGAAATTGAGACCATAATCTAGGCTGGCATTCCAAGCGTAGTGCTTAGGGAGTGCTATGCTGTCTACTGATAGAGGCCCTATTTGAATTGTGCGATGAAATCCATTTATCTTTGTATCCAGTTGTACTGTGGAAATTGTGAATATTGTGAATATTGTAACATTCAGGAAAACAGGTGTTGCAGTCGTTGCAAAGTGAGTATGTTCAAACCTGCACAGGAACGGAGGGAGCATTTGTTGCTGAAGTAAGTCACTCAAAAATCCAAAGGCCATTGGATGATTCTGTCCAGTTAGGGCCCAAGGACTGTACAAGGTGCCAGTAAAGCAGTGAAATGTTAAGAGTTAGGGCTGTAGGCAAGGCTTAGAAGTTGTGAGGGTCTCAGATGAAGCCTGTGAGCAGTTAATGTTCAGTGTTGCTGAAAGTGAGGGTTGGAAAGCCTGCCAACGTTATTTCCTTGAGCAAGGTTGGAGGCCAAGAAAATGCCAGCAGTTGTTTCAGTTTGGTGAAGCTAGCTATCTGAAAAACTGGAGTTATGATTCCAAGCATTCTTCCCTCTAAACTGGATTGTTGCACAGCCACTCCAAGGTTCCATGCATGCTGATTAACATGATCAGCGCAATGATACCTTGACTTTCAGTGAGAAGAGAGACTAAGAGCCTTCAGAGTTCTGCTGACTGAAAGAAATACTAGAGAAAATATTACTTGTGAGCAGGTGCTGGAGTGCAGTTTTTCAGAATCTAGGAAAGTCAGTACCCAGAAAAGGAGGTGCATTACTTGGACAGGAGTAGTCACTGAGGCAGCCAATGAGGTAGCAGCTTTATAAAGCTAAGTCTTCAAAAGAAAAGAACCAGGCTCCCTTTGAAAGTATTAATGAGTTTTGATGATTCAACATCTGTGGAGTTGGTGAGGAATCAATGGGATGTATTTTGACCGCATTTTGAGTTTTGATATGGGTGTTCAGCTACAGTTTGTCTGTTAGTCACATTTACTTCAGGTTAATTCTGGATATTAGAATATAAATTTTATATATTGAGTAATTCTTGTTCTAACTTTTTTTATTAATGTGTTTTTTGGTTCAAAACATTGGAATTGTGAAGCCTCATTCTCTTAGCAAGTATCTCAGATCTCACACAATTTATCTATTTATAAATAAGTTGCTTATAAATAAGCACAAATTTGTCAAAAACATGGCATTGTTCTGAAGAAGAAGAGAGGAGTTACCCGAGTATTAACGCCAATATTTATCCCTTAAACAACATAAGAAAAGAACATAATAACTTCGGAATCAGGTAAAAGAGTAGGTCATTCAGCCCCTTGAGCCTGTTCCACCATTCAATGCGATCGTGGCTGATCCCATCGTGGCCTCGACTCTATTCTACTCTCCATTACCATTCAATCCATTATTTATTAAAAATCTATCTCCTCCTTAAATTTACTCAATGTCCCAGGATCCACCACACTCTGTGGTAGTGAATTCCACAGATTTGAGACCCTTAAAGAGAAGTAATTTCTCCACTATCCAAAAACCATGATCTCTCATTCTAGATTGTCCCACAAGGGGAAGTAGCTGCTCGATGTCAATCCCCTTTAGCATCTTATATACCTCAGTTTGATCTCCTCTCATTCTTCTATATTCTCGAGAGTATAGGCCCAAACTGCTCAATCACTCCTCATAAACAAACCTCTCACCTCAGAATCAATCTAGTGAACCACCTCTGAACTGCTACCAATGCAACTGCATCCTTCATCAACTAAGATGCTGAAGACTTTTTGCGGTTTCAATAATGCCTCGTCGATTTGCAGATTACACCGATTATCTGGGCATTGTCACAATACTGTTTATGGGAACAATTAAGCTATTGCATTTCCTACATTATGACAGTGACTACACTTCAAGAAAACAAATTTAGTTTGCTGTAAAATGCTCTCTGATATCCAATGGTTTTGAAAACCACTTTACCACTTTCTTTGTCATCACTTTTATATATGTGGGGATTTAATGTGTGAAAATTGCCTGCAGCTGTTTCTATATTACAACATTTCAAAAATTACATTATTAGATGTCCTGGGTCACAAAAAACATTAAACTACTGTAAGGTCCTTCCTTCACTTGTAAGTTATCTTTAGAGCTACAGCGTATGATTTTACTCAGTACTGCAGAAGTTATTAGGGTCCGTCAGCAGAGCCTCTGTAAAAGGGAACTTCTGCCTGTCCAAACTTATTGAATTGTTTGAAAGGATTATTTAGAAGAATGGTGAGAGGAAGATGGCCAATGTTGTACATCTTGACATTTTTCAAAAGGCTAATTGATGAAATGCCACACTGGAAGCTGCTGGCTAATGTAAGACCTTGTGGAATTATCAGAGGGGTATCAGGCACAATAAAAATTGGATAACAAAGTATGGAGCTGGAGGAACACAGCAGGCCAGGCAGCATCAGAGGCATAGGAAAGTTTCATGTTGAGACCCTTCTTCAGAAAAAATAATAACAAATGGGTTGCTTTTACATAGATTCTTTGGGTTTGGATGGGGCAGGAAGTGAATAGTTGTTAATGGTCATGGCTCTGTGTGGGTCTGATCACCACGTGTAATAATGTTCTACCCTTTTGTTGGGGAAGCATGGAGGCAATATTACAATGAAAGTTCCCAAATCTGCACTTAATGCTAACAGTGAATGACAAGAATGGTTAAGTAGTCCTCTCTGTGATAAAATGTATCAGCCTGATAAAGACAGCAGTCTGTGAAAGTAAGTTAAATATTTAACAATATTTACATGCATTTTGTTTGTGATGCTGCCCAATTCATTAGTAGTGATAGATTAGTTATGGTGCTCTCCAGGAACATAGCCAATAATTGTGTTTGTCGTCGAAATGCTGATTATCTCAGGGTCAATTATCAATTAAAATAATAGTCCTTGAATAAAATTACAAAGGTAATTTTCTGGCTCAGTAATGGTATACTTTTTTTTCAATGCCAATTTATTTAGGACCTGGGTTTCTGCATAATCCTGTTGAAGTACACATTTAGTTTCAGTCCACGCAGGTAATGAATATGAACCAAGTACTGGAAGTTGGGATTAGTTTAGATAGGTTGGCATAGGCTCAATGGTCTCAAGGTCCTATTCTGTGTTATGTCCCTCTATGACTGTATGAAGGTGATAGTCTTTGCGCGTTTGTATTTTGTATATTTACTTACATCATACCAAAATGGAGTAAGGTAGCTGAGCTGCATACTAAGGAGGTGCTGAAGTCATTTGGGCCCTGGGCTTTCACTTCTATAGACTTCAGTTACCTCTACCTCAGCCTGATGAGACAAAGGTCTCTTCCTAGTAAAAGGATCCTGCAGATGCTGGAAATCTGAAATGAAAACAGAAAGTGTTGGGGAAACAAAACAGGTCTGGCAGCATCCTGTGGAGAGAGGAACAGAGTTAACTGTTCAAATCCAATGTGATTCTCCTTCAGAACTCCTGTTCAGACTCGAGAGACTAATTTCGTTTCTCTCTCCAAAGATGCTGCCAGACCCGCTGGGCATCTTCTGTTTCTGTCTCCCCCCAGTTGTTGGCTGAAGAGCTCTTCGTATTTTGCATGCATGTAAAGCAATTGCATTCTTCCAATTCTGACCTTTAGTGTATCCAGAGTTCTTTCCCCATCCTACTGACAGCCATGCCTTATTCTGGAATTAAATACTGGAATTCTATCCTGAAACCTCTCTGTTTCCCTACTTTCCTCTATTCTTCCAAGGCATTCCTTAAAATGCTCTTTTTGACCAAGATTTTCATCACCCATTCTAACATATCGTAATGTGGCTCCATGTCTTAACTACATAAAATGTGCTATATAAATGCGCGTTGCTGGTGGTCATTGTGATATAAGGAAATAGTTCTAAAAGGGTTAACATTGGAGATTGCATTAAGCCCCACCCATTCTGATGATATCACACAGTCACGGCGAGAGAACTGAGGAATCCAGCTCTAGATCGTGATGGGGTCAGACAAGCTATGACTGGGTCCTGTTAGCTGTTGTCATGATGCCCGCCTAGGTAATGTAACTTGAGATAAGTGTTACTTTATTGTTTAAGATTTAAAAGTGGCCCATTCTAATGTTACCTAAATAGATCCTTAGACACAATAAAGGCAGGTTCTCTTTAGGAACCAATGGGCACCACACAGGCTAGAAAGCATCAACACCCCAATGACATTTTGAGTTGATTTTGATAAATTTCTGTTTGGTTCTGTTGAACATTTGATCAGATTTTGTTAGTGTCCCACCAGAAGATGGCTAACTTGATTAACATTTTGTTTGAAAGATTACAAAATAGGGCTGGATTGCAAGGGTTCTTCTGATGCACTAGCATTGTCCTTAACTCTGAGCCAGGTGCACTAGTTTCAAGTCCCAGCTGCTCCAGAGATGTGCAAATAACTTTCTGAAAAGATAGATTAAAAATACCTTGGAAGGAGGCAAAACAGTACGCCCACCACAAGCTGCCATTTTTGTGCTCCACATCTATAGAACTGTCATGAATTTCATTACATTACACTTCCCAAATTCAACACTGCATGGAACTAAATTGCAAAGCTCACTCAGCGATGCCACAACTGAGGGAAGTAATGTAACTCCACTACAGCAAGGTTTGATTTTCTTTGATTAAAAATTCATTACAGATTTGTAAGAAACTTTAAGTGCAAAAATGTTAATTGGCTCATAATGATTACTTCTTTGAAGGATTCTTTGGAGAATTACCCAGAAGCAAGTCTTTTTAATGATCAGGGATAATGTAAGCAGATTTAGCAACAGTGCTGCTAATGAGATACAGTGCTTAAATATGGGTTTCAGCCTTGGCTCATTTAGTAACATGTTCACTTCTGATTCAGAAGGTCAGAATCCCACATCAGGGTTCTGAGCACTTGATCTAGGCTGACACTCTCAATGGAGTACTATTGAAATTTGATAAGCAGGCGAAGCGATAGGGGGTGGCAGGAAATGAGATAGCGTGGCTATTAGTATCGATGGGGGACCTGTACAGTACATGGTCGACATACTAAATTGTAGTGTTGGGCTGTAAGGATGAAAGCTGCAGATATAATTTTCATGTTACACGTCACTGGATAATGCAATAGAAACGGAGCACTAGTTTTCCCCAAGTCGGCACAAAAGTTAAAGATTTTAAAAAGTATGAAAGCTTCCCACTTTAGACTCAGGTTAACAGAAAGCACAGAACAGATTTCTGTATTTAACACTGCAAATGATGACTATATCCTTGAGAACTACACGGGGGGTGGTGCATACGTGGAATGCACTGTCGGAGTTAGTGGTAGAATTAGGTACAGTTACAACATTTAAAAGACATTTGGAGAGGCACATGGATAGGAAAGGTTTAGAAGGATATGGGCCAAACACAGGCAAATGGAACTAGGAAATGGTTTAGGAAACCTGGTTGTCATGGATAGGTTGGACCAAAAAGTCTGTTTCCAAGCTGTATGGCTCTTTGACTCTATAAGTCTTAGGTTCCTGCTTCATTGCGAGGGATGGATGCCTTGCAAAGCAGGGTATTGGGAAACAAGGGCTATCCTTTGTGACCATCGCTGATGATCCCATTATGCCCCATGCCCAAGGTTGAGTGTAAATACAACACAGCACATTCCTCAACTAGGGCCACCATGGAGCAGACGATAAGTCTCATGAAGAAGAGGTTTCAATGCTTGGATTAGTCAGGGAGAACACAGGAACTTTGAAGTGTGCATTCCAGACAGAACATGATCATTGCATGTTGTACTCTGCACAATTGGACCATGCAATGAGGAGGATATGTTGAATGCTGAGGAGCTGGGAGAGCAGGATTTTCAGTACATCACCATTTGCATGAAGGAGTTCAGAAGCATCAGGCACTACAAGTTATACAGGGCTTAACTGTTACCTGGTTCCAGTCAATCAGAATTGGCTGTGGTGATCACTCACTGAATGTTAATTGGTGCGCAGGCAAAGGGCAAACAGTCATTTCTGTTCCAAGAGGCAAATGCAGCTTCTATTTGTTCATGTTCATTTTTGCTGTGAGGGAATAAAAGTGAACATTTTGAACTACTTGAATACTTCCCTGTACGTGACTGCGCCACATTGGGCAACGAGAAAATGCTGGGCATCACAAATCAAGTTGCAAAGAGTAGCATTGACTTTGTCAAGGTTGTAAGGTGAGAGGAGGCTAAGATGAGTCAATAGTGCATCGTGGTGCTTAAACAGTGATAAATATGATACTGGGAGCCTGTATGTGCAATGAAGTGTCAACCTTACCACCTGTGTACCTGAGAAGCATTGGATTAGCGTTGCTCTCCTACTATGTATGCAGTGAAGGGCAACTCTGAACTGCCAACACTTGACTGTGAACACAGTTCAGGTTCAAATATGGCACCGGTATCAGAAATTCCAGGATATCCTGGCAGTTCCCAGAACACATATCTAGGGCAAGTCAAAGAATAGAATGAATGGGAGACATTTGGGACTTGATCTGAAGCAAATGAGGAAAGTTTTGGGCTCACTAGGCCTCACTGAGAGAAACTCTCCATGAATCGACACTTCGGTGATTTTCACTACTCTTCCTCATAGAAATCCTCACAACTAATGGCATAATTCAATATAAAATCCCAAGGCGACTTGACAGAGTTGATGCTCAGAGGGTGTTGCCCCTCATGGGAGAGATGAGAACTAACGGACACAGTTTGAAAATGAGGGGCCTTTCATTGATGATAGAGACGAGGAGAATTTTTTACCCATAGACAGTCAATGGAACTCTCTTCTTCGAAGTAGTGAAGACAGTACCATTGCATATTGTTAAGCCATAGTTAGACAGATTCTTGACTAACAAAGGAGTGAAACTATATAAGAGATAAGCAAGAAAGCAGATTTGAGGCCACAATCAGACCAGCCACTGGCTTGTAAAATGTCAAAGCAGTCTCAAGGGGCTGAATAGCCTATTACTGCTCCAAATGATATCTTTCATATGGATAGTTATATATACCAATAGTATCACATTGAGACTTCCAAAAATTAATAATATATTCTAAGACCATCCCTTCTGACAACCCTTGAAATACCATGCCCTAGGCCTAAGCATACAATCATATAGTCATATGAGTCATTGAGTCATAGACTCATACAGTTGTAGAGTCAAACAGCAAGGAAACAGATCCTTCAGTTCAACCAGCCCACATGGGCCAAGTTCCCAAATGAAACTAGTCCTGCTTGGCCTATATCCTGCCAAACCTTTCCAATTCATGGACTTATCCAAATGCCTTTTCAATGTTGTAATTGCACCTTCATTTACTACTTCCTCTGGCAGTTCATTCAACACACAAATCACTCTGTGTAAAATAATGCCCCTCATGTCTTTGTTAAATTTTCTCCCTTACACCTTAAAAATATGGCCCCTGGTTTGAACGCCCCCACTCTAGGGAACAGACCTTTGCAGCTCACCTCATGATTTTATCAATTTCTATAAGATCACCCCTCAACCTCTGACCCTCCAGTGAAAAAGTTCCAGCTTATCCAGCCTATTTTTACTACCAAATCCTCCATTCCTGTCAACATCCTGGTAAATCTTCTCTGAAACCTCTCCAATTCAATAATGTCCTTCCCATAACAAGGTAACTACAGACTGAACATAGTATTCCAGAAGAGGCCTCACCAACAACCTATACAGCCTCAATGTGATATCCCAACTTCGCAAAGGTCTGAGCAATGAAGGCAAACATGCTAAATGCCTTACTAACCACCCTGTCTACCCACGATGCAAATTTCAAAGCAATACATACCTGAATCCCTAAGTCTCTCCATTCTACAACACTATCCAGGCCCCTACAATTAATTGTATAAGTTCTGCCCTTGTTTGTCTGACCAAACCTCACATTTAACCAAATTAAATTAAGCCCGTTGACCCAATTGATCAAGAGTTCTTTGTAAAGCCATCTTCAACTGCTTAATTAATGACCTTCCTACCAATGTAAGGTCAGAAGTGGGGATAACGTATGTCCACTTTCAGTAAGACCTGAACAATATCCAAGTTTGGGCAGCTAAATGGCAAATAAGATTAGTGTCACACAAGTGTCATGCAACAGCAATTTCAAGCAATAGAGAACGTTATCATTGCCTCTTGGTATTCAACGGGTACCATCACTGAATCCCTCACTACCAACATCTTGTGGCTTACTATTGTCCAGAACCTCAACAGGACTTGCCACATAAACACAGTGGCTACCAGAGCAAGTCAGAGGCTAGCAATACTGCGGCAAGTAACTCACATCCTGGCTCCCCAGAGGAGGTCCACCATCTACAAAGCACAAATCAGGAGTGTGATCGAATAATCCCCATTTGCCTGGATGAGTGCAGGTCCAAAAACACTCTAGAAGCTTGACACCATCCAGGAAAGAGGAGCCCACTTGACTGACACACCATCTGCCGCCTAAAACAAAATGTAAAGAAAGAGATCGGAGGCCCAAAGATGCCATGCATAAACCAAAAGGAGAGAGAAATTCCCCAGAAATTCAGTTATACGTCTGCAGAAATTCAGTACGAATATCCAGATATGTAAACTTCTGCAGACAAAACAACTAAGTAGAAAATTTGACATCCTGATGTAAGACGCAGACTTCCAGCTCCCGAATTGAGACAATGTTCTTTCTGCCAGCTCTGCCTAGATAAACCTCTGGATGTTTCATTGCATGACTTCCCAACCTAAACCACGAAGGTGCATAATTGGTTACCTGACACTGTTGTCCCATACAATTTTCAAGCCGATTGGAAAATGGGCAGTCTCCTCATTCCATATTACATCACTCCTGCCCGTCACTCTCCTGTGTCTGATACTTCTGTAACCATTAAGCAAAGTTCAAATACAATAAGTGAACAGCCCTAGAATTATGTTGTGACTCTCGGAGGTTGCAGCATGTTCCTGGAGGGTTAGCAGCCCTAGATTTGCCCAAATTTCTCCTTCATATATGAGAGTTGCCTGTGGGGTAAGGGGGCAAAACCTGGCATCCTTTATATTCACATTGCACTGCTATCAGGTTGATTTAAATGTTTATGAGAGAGAAGGTAATTGCTCAAAAATTAGCGGCTTCAGCCAATTAATTCATTTTAAAATCGATTGTATGGTTAATTCATAAGTTCATAAGATGCAGGGGCAGAATTAGGCCATTTGGCCCATCAACGTCTGCTCCACCATTCGATCATGGCTGATGTGTTCTAACCCCCATTGTCCAGTCTTCTCCTCATAACTTGCATTCCCAATTAAAAATCTGTCTAACTCCTCCTTAAATTTACTCACTGCTCTAGCGCTCACTGCACTTTGGGGTAGTGAATTCCACAGATTCACTATCCTTTTGGGAGAAGTAGTTTCTCCTCAACTCTGTTTTAAATTTGCTATCATTTACCCTAAGACTGTGACCCCTCACCTTAGAATGATGCACACGGGGAAGCATCTGTTCCACATCTATTTTATCCATACCTTATGTCATTTTGAATACCTCAATTTGATCGCCCTTCATTTTTCCAAATTTTAGAGAGTATAGGCCTAAAACGTTAAATCGCTCTTCTTCCGACAAACCCCTCATCTCTGGGATCAATCTAGTGAACTTTCTCTGAACTGCCTTCAATGTTATCATATCCTTCCTCAAGTAAGGGACCAAAACTGTGCACAATACTCCAGGTGCAGTCTCACCAATGGCTTGTATAGTTGCAACAGTATTTCCTGACCTTTATATTCTATTCCTTTAGCTACAAAAGCCAACATTCCATTTGCCTTCTTTATTATCTGCTGTACCTGCCTGCTAGCCTTCTGCGACTCATGAACAAGGGCACCCAGATCCCTCTGCACCAGACCACCCCGAAGTCTCTCCCCATTTAGATAATAGGTTGCCTTCACATTTTTCCAACCAAAATGCATGACGTCACACTTATCCATGTTAAACTCCATCTGCCAAATAATGCTCCGCTCTCCTCATGATAAAACATCTATCCATTTGTAAGGTTCTTATTTCTTCACTGCAATTTACCGACACACCTATTTTTGTATTGCCCATAAGTTTGGCTATAGAGCCTCTAACTCTGTATCCAAGTTGTTAATGTAGATTGTAAATAGCTGAGATCCAAGGGCCAATCCCTGTGGCACTCCACTAGTTACTTCTTGCCATCCAGAAAAAAAACTAATTTATCCCAAATCTCTGTCTTCTGTACATCAGCCAGTCACCTATCCAAGCTAATAAATTACCCCTAATCCCATATGATCCAACCTTCTGAATTATCTGCTGAGCAACAGCAGTGATTGTATCATCGACTTTGACTGTAAGTTTTCTAAAGATGGCAATCACTGCAGGCAAATATTTCATTTATGACAGACAATGTATATAGAAACATAGAAGATAGGCACAAGTCCAGATATATTAACATCTATAGGATCGCCATTATCCATTTTACTTGTTACATTTTCATAGAACTCTAGCAAATTAGTCAAACATGATTTGCCCTTCATAAGACCATGCTGACTCTGATGGATAGTGTTTCGACTTTCCACATGTCCTGATATTGCTTCCTTGATCACTAATTCTGACACTTCCCCAACAACATGTTAAACTAACTGGTCTGTAATTTCCCGCATACTGCCTCCCTCCCTTATTGATTAAGGGCATTGCATTAGTATTTTTCCAAACCACTAGAACCTTTCTCACGTCCAAGAAATTTTGGAATGTTGTCACCAATGGATCCACGATCTCTGTCATCACTTCCTTTAATAGCCCAGGATGTAGGCCATCAGGCCCAGGGAACTTGTCTGCCTTCAATCCTAATAGTTTGCTGAGTACCTTGTCCCTATCAATATTGGTCGTTCTAAGTTCTAGCCTTTCTATTACCTCTGACTTGCCCGTTCCAACAGGAATGGTACTATTGTCTTGCACTGTGAAAACTGATCAGCGTTTATTAGATGCTAACTCAAGCCATTATATAAAAACTATGTTCAACGTACAAAATAATGACTCAACTTTGGTGCAAACAATGTGACCCTTCCAGCCATATTAACTGAGGAGAAACTGTTGTTGGGAAACAGAGGACTACATCAGATTCCAACGGAATCAGCTGGAGTATGTAGGTCATGTGTATCATTTATTCAAGTTTATGAATGGGATGAAGGATTCTTAGGACAAATGTAGGATTTATCACAGAGATGAGGAGACATTTCTTCACCCAAAGAGTGGTGAGCCTGTGGAATTCATTACCAGAGGAAGTAGTTGATGCCAAAACATTGAATGAGCTCAAGAGGCAATTAGATATAGCACTTAGGGTGAATGGGATCAAAGGTTTTGGGGAGAAACCAGGATTAGGCTACTGAGTTGGACAATCAGCCATGATTGTGAAGAATTGTGGAGCAGATTTAAATGGCTGAATGGCCTCCTCTTGCTCCTATCTTCTATGTTTCTATATATGTTGTCTGTCATAAATGAAAAATATGCCTGTAGCGACTGACATCTTTAGAAAACTTACAGTCAAAGTCAATGATACAATCACTGCCGTTGCTCAGCTGATAAAATACAGCAGCTAGCGAGAAAGAAATGCATTTCTGTCGTACCTTTTCTGACCCCCTAATGCCCCATCGTGCTTTGTAGCCAATGAAACGGTTTTTGAAGTGTAAACACTGTAAGAAAGACAGCAGCCTGTTTGTATGCAAAAAGGTCCCTCCCAGACAGCAGTAAGATAACGAAGATTACTTGACCACGTCCTGTAAAGAAGTCCTGAGAATTGAGGAGCCTGTTACCACACACTGCATGAATACCTTTTCTGAGTTTGGTAAGAGGTAAAAACAAATCAGGTCATTCCCAGGGGAAAGCAAGAGCCACAAATTAAATACTGAATGAACTTGAAGCAATTTAGAGCATGAAATAAATCTTAAGACAGAGAGAGAGAGTGAGAGAGAGAGAGACAGAATTATTGGATTATTGATAATAGTATCAGTTTGTCCCAATGCAAATGATTGCCAGACTGGGCATGTGATGTGTGGCCAACTCAATATTGCTTGCTTTGCTCAGCTGCCTAGGACAAACCTTTATGCTTCTGTGCTATTGCTGATGCTAACTCTTCAGCTGGCGCTATCATTTGTATTCCCATTTCCCTAATCTTGCTGTTCCTATTAGCTATCTTATGTAAATCTTTTCCTGAATTCATTGCAGCACAGTGGCTAGCACTACTGTCTCACAGCACCAGGGATCCAGGTTCAATTCTGCATGAGTTTCCTCTAGGTACTCTGGTTTTCTCTCACAGTCCAGTAAACCTAGCCATGGAAATGAAGATTACAGGGGTAGAGGGGGTGGGTCTGGGTGGATGCTCTTTGGAGGGTTCGTGTGGACTTGATGGGCTGAATGGCTTGCTTCCACACTGTAGGGATTCTATGATAGCCTTGCTGTTCCTATTAGCTGTTTTGTGTAAGTGCCAGCCTGAAACCCTGTTAACTCTTCTACACCCTGAAATTTTAAAGAGAGGTGAATGAGTATTGAGATGAACAGATCAATCAAAGTAGAAGAAAGAATTGTAGAATAGTTGTAACAATGAATGAGGTCATTCAGCTCATCATGTCTTAGCCAGAAGGTGAGAATGTTTTTGCTAGCCTATCTTGTACTTAAATCACACTCCCTTTTTCTTCTGATAGTTTTCCTATCATTATGTACTTCTTCAACTCGCTAATTCAGTGCTCTTTTCTAATTTAACATTTATTTTTGAAATCAGAGTTAATGTTTTTGGTCCAGCGACTCTTCTTCAGAACTGATAGCACGACTGCTGCCTGACCTGCTACAATTTCCAGCATTTTTTGTTTTCAGAAGCCAGGAAAAAGTTAAGAACAAAAACAGAAGTTGCTGGAAAAGCTCAGCAGGTCTGGCAGCATCTGTGAAGAAACAATCGGAGTTAACGTTTCGGGTCTGGTGACCCTTCCTCAGCGCTCTGAATTCTGAGTTCTGAGGAAGGGCCACAAGACCCAAAACATTAACTCTGATTTTTTTCTCCACAGATGCTGCCAGACCTGCTGAGATTTTCCGGCAACTTTGTTTTTGTTCCTGATTTACAGCACCCGCAGTGGTTTTTCTTCTGTTTCTGTTCCTGATTATAGTATTTGTAATTCTTTTGGTTTTTAGTTCAGAAAAAAATTGCTGTTATGCACAAGATTGGGTGGGGCAAGGAGTATACAATAGGTGGAGATAGAGCCCAAAGAGAGAGAAAACAAAGGTAGACAGACAAAGGAGTGGATGACAGTCAGCCTAGGAGAGTGAATGGCTGCCAATGGGGACTATTTGTGGCTAACAATGAGTTGTCTGTAATAGCAGACCATTTGATGCCAAGGGCTTTTGTTTTTATCACATGGACACATTCTCCCTTCAGTGTCAACAGCACAGCCAAGATTAAATACCTTATCCAAAACTGGCACCTTAATTTGTGCACCCTCCCTCGGCGAAGTATGTCAGAGAATGAACCATAATCCTCGAAGGATCCTCATGGGTAGAGCAGGGTGAGGAATGGATGCATGGATAGAGCAGGGTCAGGAATGGATGTTGCAGGTTCCAGGGTTTAGATCTTTCATTAAGGTCAGGGAAGGTGGTAAAAGAGGGGGAGGTGTGGCTTTGTTTGTCAAGGACAGTATAACGGTGGCTGAAAGAACTTTTGATGAGGACTTGTCTACTGAGGTGGTATGGGCTGAGGTCAAACACAGGAGAGGAAAGGTAACACTGCTGGGAGTTTTTTATAGGCCTCTGCAATGTTCCAGGGATGTGAAGGAGAGGGTCAGCAAAACTATTCTGGGCAAGAGTGAAAGGAACAGGGTGGTCATTATGGGACACTTTATCTTCCCTAACATTGACAGGAAATGCTATAACTCTAGTACATCGGATGGATTAGTTTTTGTCCAATGTGTGCAGGAGGGTTTCCTGACTCAGTATGTTGAAGGGCCGACAAGAGGGGAGGCCACACTGGACCTGGTACTTGGTAATGGACCAGGCCAGGTGTTTGATTTAGTGGTAGGTGAGCACTTTGGAGAGAGTGACCATTATTCGGTTATGTTTAATTTAGCAATGGCAAGGGATAGGAATATGCCACAGGGCAAGAGTTACAGATGGGGGAAGGGCAATTATAATGCGATTAGGCAAGACTTAGGTGGCATAGAATGGGTTAGCAAAATGCAGGAGATGGGGACAATCGAAATGTGGAGCTGATTTAAGGAACAGATATTGTGTGTCCTTAATAGGTATGTCCCTGTCAGACAGGGAGGAAGCAGTAAGGTAAAGGAACCATAGTTTAGAACATTACAGCACAGTACAGGCCCTTCGGCCCTTGATATTGTATCTGTTGTTAAGCGGAAGATGGAGGCTTATGTGACAATGAGACGAGATGGTTCAGATGAGGTGATGGAGAGTTACAGATTTGCTAGGAAGGCTTTAAAGAGAGAGTTAAGAAGAGCAAGGAGGGGACATGAGCAGACATTAGCAGGTAGAATAAAGGAGAACCCTAACGCTTTCTATAGGTATGTGAGGAATAAGAGGATGACTAGGGTAGGAATAGGGCCAGTCAAAGACAGAAATGGGAAATTGTGTGGACCCTGTGGAGATTGGAGAGGTGCTAAATGATTATTTCTCATCTGTTTTCACTGAGGAACAGGAGAATATTGTAGAGGAGATGACTGAGTTACAGGCTACTAGAATTGAAGGATTAAGGTTAGTAGGAGGAGGTGTTATCAATTCTAGAAGGTGTGAAGGTAGATAAATCCCCTGGGCCAGAAGGGATTTTTCCGAGGATTGTCTGGGAAGCTAGGGAGGAGGTGGCGGAGCCTTTGGCCTTGATCTTTGAGTCCTCATTGTCTACAGGTTTAATACAAGAGGACTGGAGGACTGCAAATGTTGTGACCTTGTTCAAGAAGGGCAGTAGGGTTGACCCAGGTAATTATGGACCTGTGAGCCTTACGTCTGTTGTAGGAAAAGTTTTGGAAAGGATTATAAGAGATAGGATTTATAATCATCTAGCAAGCAACAACTTGATTGGAGATAGTCAGCATAGATTCGTCAAGGGCAGGTCGTGTCTCACAAACCTCATCGAATTTTTTGAGAAGATGACCAAGCATGTGGATGAGGGTAGGGCAGTTGACGTGGTGTACATGGACTTCAGTAAAGCCTTTGATAAGGTTCCACATGGTAAGCTATTGGAGAAAATACAGAGGCACAGGATTAAGGGAGATTTAGCAGTTTGGATCAGAAACTGGCTTTCTGTAAGAAGGCAATGAGTGGTGGTTGATGGAAAATATTCAACCTGGAGTCAGGTCACTAGTGGTATGCCTCAAGGATCTGTTTTGGGACCACTGCTGTTTGTTATTTTTATAAATGACTTGGACGCAGTCATAGGTGGATGGGTTAGTAAGTTTGCAGGTGACACTAAAGTTGGTGGAGTGGTGGACAGTGTGGAAGAATGTTGCAGGTTGCAGGGAGACTTGGATAAACTGCAGAATTGGTCTAAAAAGTGGCAAATGGAGTTTAATACGGATAAATGTGAGGTGATTCAGTTTGGGAGGAATATTAGGAAGGCAGAATACCAGGTCAATGGAAAGATTCTTGGTAGTGTGGATGTGCTGAGGGATCTTGGTGTCCATGTACATAGATCCCTGAAAGTTGCCACCCAGGTTGATAGTGCTGTTAAGAAGGCTTACGGTGTTTTAGGTTTTATTGGTAGAGGGATTGAGTTCTGGAGCCGTGATGTCATGTTGCAACTGTACAAAACGCTAGTGCGGCCTCATTTGGAATATTGCGTGCAGTTCTGGTCGCCCCATTACAGGAAGGATGTGGAAGCATTGGAGAAGGTGCAGAGGAGATTTACCAGGATGTTGCCTGGTCTGGAGCGCATGCCCCATGAAGAAAGGCTGAGGGACTTGGGTCTGTTCTCATCGGAGAGAAGGAGGCTAAGAGGGGATTTAATAGAGACATACAAGATGATCAGAGGATTAGATAGGGTGGACACTGAGAGTCTTTTTCTGAGGGTGATGACTTCAGCTTGTACAAGGGGACATAGCTACAAATTGAGGGTGATAGATTTAAGACAGATGTCAGAGGCAGGTTCTGTACTCAGAGAGTGTTAAGGTGTGGAACGCCCTGCCTGCCAATGTAGTTGACTCAGCCACATTAGGTGCATTTAAACAGTCCTTGGATAAGCATATGGATAATGATAGGATAGTGTAGGGAGAGGGGCTTAGATTAGTTCACAGGCTGGCACAACATCGAGGGCTGAAGGGCCTGTTCTGCACTATATTGTTCTATGTACTAAGGACTATCGTCATCTCTCTTCATTGGAGAGTGACAATTGGTTATATATTGCTTGAGAGGCACTCAAGCATGAGGAAAACGCAAACAGACAGACCTTCATGAACTACAAAAGCTAGTTGAATCCACACCATCGGCATAATTCAGCAGCTTGCTCTGCTCAACAGAGCTATCCAACTTCCCACTGTACTGGATTATCAGCCTGGGTTGCTCTACATTCCTGAAATCCTCCCTTAACAGTATAACATTAAAATTGGAAATAAAGCAGCTTCTGGACATTATACCCTCACATTGCAGATCAGGAGTTAACAGCTCTGTGCTGACAGAACAACAGTGTGGAGCTGGAGGAATATAGCAGGCCAGGCAGCATCAGAGGAGCAGGAAAATTCATGTTTCGGGTTGGGACCCTCTTCAGAAAAAATGCTAAGAGACCCTTGAGTGTAATGGAGCACGTGGAAAGGGCTGGTATATCCCGTTTCACAAATCCTGCCGGAATTGGTGGGATTGTTGCTGCCTCAATTAACTTTGGAGGAAAGTCTTGGTAGATCACTCCTGCAACACTGGCTGAAAAGAACAGGGCATTTTATATCTGCTCAGCAAGCACACAAAAGTCCAATCAATGAGATTGATCCACTGGGACAGCAAAGATTGATGCAGGAAATAATAGATGCTAGCAGTTAAATCCCGTGTGCAGGTGATAGTAAATGATGTTTAAAAGGTGCATTGATTAAACCTTTTTGAGCCATGTCACTGTAAGCGTGCCCACTTGGGAGTGCACTCCCTCACTGAGGAAACGCCAATTCTGAGAGATACATAAAGTTCATGAAAGAGATAGTTAGAAACGTTAATTACAGGGGAAATGGACAGAAAGGGAAGATGCAATCCAAAATATGCTCTGACAAATGTAATAGGGCTTCAGGACCCAGTAGAAATTAAGATAGTTGAATTCCTTCAGTCTGAAAGTAACATAATCCTTGGCTGAGAGTGTCTACAACATTGTTGAGGAGATGAATACGTTTGGTATCCTGTCTGATGAAGGAACAACGTTGCAAAGACTTTAAAAGTGAAACATAGAATTAGAGAATCATACAGGACAGAAGCAGACCCTTCGGTCCAACCAGTCCATGCTGACCATATTCGCAAACTAAACTAGTCCCACCTGCCTGCTACTGGCCCACATCCTTCCTAACCTTTCCTATTCATGTACTTATCCAAATGTCTTTTAAAAGTTGTAATTGTACCCACATCCACCACTTCCTCAGGAAGTTCATTCCACAGGCAAACCACCCTCTGTTCAAAAAATTGCCCCTCATGTCTTTTTTAAATCTCTTTCCTCTCGCCTAAAAAAAAGCATCCCACCCCGGTCTTGAATCCACCATTCTAGGAAAAAGACCATTAACCTTATCTGTACCCCTCCTGAAATTATAAACCTCCATAAGGTCACCTCTCAACCTTCTATGCTCTAGCGAAAAAGTTTCAGCCTTTCCACCTATCTTTATAACTCAAACTTTCCATATGCAGCAACATCCTGGTAAATCTAAACTGAACCTCCTCCAGTTTAATTATATCCTTCCAGTAACCAGGTGACCAGAACTGGACACAGTACTCCAGAAGAGGCCACATCCTTGACCCAGTGACTCTGTGGGTCAGTGGGATGTGGGCTCATGTTTCACTTGAGCAGATAGATTGCACTTCCTCAGTGCTGTTGTCCATGTAGTTAAACCAAGTCTTACCTCACCACAGGGTAGGTGGTGTATACCATTTGCTGCTACCACTCTCACTGAGTGCAGTGATCTACAGTGCCTGCTTGGTAAGTGTGGTAGAGGTAAACGATTTCCCTGTCTGAGTAGAACAGACAGTTGTGCTGGGAAAGAAATAATTTATTGTATGATAGCAATCAGTTACTGTTGAAGAGGGCATTGTTACAAAGATTTTGAGCAGGATCTGAATGTTAGGTCTCACTGTTTTGTGATCCTAAGCTACCCCAAGTCCAGATAACATCAGCCTAGTGGGTATTATTCCTTTCAGACATGGACAACAAGTGACACAGTGGGAATTTCAACTTGGGATATGGCCTTTCAAGTTTCTAGAGACACCACCTATAGATTAATTTTGCCTGCATAATATTGGAAAGGTGTTGAAGCACTAGACAGGGGACAACACATTCACTGGGATGCTGCTAGGTATAAGGGAATACCACGACAAAGTAAGACTTGGGAAAATGGGAGCTATTTGCATGAGAACAGAGGAGAATTATGCATTGATTTGATAGAGGTGTTTGAAATTCTAAAGCAGTGGTACAATGGGTATTTCTATGGGATGACGAACCTCTAATAAGCAGAAATAGAAATATGATTAAATGCAAAAGACTCAAGATTAAGAGTAAAAGGAATGAGATAAGTTGAAAAGGCTGTTTTTCTGTCTAGGATCCAGGGCTTTATGAACTGTGGTATACAGTACCAATGCAAGGAAGCTGAACATGGTCAATAATATGGTCACAGATGCTGCCAGGCCTGCTGAGCTTTTCCAGCAACTTCTGTTTGTGTTCCTGATTTACAGCATCTGCAGTTGCTTCAGTCTTTATGATTAAGGCTCAACTGGCTTATTGAACAATTCTGAGCATCATATTTTAAGATGAGATAACAAGGTGTACAGCTGGATGAACACAGCAGGCCAAGCAGCTTCATAGGAGCAGGAAAGCAGATGTTTCGGGCCTAGACCCTTCTTTAGAAATAGGGGAGGGGAGGGGGTTCTGAAATAAATAAGGAGAGGGGTTGGTGGATAGAGGAGAAGATAGGTAGAGAGGAGTCAGAACGGTCAAAGAGGTGGGGATGGAGCCAGTAAAGGTGAGTGTAGGTGGGGAGGCAGGGAGGGAATAGGTCAGTCCAGGGAGGACAAACAGGTCAAGGGGGAGGGATGAGGTTAGTAGGTAGGAAATGTGGGTGGGGCTTGAGGTGGAAGGAGGAAATAGGTGGGAGGAAGGACAGTTTAGGGAGGCAGGGATGAGCTGGGCTGGTTTTGGGATGCAGTAGCGGGAGGGGAGATTTTGAAGCTTGTGAAGTCCACATTGATACCATTGGGCTGCAGGCTTCCCAAGCAGAATATGAGTTGCTGTTCCTGCAACCTTCGGATAGCATCATTGTGGCACTGCAGGAGGCCCAGAATGGACATGTCGTCTGCGGAATGAGAGGGGGAGTTGAAATGGTTTGCGACTGGGAGTAGCGCTTGGTTTCTCCGATGTAGAGGAGGCCACAACGGGAACAGCGGATGCAATATACCACGTTAGCAGATGTGCAGGTGAACGTCTGCTTGATATGGAAAGTCTTCTTGATGCCTGGTATGGGATTGAGGGGGAAGGTGTAGGACTTAAGATGAATGGCTTGGGGAGAGCATCTGGGATTTATCAGAATTGTTCTGTGGAGACACTAGGGAGGTTGGGATTGTTCTCCATTCACTGGAGGTTATAAGATTTAATATAATAATACAAATTGTGAGGGATTTTGAGAGGGCAGAAAGGGAGGTGGGTGGACTCATTAGCTCAGTTCACTAGACATATCGCACATGACTCAGGATAATACTAACACAGTAAAATTCTATTCCTGCTTCAATTGTGATAGGCCTGAGAGCTGCCTCCGCTCCTTGACCAGTAAAACCACAAACGTAGGCCACAGTTCAGCAAATTCAAATGATCAAAAATGTTACCTAGAAAAGAACAGCAAGACAGAGGGAAAGTATTTCTACCATCACATAACCAGAGGGCACAGATTTAAAATAAACAGCAAAAGAATCAGATGGAGCTGAAAGGAATTTTGGTTTTATTTTGTGAATCCTTGTGAACTGCAATGAACTGACTGAAAGGGCAGTGGAAGCAGTTTCAATAATAACTTTTGAAATAAATTGAATGTATACTTGAAAAGAAGAATAACATGGGATCCTGGGGTGAGACAACTGAATAGTTCTTGCAATGATTCAGCACAGACATGATGGACTGAATGGCCTCCTTCCTCACCGCATGATCGTACAGTCAAAAGATACATTCACCTAAATGTAGGCAACATCATTGTCTTTCCAAAGTATATTTTCACGTGGCACATCACACATATGACATTTCCAGACCATTTTCAATTGAAAGTTACAATGAACTTCTCTAGCTAAATGAACCATTGATGGATTGGTAGAATTCAAGTCCATCGTCATGGAATTATGTCAACTTTCTATGAAATGATGAATGTTCCTAATCTTCTGAGATGTTTGCAGATTTAATATTAACTCTGGTCCATCTCTAGAGTCAATGAAACAGCTTGACAAGTAGCAGCAAGGCCTAGCCTGCCTTGCACCAACCACTCATTGCATGCTGACTACAATTGATCTGACTTAAAGGCAATCAAATTTTGTCATTTAATCAAATTGTTTTCAATTTTATTTTTAAAGCAGGTTGGAATTTTATTGGCGTCAGAGTCAGACAATGAACACATCACTGAGATGTGATCTAAGCAACATCTTGAAGTCTATGCCAAAGGGCACCAGGGAGGTCAACAAGAGTTAGGGGAATCAGTACAAAACGTAATCAAGAATGAACATAGGAATGTAAGAACTAGAAGTGGAGTTGGCAATTCAGCCTCTTGAGCGTGCTCCACCATTTAATACAATGATTGATGATCTCATCTCAACTCCACTTTCCTGCCCACTCCCCACAACCCTTCAACTCGTTACCAATTAAAAATTTGTCTATCTCCTCCGTAAATATGATAACAATTGGTAATGGAGCACAGGCCAAAATTTAATGGCACTGAAGTAAATAGAAAAGTGATACTACAGCGAGAGCAGAGCCTTGATTAGTGTTCATCTAACGGTCCTTCGCTCAATTCTGATCGCCAAACCTCAGGAATGCTGCACTGTCCTGGGAGGGAGGTGAAGCACTGATTCACCAGAATGATCCCCCAGTTGGATGGTTGCATTACGAGAAGAAGTCGCATAAATGTAGCTTGTATTCTCTTGAACTACAGTGGTTATGGGAGATTTCAACATGCGGGTAGACTGGGAGAATCAGGATGGTACTGGACCCCAAGAAAGGGATTTTTTAGAGTGCCTCCGAGATGGATTCTTAGAACAGCTTGTACTGGAGCCTACCAGGGAGGAGGCAATTCTGGATCTGGTGTTGTGCAATGAACCGGATTTGATCAGGGACCTCAAAGTAAAGGAGCCATTAGGAGGTAGTGACCATAATATGATAAGTTTTAATCTGCAGTTTGAGAAGGAGAAGGGAGAATCGGAAGTGTCAGTATTGCAGTTGAATAAAGGGAACTATGGAGCTATGAGGGAGGAGCTGGCCAAAGTTCAGTGGTACAATACCCTAGCAGGGATGGCAGTGGAACAACAATGGCAGGTATTTCTGGATATAATGCAGAAGGTGCAGGATCAGTTCAGACCAAAGAGGAAGAAAGATCCTAAGGGGAGGCAGGGGGCAGCCGTGGCTGACAAGGGAAGTTAAGGACTGTATAAAGATGAAAGAGAAGAAGTATAACATAGCAAAGATGAGTGGGAAGCCAGAGGACTGGGAAGCTTTTAAAGAGCAACAGCGGATAACTAAAAAGGCAATACACAGAGAAAAAATGCGCTATGAAGGAAAACTGGCCAAAAAAAAAGGAGGATAGTAAAAGCTTTTTTAGGTATGTGAAAAGAAAAAAAATGTTTACGACTAAAATTGGGCCCTTGAAGTCAGAAACGGGTGAATTTTTTATGGGGAAGAAGGAAATGGCAGATGAGTTGAATAGGTACTTTAGATCTGTCTTCACTAGGGAAGACACAAGCAATCTCCCAGATGCAGTAGTGGCTGAAGGACCGAGGGTAATGGACAAACTGAAGGGTATTTATATTAGGCAGGAAATGGTGTTGGATAGACTGTTAGGTCTGAAGGCTGATAAGTCCCCGGGACCTGATGGTCTACATCCCAGGGTGCTTAAGGAGGTGGCTCTAGAAATTGTGGATGCGTTGGTAATTATTTTCCAAGGTCCTATAGATTCAGGATCAGTTCCTGCAGATTGGAGGGTGGCAAATGTTGTCCCACTTTTCAAGAAAGGAGGGAGAGAGAAAACAGGAAATTACAGACCGGTTAGCCTGACGTCAGTGGTGGGAAAGATGCTGGAGTCAATTATAAAAGATGAAATTACGACTCATTTGGATAGCAGTAACAGGATAGGTCAGAGTCAGCATGGATTTACGAAGGGGAAATCATGCTTGACTAATCTTCTGGAATTTTTTGAGGATGTATCTATGAAGATGGACAAGGGAGTACCAGTGGATGTAGTGTACCTGGACTTTAAGAAAGCCTTTGATGAAGTCCCGCATAGGAGTTGGTGAAGAAAATTAGGGCACATGGTATTGGGGGCAAAATACTGACTTGGATTGAAAATTGGCTGGCTGACAGGAAGCAAAGAGTAGTGATAAACGGGTCCCTTTTGGAACGGCAGGCAGTGACCAGTGGGGTAACACAAGGTTCGGTGCTGGGACCGCAGCTGTTTACGATATATATTAATGATATAGACGAAGGCATTAGAAGTAATATTAGCAAATTTGCTGATGACACAAAGTTGGGTGGCGTGTGAAATGTGGGGAGGATGTTATTAGAATACAGGGTGACTTGGACAGGCTAGGTCAGTGGACGGATGCATGGCAGATGCAATTTAATGTGGATAAATGTGTGGTTATACACTTTGGTGGCAAGAACAGGAAGGCAGATTACTATCTCAATGGAGTCAAGTTAGGTAAAGGGGAAGCACAACGAGATCTAGGTGTTCTTGTACATCAGTCAATGAAAGCAAGCATGCAGGTACAGCAGGTAGTGAAGAAAGCTAATAGCATGCTGGTCTTCATCACAAGAGGAATTGAGTATAGGAGCAAAGACGTCCCTCTGCAGCTGTACAGGGCCCTGGTGAGACCGTACCTGGAGTATTGTGTACAGTTTTGGTCTCCCAATTTGAGGAAGGACATTCTTTCTATTGAGGGAGTGCAGAGTAGGTTCACAAGGTCAATTCCCGGAATGGCGGGACTATCATGTGTTGAAAGATTGGAGTGACTGGGCTTGTATACTCTTGAGTTTAGAAGGATGAGAGGGGATCTGATTGAGACGTATAAGATTATTAAGGGATTGGACACTGTGGAGGCAGGAAGCATGTTTCCGCTGATGGGTGAGTCCAGGACCAGAGGACACAGTTTAAAAATAAGGGGTAGGCCATTTAGAACAGAGTTGAGGAAAAACTTCTTCACCCAGAGAGTGGTGGATATATGGAATGCTCTGCCCCAGAAGGCAGTGGAGGCCAACTCTCTGGATGCTTTCAAGAAAGAGATAGACAGAGCTGTTAAAGATAGTGGAATCAAGGGTTATGGGGATAAGGCAGGAACAGGATACTGATTGTGGATGATCAGCCAAGATCATAATGAATGGCGGTGCTGGCTCGAAGGGCCGAATAGCCTACTCCAGCACCTATTGTCTATTGAACAATAATGACTGAGGGTGATTTGATCAAATAGTTTAAAGTATTGAATAAAATGTTATCTAGATCCTACTTCCTCAGATTGGGGTCAAGCAAAGAAGCAATCCATTCAAGGCTAAATTCAAGAAATACTTCTGCTCTCAAAGGGCAGTGACAACCAGGAACTATCATAAATCTGTGGCAATTAGAGATTTAGATTAAGATTAGAAAGAACATGAATGACAGATAGGCTTGAAGGGCTGAATGGCTTCCTACTATTCCTAGTGGTGCTTTATTCTTAGGAGTGGGAGAGATCCTCTCAACAAATGTTATTAAAATAGATTATCTAGTTATTATTTTGTTGCTGTTTCCACCAACTTGCTGTTCACATAGGCTTCCGATTCCCTACATTACAGTAGTGGCTACAATTTGCAATAGCTTTTGTCAGTTGCATAGTGCATTGTGAGAGTGTGTTGTGGCTGTGAGAGGCAATTCTTGCTTTCCTCACAGTAAACATCATTTGTCGTATTAGGGGAGATGGCAAGTGGTGATAAACAGGAAATTGTTACACGGGCAGATGCATAATCATTCACAGCTTAGCTGTTAAAATTTAACTTTACACTGTATCTCCATTTCAAAGTATACGGTTCGAGTCCCACATGCCTCTAGCTTACATATCTAACTTTAAGTTGCCCTGCACATGTTGCAAGTCCCAAATGAATGGTTAATATCAGGACAAGGACTTTGGCACTGACCCTGAAATGAGCTCAATTATCAGCACAGATATTTAACAGATGCTGTTGGGCAACCTTCAATAGATGCTTTCTCCCCAGAGTTTCACTGTTTATGCAATGCTTCTTTTTCTCCACCTCGCTGTTGTCACTGTATCCACCAGTCAGTCATCATTTGGAGCACAGTGAGTGGACATGTCAAGATATGGATTCCAATTATTCATACTGTTCAGCTTTTTGTTTGACATCCCAGCAGAGTGAACGGTTCCAGTAATAACTTCTGTCATACAGAATACTTTTTATGAAGGCCCAGCTCTCTGTCTGTGAGGCTGGCTTGTGATTACAACATGTGTCTCCACTAGGCCAGTGGCAGGGCTACTGATGTGGTTTCTGACACAGGGCAGCTCCCTCGGTCATTTTCAAGGATAACTGGGGAGTTGGTAGTGATTTGCATTCATTCACCTCCTCCCCAATATCTACCTGTCTTCTACTTGTCTGAGGGTTCTAGCAAAGATATTCCAGCACCTTGCCCTAAGGATTAATGAGCAAGCAACAGGCCTCTCCTTAGTCTGGTACAGTTCACTTGGATGTGTTTGAGGGTGCGCACATTGCAGTGCTTTGTGGTCAGCTTCCAAGAAGTGCAGAAACATAGCACATTCTTGTATGGGAGCTGGGGTTACATGTGCATCACTAACACTTTCCAACAAGCACCAAGACATTGTTTGGCTGGTGGTGAGAAGGGCACTGCCCATTAAATCCTTCATGTACACCCAGTACATCTGCGCCACTGTATGCTGCCGTGGAAGTGGCTGCTGGGGGGGTTGAGATTGTTACCCATCTCTTGCTGGAATGTGACTTTGCAAAGGAAGTCTGGAGCAAGACGCAGTAGTTTTTCTCAAGGTTTGTCCCAAACAGCTCCATGACACAGGACTCTGTGCTCTACAGTCTGTTCCCCTGGGATGCACATTGAGACAAACAGCAACCGTACCTGGAGGGCCATCAACTCAATGGAAGATGCTCTTTGCACTGCCTGGACTTTGTTGGTTTTCCAGAGGAAGGATTTGGTCTCAACTGTTGCAGACTAGCACATTCCAAGGTCCAGGATTACGTGCTGAGGGATGCACTAAAGCTTGGGGCAGCTGCTGCCCCAAGGCACTGTGGAGAAAGATCACCTTGTAAAGTCTTCCTGCCGAAGTTAAATGGGGGCCTGTTGAGTTATCGGACCCTCCCAGTACTTCAAATATATGTAAATATAATCTTGCACAGTAAGAGATGCCTTGAGTTCTGAGGAAGGGTCGCCGGACCCGAAACGTTAACTCTGTTTTCTCCTCCACAGACGCTGCCAGACCTGCTGAGCTTTTCCAGCAACTTTGTTTTTGTTCCTGAAGAGATGCCTTGGGTTTGTTTGTTGGATACAGTCAAACTAAAGTGTTTATTTGTTTTCTTCACATGCTACTACACAGAATACTGCATTTATGACTTGGTGTATGCGTATAAAGACATTGTTAGGAATAAGGTATATTTTTTAAATTAAAAGATCACAATTTCTCCGCATAAAACAGTCTTGCTATCCCCAGTACTGGTTTGGTGGCTCTCCGCTACGCTCCCTTAATGGTAAGTATACCTTTTTTTTGGTCGGGAAACCAACAGCATTTCTGAAGAAGGATCTAGGCCCAAAACGTCAGCCTTCCTGCTCCTCTGATGCTGCTTGGCCTGCTGTGTTCATCCAGCTCTACACCTTGTTATCTTAGCATTCCAGGTGTACTCTCAGCAAGGCACCTTAACCGAGCCGTCCCTACTTCGGAATGAATTTATCTTCCAGTGAAGATCAATATACCTTCCTAATTACTTGCTGAACCTCCTTGTCTACTTTCATTGACTGGTGTACAAAGATAGCCAGATACCTTTGTAGATATACACTCCCCAGTGTATCAGTATTTAATAAAACTTCTATCTTTTGTTTTACACACCAATCACATTTATCCACTCTGCAGTGCACTTGCCTGTGTTTGCCCACTTGCTGAACTTGTCCAAATCACCACAAAGCCTCCTTGAATCCTCCTGATAAACTCACAATCCTGCCTAGTTTTGTGTCATCAGGAAACTTGGAAATGTTGCAGTTGGCTCCCTCTTCCATATCAGTTGATTGACTTATTGTTGTCACATGTACCAAGATGCTGTGAAAAGTGTTGTTTTGAGTGCTATACAGGCAGATTGTATCATAAGAAGTGCATCAGGGTAGCAGAGAAGAGCGCAGAATAGTGTTACATTTTTATATATTGTGAATAGCTGGGGGCCTAGCACTGCAGCATCCCCTTAGTCGCTGCCTGCCTCTCAGAAAAAGACCGAATTATTCCCATTCTGTTTCTGGTCTGTCAACCAATTCTCGATCCATGCCAATATATCACTTCTTATCCTACATGCTTTAATTTTGTAACGAACTTATCAAAACCCTTGTGAAAATCCAAACATATCGTATTGTTCATACTGGCTCTCCCTTATTTATTCTGTTGGCTGAATCCTCAAAAAACATGCTGGCCCAGCCAGTGACACCGACATCCTGTGAATGAATAACCTCACCACTTAAATCATGAGACTTCTTTCTTAACTATATTTATGTATAACTGACGTACAATATACATATTGTGTAAAAGAAAATCAAGCTTTTTTGTATTGAAGGGAAATAAAACAAAAGCCTAGTTTCGGTCTATCAAGTCACTCTTCTGACAGGAAATGTACAAATCGTATGTGCACAAATAAAATGTGGTTAATAGGAAAAAGTTGAAAACATGTTTCATAAGGAAGAGCTCAGTGATTTGAATTTTGTGCAGCTGTATGTTTGTTGAAACATGCACCAAGAGTTTCAAGAATGTTCCCACCTCTTTTTTTTAACATTTTTTGCATTTTTATCAATATGTTTACAGTCACCTGTCCTTTTTGGTGAAAGACCGGAAAATCATAGGTCCCTGCTGATGACATTCACACTGCACTGAAAGTGGAGTCACAGATAGTCAGGGTAGTGAAGAAGGCATTTGATATGCTCGCCTTTATTGGTCAGTGCTCACAGTATAGGAATTGGGACGTCATTTTGCATCTGTACAGGACATTGGTTAAGCCACTTTTGGAATTCTAGTCTCCCTGCTACAGGAATGATGTTGTGAAACTTGAAAGAGTTTACAAGGATGTTGCCAGGGTTGGAAGGTTTGAGCTATAGGGAGAGGCTGAATAGGCTGGGGCTATGTTCCCTGGAGCATTGGAGGCTGAGGCTGACCTTACAGAGCGTTATAGAATCATGAGGGGCATGGAAAGGGTGAATGGTTGAGGACTTTTCCCAAGGGTGGGGGAGTCCAAAACTAGAGGGCACAGGTTTAAGGTGAGAGGGGAAAGATTTAAAATGGGCTTAAGGGAGCAATTTTTTCACTCAGAGGGTAGTGTGTGGATGGAATAAGCTGCCAGGAAAAGTGGTGGAGGCTAGTACAGTTAGAACATTTTAAAGGCATCTGGTTGGGTATATCAATTGGATGAGTTTAGGGGGATATGGTCCAAATTATGGCAAATGGGACCATTCAGGATATATGGTCAGCATGGACAAGCTGGAAAACTCTATGGCTCTGTGAATTATGACACTGAAATACATCACATTCCACTCCTGTACATTTCAGATATCATTGTTTTTCAAGGACCACACATCCTCCCCGCAGTGGTCGAGAACGCCCTCGACCGTGACTCCTGCATTTCCCACAACTCATCCCTCACATCCCATTCCCACAACAACCACCAAAAGAAAATCCCCCTCGACCTCACATACCATCCCACCAACCTCTGGATCCAAAGCATCATCCTCTGACACTTCCGCCATCTGCAATCCGACCCTACCACCAAAGACATTTTTCCCTCCCCACCCTTGTCTGCTTTCCGGAGGGACCACTCTCTCCATGACTCCCTTGTCTGCTCAACACTGCCCTCCAACCCCACCACACATGGCACTTTCCCCTGCAACCGCAGGAAATCCTACATCTGCCCCCAGACCTCCTCCCTTACCTGCATCCCAGGCCCCAAGAAGACTTTCCACATCAATCAGATGTTGACCTGCACTTCTGCCAATGTGGTATACTGCATCTGCTTGTACCAGTTATGGCCTCCTCTACATCGGGAAACCAAGCGGAGGTTTGGGGACCGCTTTGCTGAACACCTACACTCAGTTCGCAATAAACAACTGCACCTCCCAGTCGCGAACCATTTCAACGCCCCCTCCTATACCCTAGGCAGCATATCCATCCTGGGCCTCCTGCAGTGCCACAATGATGCCACCCGAAGGTTGCAGGAACAGCAACTCATATTCTGCTTGGGAACCCTGCAGCGCAATGGTATCAATGTGGATTTCACAAGCTTCAAAATCTTCCCTCCCCCTACTGCATCCCAAAACCAGCCCAGCTCATCCCCGCCTCCCTAACCTGTTCTTCCTCTCACCTATCCCCTCCCCCCACCTCACGCCACACCCCGTTTCCTTTCTGACAACCTCATCCCGCCCACTTGACCTGTCCGTCCTCCCCGGACTGACCCATCCCCTCCCTACCTCCAAACCTACACTCACCTCTACTGGCTCCATCCCCACTCTTTGACTTGTCTGTCTCCTCTCCACCTATCTTCTCCTCTATCCATTCTGATCCGCCTCCCCGTCTCTCCCTAATTATTTCAGAGCCCTCTCCCCCTCCCACATTTCTGATGAAGGGTCTAGGCCCAAAACATCATCTTTTCTGCTCCTAAGATGCAGCTGGCCTGCTGTGTTCATTCAGCTCTGCACTTTGTTATCTCGGATTCTCCAGCATCTGCAATTCCTATTATCTCTGATACAATTTTAACCTCACTGCCTCTTCTAAGGACGCCTAACCTGAAGAAGTTACCCTCCTCCCTCTGGACAAACCTCAGGGGATCTCTTTCCCACTGCAACTCTCTCATAATCACTTCAGCCTTGAAACTGCTTGACCTTGTCCTGAAGCAAACCAGGTACCACAGCCACTTCACCTTTCTTAGTACCTGCCTACGGAACTATATCATCCCCAATGGACTACAGTCCACATTCAAGCCTTCCCAATTTGGCCCCAACTGTGACAATATCCACATTCAGAATATTGAGACCCTTCAGAAGCGTTTCTCCCTGCGACTCCTGAAACACACACTCGCAGAAATGTGCTGGCATCTCCAGGCACTGCAATCCAGCCTATCCCAGCTCAGAGCCTCCCCCTGCCAGACCTGCAAAGGACCTCTCCTGTTTTTTTATTCTTTGTAGGATTCAAAACCTGAACTCAATTCTACTCAGCTTTATTGGACACTAAAAACCAAAAAGACTGTAAATTCACCGGTCCCTGCCACCTAAAACGGGATTCCTCCACCTCCCAAATCCCCAGCCGTACCCAGGACCTTCCCCATAATGTACCCGCCACCATTGGCCATGAGGCCACTGTCAAAGAACCCACAGATGACGTCACATCTGCCACCGCCGGGAACACCACTTCCGGGACAGCGGACACCATCGCTGTTGAAGCCACCGCCTGCACTTCCGAAACCAACACCACAGACATAACCATCACTGCTACTGCCACTGCCTACCCCACTCCACTTCGCCCATCACGGACAACTTCGCCCACAGCTGATGCCAACAGCGCTTCGCCCACAGCCTACACAGCTAGCAGCTGCAGAGGACACAGCAATATCCAGCCCTGCCAAATCTTCACCATCCCCCCAGACCTCTCCCTTACTGAGGATGAACGGTCAGTCCTCAGTAAGGGGCTCACCTTTGTCCCCCTCCACCCACATATCAACGAATACCAGTCACGTTTGGACATTGAGCAGTTTTTCTGCCGCCTCCGCCTCCATGCTTACTTCTTTAACTGTGAGCCTAACCCTCCCTCTACTGATCCCTTCTCCCACATCCAACGCAAGCCCTCCTCCTGGACACCACCCCCAGGCCTCCTATCCTCCCTCGATCTCTTCATCTCCAACTGCCGTCGAGAAATCAATCGCCTCAACCTCTCCACCCCTCTCACCCACTCCAACCTCTATCCCGCTGAACGCGCAGCCTCTGCTCCCTCTGCTCCAATCCCAAGCTCACCATAAAACCCGTGGACAAAGGAGGCACAGTTGTAGTATGGTGCACTGACCTCTCCATCGCTTAGGCCAGACACCAACGCTCCGACGCCTCCTCCTACCGCCAACGGATCATGACCCCATCCCTGAGCACCAAACCATCATCTCCCAAACCATCCACAACCTCATCACCTCAGGTGATCTCCCACCCAACAGCCTCCAACCTCATCGTTCCCCAACCCCACAGCGCCCACTTCTATCTCCTTCCCAAAATCCACAAACCTGCCTGCCCTGGTTGACCCATTGTCGCCGTCTTCTCCTGCCCCACCGAATTCATCTCCACCTATTTGGACTCCATTTTCTCCCCCTGGGTCCAGGAACTCCCCACCTACGTCCGTGACAGCATCCACGCCCTCCACCTCCTCCAGAACTTCCAATTCCCCAGTCCACAACAGCTCATTTTTACTATGGACGTCCAGTCCCTCTACACCTCCATTCCCCATGCAGATGGCCTCAAGGCCCTCCGCTTCTTCGTGTCCCGCAGGCCCAATCAGTCCCCCTCTCCTGACACCCTCATCCGCCTAGCCAAACTCGTCCTCACCCTCAACAACTTCTCTTTTGATTCCTCCCACTTCCTACAGACAAAGGGGGTGGCCATGGGTACTCACATGGGCCCAAGCTATGCCTGCCCCTTTGTAGGTTACGTGGAACAATCACTTTCACGTACCTACACTGGCCCCAAACCCCACCTCTTCCTCTGTTACATTGATGACTGTATCGATACCGCCTCAAGCTCCCACGAGGAGCTCAAACAGTTCAGCCACTTCATCAACACCTTCCACCCCAACCTGAAGTTCACCTGGACTATCAAGAAGACTTTCCACATCAAGCAGATGTTCACCTGCACATCTGCCAATGTGGTATACTGTATCCACTGTACCCGTTGTGGCCTCTCCTACATTGGGGAAACCAAGCGGAGGCTTGGGGACCACTTTGCAGAACACCTACGTTCGGTTCACAATAAACAGCTGCACCTCCCAGTCGCGAACCATTTCAACTCCCGCTCCCAACCTGGGCCTCCTGCAGTGCCACAACAATGCCACCCGAAGATTGCAGGAACAGCAACTCATATTCTGCTTGGGAACCCTGCAGCCCAATGGTATCAAAGTGGATTTCGCAAGCTTCAAAATCTCCCCTCACCCTACTGCATGCCAAAACCAGCCCAGCCCGTCCCCGCCTCCCTAACCTGTTCTTCCTCTCACCTATCCCCTCCTCCCACCTCAAGCTGCACTCCCATTTCCTTCTTACTAACCTCATCCTGCGCCCCCCCTTGACCTGTCCCCTCCCTACCTCCCCACTCACCTCTACTGGCTCTATGCCCACCTCTTTGACTTGTCTGTCTCCTCTCCACCTATCTTCTCCCCATCCGTCTTTGATCCACCTCCCCCTCTCTCCCTATTTATTTCAGAACCGTCTCCCCCTCCCCCATTTCTGATGAAGGGTCTAGGCACGAAACGCCAGCTTTTCTGCTCCTAAGATGCATCTTGGTCTGCTGTGTTCAGCTCGCTCTACACTTTATTATCTCCCATTGTAGTGTTTCACCTGTTATGACCTGAAGCCTTCCCAATAGCTTTATGTTAGTGGCTAAAGGTTCAACCAGCAGAAGTCATTGCAAAGACAGATACATAGCCACAGGAGGACTTTCTAGAAGTTACTTAGAATGAGAGGAGATCTTGTAAAATATACAAGATTCTTAAGGGTCTTGGTAAGGTAGTTGCAGAGAGGTTCCTTGTGGGAGAGTCTAGGACCGCAGGGCTTCATCTCACAGTAAGGGACATTTAAGACAGAGATAGAGAGGAATTTATTTTCTCAGAGGCTCGTGTACTTGTGGAATGTTTTTACCACCGAAGACTGTCAAAGCTGAGTCTTTCAATATACTGAAGGCTGAGACGGAGAGATTTTTAATGAGCAAGGGAATCAAGGATAACAGGGGAAGTCATGCAGTTGGAGATTATCAGGTCATCGAGTGGTGGAGCAGACCGGATGGGATGAATGGCCTACTTCTGCTCTGATATCTTATTTTCAGCTGCACTATTGCGTGGTGGGATGCTGGGGAGGTGATGGCATCTCAGCTGCTTTCTGGAGAAAGACTGAAAGCCCCTCATCACCTCTTATCATGGTGGGGTGGCACCAACTGCATCTTGTAGATTTGCCAACTTTAGGTACATTTAAGTCATCATTGGATGAGCATATGGACGTACATGGAATAGTGTAGGTTAGATGGGCTTCAGATCGGTATGACAGGTTGGCACAACATCGAGGGCCGAAGGGCCTGTACTGTGCTGTAATGTTCTATGTTCTATGTTCTATTCCACTCAGATCATCAGTGGGCCTTCCCCATGGATCAGGGAGCCTAACAATGCAAACCCCATCCTGCCATCACCACGCCCACCCAACACCTCACGACCAAGGGCAAATGCCAATTGGGACCTGGTCAGTCTGTGGAACAACAATGTACAATGCCCATTGTCAGGTGCTTTGGCTAGATGGAACAAATACCCAGGAGATTGCAGGCAACGCTGTGTGTTCTGCCAACACTATAGGGGCACTAGAAATGGCAGGAAAGGCCTTTAACTGGGGATTAGTTGCTCCATCAAGGATTCAATTTGGCAACAGGAAAGTTCTCCACGTGCTTTCCCGATCCAGATTGAATGGGTAATGATTAAGTGCACCCGAGCATATCAAACATGAGGTGGCTGCAAGATTCTGTTCACAGTTTTAGTAGATATCCTGCCCTGCTCATTATTAAATAATCCATTTATTAATGAACTGTCTATATCGGTTTACACATGAAACAAAATCCTGCCTGAATCTCCTGGCTTTGATGACAGTATCTCTCAATTTATGGGACAGCAGAGTTAGTGTCAAAGCTGCTAGATACTTCACATGAAATCCTAAACCAAGGAGCTGACTCAGATGATTGCAAAAGAAAGATGTCATTGTTAGTGTAGCAGGGGAGTTCTCCCATGTGTCCAGGCCAGCACTGATTGTTCAGTCTCATTGCTGAATTGGATTATCGGGGTTAATTTTACATCTGTCCATAAAAACGACCCCGAGCTTCCAACGTCTGCCATTTCAACACACCACCATGTTCCTCAGCCAGCGCAAGCTAGAAGAACAGCATCTCATTTGCCACTGCAGCCTTCACATCTCAGTATCGAGTTCAATAATTTTAAAGACTGAACACCTCCTTCCATGTCCTTTGCCACCCCTACACCTCAGGCCCTGTCAATGCATGGGCTGGTTTCAGCCATCTGCACCCATTAACAGCTCATGACAGGCCTACTGTCATCTATCCCGTTGACTATCTAACTGTCCTTTCTCTCTCTCTCTCTGTCTGAGCTCCATCTGCAAATATCCTCTCACTCCATTTTCAAACTCACCAACCTCACCACCACCACCTTTTCCAAGCTACAATCAGTTCTGAAAAAGGGGCACCGGCACCAGACTAGGAATGTTAATTCTGCTCTCTGCCCCACAGACCTGCTGAGTTCCACCAGCAATTTCTCACAGTCTGGTCTCTCGACGGTCTCTTGGCCTGGTATGACAATATCTCAGCATGCAAGTGGGTCCAGTCCAGGCATGTTCCAGAGGTGGCAGGAGGAGACTGGGGAGGCAGAAGCTTCAGGAGCAGAAATGGCATTGCAGTCCAACAAGGGAAGGCCTAGTGGTGAGACAGCTTCCCAAGTATCTGTAGCAATGGCGTCAAGATCAGGCAGCTGAGGTCTCTTGGAGAGCGAGATAAGCAGAGGACTCATCAAAGGCTTCCAAAGTTTTAACTTCATTACCGTATTTTTCTAGTTTAAATTAAGATGGACTTTAATGTTAACCATTACCCCATTTCTTTATTTTTCTTAACTTCATTACTTTATTTTTCTAGTTTAAATTAAGATGGACTTTAATGTTAACCATTACCCCATTTCTTTATTTTTCAACATATTCGATGAAGGTAATGCTTTACTTTTTAACTCTGTTTCTCTTCCTACCTTGTACCTGAGCTTTTTGTACCTAGCTACCTTGGTACTTAAGATAGCGCCATATGTGGCAACATTATACACCTTTCACTGTACTCGTACTTCTGTACTTGAGTATACATGACAATAAAATCTAAATCTAAATCTGTTTCTGCAATCTTGCTGTGCTCAGGTTACACAGAAGTAATCTTTGGAATCACTCCAAAAGTACGCATTTCCAAGTGTCTCCAACAGACCAAATACAAACAGCGAAAGGCCTGTGCAAACTCCAGAGCATCTCACACACCCATCTCTTCAAACGCCATTTAACGCAACCTGTGACGGGGAGTGCAGAGCTAGCCTTGGACTATTTACTAAGCTAAGGGCTCACAACTCCAGATTGGAAATAAAAAGCTCATTTTCGGTCACGAAGGGCTGCCTTACAGGCACTTCAAGTTTTACATTGGCTTGAAAAGCACTTGTGGTCCTGAGGCCATGAGTAATAAATCTTGTAGGTCACTTAAGCTTTAAGATCATCAAATCTTTAACATTAACATTGAGTTGGCTTAACAGTTTCAGGAGCAGTATGCATCAGTTCAGGTGGAGACATGTTGCTTTCATAAAATAATAAAACAATTTTGTGTTTAACAATTAATCTTTCCCACTATTTACATTAGTTAGAGCCTGTTGCTCTGATGTCCTCTGAGATAGCGTAACACCCAAGTTCACACCTACCCTATCTTCTGAAGGGCAGGATGGTGCAATGCTTCCATCCAGTGACAGGCTGAAGAATAACCTGCAAAGTTTGGAACAAACTTTTAGGGGGACAGATAAGGTAGACAGAAAGAAACATTTCCCCTTGGTGGAGGAATCAATGAGCAGGGGGCATAGATTTTAGCTAAAGAGTCAGTAATGAGGTAAAAAATGTGAGCATTTCATTCTCACGATGAAGGAACACAGGGCTTTAACACTGTCCTTGGCTCTTATTACCACCTCAAAGGCAAGAATCAGCTCGCTGCATGCTGCACAATTCCCTGTCACACCAAACAAGCTCAGGTAGTCTCTGCGACAGAGGATAAAATTTGCCTTGGTGCACAGAGTTGAGCCTAACTCTCCGAGGCGGCAGTCACAACAGGCACATTTCAGGCAGTCCTTGTGCCAGTGCAGTTGTGACTGTGCAGCTAAGACTGTGGGCTAGAAATCTTGGTTGCCCTGGTGTTGGTTAGGAGCAGTATGATGGCTTAGTGGTTAGCACTACTACCTCACAGCACCAGGGACCGAGGTTCAATTCCATCTTGGGCAACTATCTGCATGGAGTTTACACATTCACCTTATGTCTGTGTGGGGTTCCTCTGGGTGCTCCAATTTCCTCTCACAGTCCAAACACATGCAGGTAGGTGGATTGGCGATGCTATATCGCCCACAGTTTCCAGGGATGTGTGGGTTACAGGAGAATGAGAATGGGTCTGGGTGGGATGCTCTGAGGGTCAGTGTTCACTTGTTGGCCAAAGGGCCTGTTTCTACACTGTAGGGATTCTGTGGACTTTAAACAAAAACGAAAAGAACTGTGGATGCTGTAAATCGGGAGCGGGACTTTAAATGTCGGACTCAGGTACAGCTGCAGATTTCCAATATTTCTTTCTTAACCTTTCCCTGTCTTGCTGACGATATCTTAGGTTGCCAACAGTGATCAAATGTATTCCTAAAGGTTTTATCACATGACTTGCAAAGCTTTGCCACCACCGCCCCCCCCACCCCCACCCCCAACCACCTCCATAGCCACTGGTCAGCCAAAACATCCATCCTTTGTGCTGCACTGCCATTCTACATCAATCAGAAAGCACTAAGGGCCTAACTGGATGACGCTCGACTCTCAGCCACACTACATTTTACTTGCTATTTTCAATATTCTCATATATGGTAAACAGAAATATTTCCAGAAAACAGCAAAAAGTATATATTTTTAAATGTTGCTGTGATTTTGCTTTTGGCCAGGGTTGCACACAGCAGTTTCCTGAAGATTGATCTTCACTGCTTGGGGACTCCAGGCCAGTCCTATAGTGTCAGAAACCCTGGTAACTATAAATCCTGCTCTGGAGACTTGAGGCAACATAGATATATTACAAGAGTCTATGTCCCAAATATACATGCCTTTTAACTCAGGAACACAGCATGGGGCAGTACAAAGATAGGAGCATTAATAAATAAACTTATTCCAGTCCCACTGTGCCAGGGACCATTGCCAATGTCCCAAACGACTCCACAGCTGCTAAACCAGGCATGTAGGCTGTACATCCCAAAACTTCACAGTCATAGAAGGCCATTCTGTCCATCATGTCTATACAGGTCAAAAACGACCACTTAATGATTCTAAAACTATTTTCAAGCCCTTGGCCCAATCCTTGGTATTACAAGTGCACAGCAAAATACTTTTTAAGTGTTATGAGGGTTTCTACTTTCCACCCTTATAGCCAGTAAGTTTCGCAATTCCATCACCTGGGCAAAAAAGCTTTTCCTCACATTTTCCTTCAATACGGGGCCCAAAATTGCACACAATATTATGAAATGCAGTCTGACGAAAGCTTTATACAGCCTCTGCTCTTCTACTCTCACCCTCTCGAAGTGATTGCTATCATTGAATTTACCTTCCTAACTGCCAACTCAACCTGCATGTTAATGCTGAGAGAATCCTGAACTAGGATTCCCAAGTCCCTTTGTGCTTCAGATTTCTGAAGTCTTCCCCCATTTAGAAAATAGTCTATACCTCTATTCTTCCTACCAATGTGCGTAGCCTCACACTTTGCCACATTGCATTCTATTTACCACTTCTTTGCCCCTCTCTAGCCTATCCAAGTGCTTCTTGAGCCCCTGCATTTTGTCAACACTACCTGTCCCTTCATCTATTTTTGCACCATCAACAAACGTAGCAACAATGCCCTCAATTCCTTTGTCCAGATCGTTAATGTATAATGAGAATAGTTGTGTTCCCAACATGGACCTCTGTGGAACCCCACTAGTCACCGACTGCCTTTCTGAAAAAGACCCCTTTATCCATACTCTCTGCCTTGTGCCAGGCAGCCAATCTTCTATCCATGCCAGTACCTTGACTCTAATACCATTGGCTTTTACCTTATCTACTACCACCATGAGTGGCTCGGCAGCTGTACGGCTGATTGAGCTGGTCGGGTCCTACAGGACATAGCTGATAATCTGGGTCTGCGGCAGGTGGTGAGGGAACAAACAAGAAAGAAAAATATTCATGACCTCATCCTTACTAATCTTCTAGCTGCAGTTGCATCTGTCCATGACAGTCTCGGTAAGAGTCACTATTGCACAGTCCTTGGGGAGACAAAGTCCCACCTTCACATTGAGAACAATCTCCATTGTGTTGTGTGGCACTATCACCGTGCTAAATGGGACAGACTTCGCACAGATCTAGTAACTCAAGGCTGGGCATTATGAGGCACTGTGGGTCATCAAGAGCAGCAGAATTGTACTCCAGCACAATCTGTAACCTCATGGCCCAACATATCCAACATCTTTGCAGTCCTGCCACATCCAGTTGGATATGGTGATGGGCAATTAAACAACTCACTGGAGGAGGCTCCACAAATATTCCCTCCTCAATGATGGAAGAGCCCAGCAATTAAGTGCAAAGGATAAGGCTGAAGTAGTCGCAGCAATCTTCAGCCAGAAATGCCGAGTGGATGATCCATCTTGGCTTCCTCCAGTAGTCCCCAGCATTACAGATACCAGTCTTCAGCCAATTCGATTCACTCCAGGTGGTATCAAGAAACAGCTGGAGACACTGGATACTGCAAAGGCTACTGGCCCTGACAACATTCCGGCAATAGTACTGAAGACTTGTGCTCCAGCACCTGCCTCTCCCCAGCCAAGCTGTTCCAGTACAGTTACAACACTGGTATCTTCTCAACAATGTGGAAAATTGCCCAACTATGTCCTGTACACAAAAAGCAGAACAAATCCAACCCAGCCAATTACCACCCCATCAGTCTCCTCTCAATCATCATCGATGGAAGGTGTCATCAACAGTGCTATCAAGCAGCACCTGTTCAGCAATAACATGCACAGTGACGCCCAGTTTGGGTTCTGCCAGGGCCACTCAGCTCCTGATCTCACTACTTGGTTCAAACACGGACAAAAGAGCTGAATTCCATAGGTGAGGTGAGAGTGGCAGCCCTTGACATCAAGGCCGCATTCGGCCGAGTGTGGCATCAAGGATCCTTGGGGAAAACTCGAATCAATGGGTATCAGGGGGCAAACACTCCAGTGGTTAGAGTCATACTTGACACATAGGGCTATGGTCATGGTTGTGGGAGTCAATTATTTCAGCTCCAGATCATCTCGGCAGGAGTTCCTCAGGGTAGTGTCCTAGGCCCAACCATCTTCAGCTGCTTCATCAATGATCCTTACCTTTATCATAAGGTCAGAATTGGGGATGTTCGCTGAAGATTGCACAATGTTCAGCACCATTCGCGACTCTTCAGATACTGAAGCAGTCCATGTTCACGTGCAACAGGATCTGGGCTGACAAGTGGTAAGTGACATTCGTGCCACAAAAATGCCATCTCCAATAAGAGACAATCTAACCACTGCCTCTTGATATTCAATGGTGTTACCATCACTGAATCCCCCCACTATCAACATCCAGGGGGTTGCCATTGACTAGAAACTCACCTGGACTCACCACATTAATAGAGTGGCTACAAGAGAAGGCCAGAAGCTGGGAATACTGTGGCACGTAACTCACCTCCTGACTCTCAAAGCCTGTCCATCATCTACAAGGCACAAGTCAGGAGTGTAATGGAATACTCCTCAGTTGCCTGGATGAGTGCAGCACCAACAACACTCAAGAAGCTTGACACCATCCAGGACAAAGCAGTCCGTTTGATTGACACTACATCTAGAAGCATTCACTCTCTCTACCACGGACACTCAGAAGCAGCAGTGTGTACTAACTACAAGATGCACTGCAGAAATTCACCAAAGATCCTCAGACAGCATCTTCCAAACCCATAACCACTCCATTTAGAAGGACAGGGGCAGCAAAATATGGGAACATCATCACCTTCAAATTACTCTCCAAGTCACTCACCATCCTGACTTGGAAGTATATCGCCATTCCTTCATTGTCACTGTGTCAAAACCCTGGAATTCCCTCCCTAATAGCATTGTGGGTCAACCCACAGCAGGAGGACTGCAGCGGTTCACAACCACCTTCTCAAGAGCAACTAGGGATGGGCAAGAAATGCTGGTGAGCCAACAACATCCACGTCCCACAAATGAATAAAAGAAAATTGGTAGCCTTCTGTGCAACACCTTTTCAAAAGCCTTCTGGAAATCCAAATAGACCATGTCCACAAGCTCTCCTTTGTCTAACTTGCTTTTAATGCTCTCAAGATATTCTAACAGATTTGTCAGGTAATTTCCCTTAATGAGGCCATGCTGACTCAGCCCTATTAACCCATCATGTCCAAGTACTCCGCAATGTCATCCAGCTCTTAACCATCATCCTCCACCGATCATTAAACCCCTGTCTTGACTGTCAACCATTGACAATCCTCTCCCTCAATATTGATTCTCCCAACCTCCTGCATGCTCTCCTGCTCATCCCTCTCCCAATCACTGTCCCTGTTCCCAATTAAACCCATCCGATCAGCCCATTTCAAACCACTGTGCTCCCTCCCAATCAGATCCGGTTTGCTCCCTCCCTGGTCCCCATCATTTGTTCACTTCCAGTTCTTCCCTGTCACACATACCCTCCCAATCCATCCATCTCCCCCATCCCACTCCAAGGCCCACCTGGTGATCACTGCAGCAGCCTCTAATCAACATTTGTGTGGAGGCCCAGGGACAGTAGCAGTTCACTTAGCTGGGGTAAGTAAAGCCCAATGTCTAATATCAGGCAGACCTCTCAGTTTTTATAGAATCCCTGTAGTGTAGAAGCAGGCCATTTGTCCATCGAGTCCAAACCAACCTTCTGAACAGCATCCCACCTAGACCCACCCCTACCCTATCCCTATAACTCTGCATTTTCCATAGCTAACCAACCTACCCTGCACATCTTCGGACTGTGAAAGGAAATAGGTCCACCCAGAGAAAACCCATGTGGACATGGGGAGAACGTGCAAACTCCACAAAGTCAATCACTGTGTGGCAATAGTGCTAACCAGAGACACCTTGTCACCTGTAAACATCTTTCTATTGGTCCAACTGTAAACAATTTCTAATAAACAAGAGCAAAAAAAGTAAGTTAAAGATAACAGTCATGAAGATCACCAGGTCGCAGATACCCAGCATCCCAAGTTGTTCAGACAAATCAGGAGGATCTGTTTCCCTAAGCCTTTCCATCTCACTCTCCTTCTGCCAGACAATTCTTAAAAGCTATCATTTTAACAGAGGTCTTGGATCATGTGGTTCCTTATGTAATTTGCTTTCGCATCTATATCAGTACATATTACTGCAGAGTACCTTGGGATAGTCTATTATCATTGCAGTGCTATCTAAGTACAAACTATCATTACTGAATTGTTCTTCTTTCTTTATGAAGGGAGGGACCAACGTCATTGCAGAGTTCAGTAGTTAGTACCAATCGCTGATCATCCTTGAGAAGATGATGGTGAGTTGTCTTCTTGGGTTGCTTCTTGGTAGTCCCTAAGCTTATGTGCACCAAGTCAAAAAGAGAATTCCAAGATTTAATTCAATGAGAATGAAGGAATGGTAGTTTAATTTCACGTCAGGATGGTGCATGTGCCCTGAGAGGAACTTGCAGGTTGGAGGTGTTCCCATTTATCTGTTGCTCTTGCCCTTCTAGGTGTTCAATATCACTGGTTTGGTAGGTCTGTCATAGGAGCCTTGGTGAATTACTGTAGTCATAGAATCAAACAGCATGGAAACAGACCCTTCGGAGCAACCTGTCCTTGTCAAACATAATCCCAAACTAAACTAGTCCCATCTACTTGCTCCTGGTTACTAGCACTCCAAACTTTTCCGATTCAGATACTTATCCAAATGACTTTTAAACGTTGTAATTGTACACACGTCCACCAATTCCTCAGGGATTTCATTCCACGTGCAAACTACCCCATGTGTAAACATTTGCCCTTCATGCCTTTATTAAATCTCTCTTGTCTCACCTTAAAAATATGCCCCCCTAGTCTTGAAATCCCGCATTCTAGGGAAAAGGCAAATATCTCTATCTACAACTCTATCTATAGCCCTCATTATTTCATAAATTTCTATTAGGTCTTCTCTCAACCTTCTATGGTCCAGTGAAAAAAGCCCCCGCCTATTCAGCCTTTCTTTATAACTCAAACATTCCATACTCAGCAATATCCTCATATATCTCTTCCGAACCATCTCCAGCTTAATAACATCTTTCCTGTAACTGGGTGACCAGAACTGGACACAGTATTCTGGAAGAGGCCTCACCAATGTCCTGTACAATCACAACATGATCTCCCAACTTGTGCATCCTGTGTGGTGCTGCCACTCAGCATCAGTGGTGAAAAAAAATGAATGTTGTAGGTGGTGGATGTGGTGACAATTGGTTTGCTTTGTCCTGGATGGTATCAAGCTTCTCAAGTGTTGTCATTGAGGCAAGTGGGGAGTATTCCATCACATTCCCAACTTGTGCCTTGTAGACAGTGGACATGTTTTGGGGAGTCAGGCAGAATTTCCTGCCTCTGACTTGCTCTTGTATCCACATAATTTACGTGGCTGGAACAGGTTAGTTTCTGATCAGTGATAATTGATGGTGGGGATAGTCAAATTGCTGAATGGGATGGTTAGACCCTCTCTAGCTGGAGGTGGTCATTACCTGGTGCCTATGTGGTGTGAATGGTACTTCCATACAATAGAGATGCACGTAGAATTTCACTCAAATTTAATCTGTTTCCTCCAACAATTGCTTAGCGCAATGGTTTGAATATTTGCAATTGAATGGTCACAAAGAATAAAATTGTGATCAGAGATAATGGGAACTGCAGATGCTGGAGAATCCAAGATAACTAAGTGTGGGGCTGGATGAACACCGCAGGCCAAACAGCATCTTAGGGGCACAAAAGCTGATGTTTTGGGCTGAGACCCTTCATCAGAAAAGCTTTTCTAATGAAGGGGCTAGGCCCAAAACGTCAGCTTTTGTGCTCCTAAGATGCTGCTTGGCCTGTTGTGTTCATCCAGCACCACACTTTGTTATCACAAAGAATAAATATTGGATTGACAAATTAATTTTAAAATAATCGCTTTGCACTGCAGCTCTTGAAATAGCTCCAGCCATTCCTTAAGATTTTGGTCCTATGCGTGACCACTGCTGTTCATTGGAAGGTCACAGGCTGACCACGTCGCTCCAGTCAACTACCCACTTGTAACAGGAACCAGTTTGGCAAAGTTTGCACCTCCTTCAGAATTTGCATTGATCAATATTTCAGTGTTCTCAGCCAAACAAGCTGATTGAATGTACATAACGTGAATTAATGAAGTGGTGAATATAAGATTGAGACTGGAATGCTTCACAGAATTGGGGTTGGTTGCAGTTCAGTGAGCAGCACACTCAACTTAAAGATCAAAAAGGTCATCTTTGTGTTAAACCTCAGGAGATGGGAGTGATTAAATGAATATTTCACGCCAGTTTTTACTGTGGAGAAAGAAATGGAGGATAGAAAACTCAGGGAAATAAATATTGATGTTTTGAAAACAGCTCACATTACAGAGGACAAAGTGCTGGAGATATAAAGGTGGATAAATCTCCGGGATCTGATCTACTGCATCCCGGGATATTGTGGGAGGTTACGGAGGATATTGTGGGCGCCCTTGCAGAAATAATCGTATCATCTATAACTATGGCTGAGGTGGCAAACTACTGGAGAGTGACTAATGATATAATGGGAACTGCAGATGCTGGAGAATCCGAGATAACAAAGTGTGGAACTGGATGAACACAGCAGGCAAAGCAGCATCTTAGGAGCACAAAAGCTGAAATTTCAGGTCTCGGCCCGAAACGTCGGCTTTTGTGCTCCTAAGATGCTGCTTGGCCTGCTGTGTTCATCCAGCTCCACGCTTTGTTATCTCAGAGGGTGATTAATGTTTTGTTTTGTTTATGAAGGGGTGTAAAGAGAAGCCCGGGAACTATAGAACTGAGTTTGACTTCAGTGACGGGTAAATTGTTGGAAGTGATTCTGAATGGCAGGAATTATATGCATTTGGAGAAGGAAGGAATGATTAGGGATGGTCACTGTGGTTTTGTGAGAGGGAAGTCAAGTCTCTCAAACTTCATGGAGTTTTTTGAGGAAGTAACCAGGAAGACTGATGACGGCAGAGGGGAAGACTTGTTTACTTGGACTCTAGTAAAGTCTTTGACAAGGTCCTGCACCGTAAAGTTAAGTTACATGGGATTTTGGGTGAGTTTGCCAATTCAGCACAAATTTGGCTAAGGTAGGAGACAGAGAATGATGATGGAGCGTTGTTTTTAAGGCGGGAAGCCTGTGACCAGAGGTGTTCCACATGGTTCAGTGATGGGTCCACTTTCTTGTCATTTATATAAATGATTTAGATGAGAATATTGAAGATTAGTAGGTTTGCGGACAACACCAAAATTGGTGGTGTGGTGGACACTGAAGATGGATATCGAGGATTAGAGATCTTGATCAGTTGAGTCAATGGGCTGAGGAGTGACAGATGGAGATTAATTTGGATAAATGGGAAGTATTACATTTTGGTAAAACAAACAAGGGCAGGACTCATGCAACTAAAAGTAAGACCTTGGGTAGTGTTGTACAACAGAGAGACCAAGGGGTTCAAGTGCATAATTCTTTGAAGTTTGCATCATAGGTAGATGTCACAGAGTAGTTAAGGAGACATTTGAATTCTGAGGAAGGGTCACTGGACCCGAAAGGTTACAACTCTGTTTTTTCCTTCACAGGTCCTGCCAGACCTGCTGAGTTTTTACAGCAACTTTGTTTTTGTTCCTGATTTACAGCATCCACAGTTATTTCGGTTTTTAAGTCATTTAGCACACTTGCTTTCATTGCTTAGGCATTTGAGGGCAGGAGTTGAGACATTATGTTGAATTTGTACAAGACATTGGTGAGGTCTCTTCTGGAGTATTGTATGCAGTTCTGGTCAGTCTATAATAGGAAGGATTTTATTAATCTGGACAGGGTTCAGAAGAGAGTTACCAGGATGTTGCCAGGAATGGAGAGTGTGAGTTATAAGGAGAGGCTAGATAAGCCGGGACTTTTGCACTGGAGCATAGGAGGTTGAAAAGTAACCTTATAGAGATTTATAAAATAATGAGGAGTACAGTAAAGGTGAATGGCAGGTATCTTTTTGCGAGTGTGGGGTTTTCAAGACTGGGGGCATATTTTAAAGGTGAAAGGAGAAAGATATAACAAAGACATGAAAGGGATTTTTTGTTTTTACACAGCAAGTGGTTTTAGTGTGGAATGAACTTCCAGTGGAAATTGCAGGCTCAGTTACAATGTGTAAAAGAAATGTGGGTAAGTACATGAACAAGAAATAAAAACAGAAGTTGCTGGAAGCTCAGCAAGTCTGGCAGCATCTGTGAAAAAAAATCGGAGTTAATTTTTCAGGACTGGTGACCCTTCCGAAGAGTAAGAACTGTTTGGAGGAATATGCACCAAATGCAGACAGGTGGGACTAGTTTAGTTTGGGATTTTGGTCAGCATGGACTGGCTGGACCGAAGAGTCTATTTCTGCCCTTTTTAACTCAATGACTGTAAAACTGGTTTCCAGATCCAAGTCCATTCTAGAGATGTGAGATTGCAATCCTGGCTGTCAACCTAGTACATTGTTGTGTTGTCAGGGATGGCCTCTTTTTGCATGAGATCAAAAGCTATTTCCAAAAAGAGCAGGATAGCTCTGCATTGTAACCCAGCCACTCATTATATCACAACCAACGTCACTACAATCAGATTGTTTTGTCATGCTTTGATGTTCTAGGGTGATATATAAGTTAAAGTTATTCTTTCTTTAATTGTGCTCGTCATGGTCATCCTAGACAAATACCTGCCATGTCTAAAAAACTGTCTGAACCCTTTGTCGTACCTCAGCTGCGCTGGATGCAGCATCATGAAACTGATATTTTCTGACCACATTGTGTACTTTTCACTAAAACTTAATCTGTTCCCTCGAAGGATTGTTTAGCACAATAGTTTGGATATTTCTATTGAAAGAATAACGCATGATTGATAAATGAATTTAAAAATATTTGGTTTGTACTGTAAAACACTAAAACTCTTTAAACAGGTACAGCCTTTCCTTAAGATTCTTGTTCCATATATATCCATTGCCGTTTGCTTGGAAAGTCAAATACTGATCATTTCTTTCCTGTCAACTAGCCTCCTAGATATGAAAGGAGAAACCAAAAGTGAAAACCCCTTCAACGTCAACTGGGACGTGGCACCTTGCACTGCTGGACTATTATATGGTGATACTGAGGAGGTACAATGTGGAATTATTTAAAATTTACATATTTTACACTCCACACATGCCTCCTCTGTCCTATGTAATAAAGTCCAATCTGCGCAGCCTTTCCTTTTCATTTCTTTCATGACTACATTGAGCCTCCCTCTGAAAGTTACCTCATGGTCTTAATTTCCTAATTCTAACACTCTCTGGGTAAAGCAGTTGTTCATTTTGTTCATTATTATATGCATTAATGACAATCTTGGAAATATGGCCATTACTTGTCATTTCCTCAAAAGTCGAACCATCTCTATAACCACACAATCAAATTCCTTGATAATTTTTGAAGACATCTATCATGTCACCCCCTTATCCTTCTCTCTTCCAGAACATGGAGGTCCAGATAACTTCACAGCCTTGCCGTCATCCTTTTAAAATTTAATATATACATTCTCCTTTGTCTTTCCCTTTGTTTTAATTTTTGCCATCGAGCAAGTAGAACTATGCACAGTACTCCAAGTATGGTCAAATAACAGGTCATATAGGAAAGTTTTTTTTAATTCATTCATAGGATTTGGGTGTCACTGGCATTTATTGCCCATTGGGCAGTTAAGAATCAACCACATTGCTGTGGGTCAGGAGTCACATGTAGGCCAGACCAGACAAGGATGGTAGTTTCCTTCCCTAAACAACATAAGTCAAACAGATGGGCTTTTCCCAACAATCGACAGTGGATTTATGGTAATCAGGGATGGAGGATTTGTGTTATAGCGAGTGGGTGAATAGGCTGGTGCTATTTTCCCAGCAGTGTCAGAAGCCGATGATACAGAAGTTTATAAAATCATGAGGAGCATGGATGAGGTGACTAGCCAAGATCTATTCCCCAGGCTAGGGGAGCCCAAGACTAGAGGGCACTGGTTTAAGGTGAGAGGGCAAAGATTTAAAAGTGACCTAAGGGGTAACGTTTTCACACGGAGGGTGGTGCATGAATGGAATGAGCTGCCAGAGGATGTGGTGGAGGCTGGTACAATTACAACATTTAAAAGGCTTCTGATACATGAAAAGAAAGGGTTTAGAAGGATATGGGCAAAATGCTGGCAAATGGGATGACATTAATTTAGCATATCTGTTCGGCATGGACACGTTGGACCAAAGGATCTGTGTGCTGTACATCTCTGTATACGTTCCCTAATACGCAAACACATTTGTGCAGAAATGAATGCCAGTGCTTTGCTTGAATATAGATGGTCTTGCTAAAATGTTTGTCGATAAGTCAAAGGCAACAAGCACAAAGTAAAGGAGGCAATGAAAATGACCAAACTATGGTAACCACAGCACAAGAAGCACTACTGGAAACATCCCAGGTTCCAAAGGTCCTGATTGAGGTGTACTTGCTCAGGCATTAGATTTGATCATTAAATAAGATTTTCAATTCATCTTGCAGGGCTTTTTGAATATGCAAGACTGTGGCTCACTAGAGGCATTCACCCTGTTGAGGCAATAGTCACAGGTTAAAGTTCCAGATCAGAGGTAATGGAGATTGTCATTGCAGTGTAGTGCTGAGGGCACATTGTAATTTCAGAGTTACCTCCTTTCAAATCAGATGTTAAATCAAGGTCACATCTTCCCTCCTTGGTGGATGTAGAAGATCCCATGACACAGATCCAAAGAACAGCGAGCCTGGTACTCTGGGCAATTTTGATCCAACAGGCACAATGGGCTGAATGGTCTTGTGTTGCTAGATTAACTTACCTGTTCTTTATCATACTGCAATGTATGCAAGTTAACTAGCATCTGCATTTTCTATTTGATAAAGTAAAAACTATACTTCAATAAGATTTGTTAATTAGCTGTGAAACTTTTTTAGGTTGTCTTGCCAGTAATGGAGACCATTATATAAAGTGGAGTTCTTTCATAATCACAACAAAAGAAACAAAAATGACAGCAGCAAGATTTTTTTTTCTAAAAAGAAACATTTAAACAGCAGCAATCTTAATACAATATTTTATTACTGCACCATTCCAATACACCTGCCACTTTCACAGGCAAAGTCCCAATCAACACCAATTTTAACACAGAGTAAATAGCTCAAAATCAGAAAGCCAAATGCGACAAAATTCTCTATAAAGGACAGGCTACATGGTAAATTACAGTAAGACCTAACCATTTGCTTCCCCTTTCACTGATTCTTAGAGTAAAGGGACAACTAATGATACGGATACAGTTTGGGGTCAACAAAGGCTACACCATCACCTTTGCTGTCACCAGTTTCCATTTCTGATCCATGCCAGGCAATATTTACAAAAGCACGATCCTGCAGATGCTCGAAATTCAAAATAAAACTAGAAAATGCTGAAAGTATGCAGCAGGTTCCACTAAGGGAGAAACAAAGTGATTGTTTCAGGTCAATGGAAAATAAGATGTCTCGAGAGGCAGGCTAAGTGGGAATGACAAAGATACAAACAGCTGCTGTGGGGAGCGCAGGAAATGGGTAGAGATTAAGGTCTGAAACTGTTAACCTCTGAGTAAAGCACCTAATCAAAAGCAGCCATTCCTGAAGCTTTGGCTAAGCTCAATTTGTAGCACGCAGGAGGGGAAGAGCTGAGAGGTCAGAGAATTAAAGTGACAGAAAATCTGGAGTCTTGGGGGTCACACTTGCAAACTGAATGAAGCTATCCCAGACAGCAGTCACCCAGCCTGCATTTGGTCCCACACCCCTCGCCCCACATTGTGCAGCGGGTCAAGCCATGAGTTGTGAATAAAGTACACTAGATAGAAGTAGTACAGGTACAGCTGTAAAGGTACACTGTACAGCTGCAGGTGTGCTCAAGGTGCAGTGCCTCACCTTTCACATCAGCCTTCCACTGCCTTCTGAACTCAACACTGAGTCAAAAATTTCAGATCATAATCTTTGCCCCTGTTTTGTTTGGATGGCAGCTGCTGCAGAAAACATTGCTTTTCTTGCTTACACATTCTCCAGATTCGTTTTCTTTATTTAGTTGTCCCACTCCTTTTATCTTCCAGCCATTTTTGCCTTTAATCTCTCCTGCTTTCCAGCCCTTCCCTTTCATTCTTTAACTCTCTCCACCCACCTTCACTTTGCCTTGCTATTGCACCCACTTAAACCCAGCTACTGCTCAGCTCTCTGCCTCCTTGTTCCACTGGAATGTCACCAAGTTGAAACAGTAACTGTTCACAGAATCACAAAATTGTTACAGCACAAGAAGAGGCTGTTCAGCCCATTGTGCCTGTACCGGTTCAATTACCTGAAGCCAATCTCCTGTTTTTACCTCATATCCCTGCGCACCACTTCTAGAGTCATAGAGGCAGACATCATGGAAACTCGTCCATTCTGACCAGATATCCTAAATTAATCTAGTCCTATTTGACAGCATTTGGCCCACATCCCTCTAAACCCTTCCTTTTCAAGTACCCATCCAGATGCCTTTTAACTATTGTAATGGTACCAGCCTCCACCACTTCCTCTGGCAGCTCAATCCATATACACACCACCCTCTTCGTGAAGCAGTTACTCCTTTAGGTCCATTTTAAGTCTTTCCCCTCTCACTTAAACCTGTGCCCTCAATTTTTGGACTCCCTTACCCCAGGGAAAAGGCCTTGGCTATTCATCCTATCCATGTGTCTCATGATTTTATAGATCTCTATAAGGGCCTCCAATGCTCCAGAGAAAATAGGCCCAGCCTATGGAGCCTCTCCCATAGCTCAAACGCTGGCAATATCTTTGCACATCTTTTCTGAACCCTTTTGCAACATCTTTCCTGTAGAACAAACCAGAATGCATGCAGTATTCCAAAAGTGACCTAACCAATGTCCTGCACGGCCACAACATGACCTCCCAAATCTTGTACTCAATGTACTGACCAATAAAGGCAAGCATACCAAATAGCTTCTTCACCACCCTGTCTACCTACAACTCAGTTTTTGAGGAACTAGGAACCTGCACTCCAAGGTCTCTTTGTTCTGTAGCACTCCCCAAGGGCCCTGCTAAATAGCCATCTAGTACCCTCTATAGAACCTATCTCCACATTTCCAAGCAGGGCACTCCATATTCTGACTGCTTGTTGTGTGAAAAAGGTTTTATTTTCCCCCATCACCCTCGTTTCGTTGGCACATCACTTTAAAACTATGCCCTCTCATTTGTTTTTCTTTCACAAGCAGGAACAGTTTCTCCCCATCTATCCAACTTATTCACGATTCTAAAAGTCTCTTTCAGATCTCCCTCAGTTTTCTTCTTTCTGAGGAGAACAGAGCCGACCTCTTTAACTTTTCCTCAGAACTGAAGTTCTTCTGCCCTTGTGTATCGTTCGAACTGCCAAACATTTCCAGCATTTTCTGGTCTCACTCCAGGCTGCATTTCCCTGGTTGCAGCCACATTGCTGTAATTGCCAATTTAGTTTGGATGTATGCCTGGAGATTTCAACCTGTCACATTGCCATAGCAATCAAACAGTCACTTTTTGCTCTCTCCAACTCTTCTCATAGAGTCATAGAGAGATATACAGCAAGAAACAGACCCTTCACTCCAACACATCCATGCCAACCTGATATCCTAAATTAATCTAGTCCTCTTTGCCAGCATGTGGTCCATATCCCTTTAAACCCTCCTTATTCATGCATCCATCCAAATACCTTTTAAATGTTGTAACTGTGTCAGTCTCCACCACTTCCTCTGGCAGCTCGTTCCATATTCACAAACCCTGTGTGTGGAAATGTTGCCCCTTACATCCATTTTACATCCTTGCCCCTCACCTTAAACCTTTGCCCCCTAGTTTTGGATGTCCCTACCCTGGGGAAAAGACCTTGATTATTCACCCTATCCATGCCCCTCACGATCTTAGAAACCTCTATAAGGTCATCCCCCAGCCTCCCTCGCTCCAGGGAAGATAGCCCCAGCCTGTTCAGCCTCTCCCTTTAGCTCAAAACCTTCAAGCCTGGTAACATCCTTGTAAATCTTTTCTGAACCCTTTCACATTTAAAATCTTTCCTGGAGAAAAGTGGCCAGAAGTGCATGCCAGTATTCCAAAAGTGGCCTAAACAATGTCCTGTACAGTCGCAACATGACCTTCCCACTCTTGTACTCAATACACTGACCAATAAAGGTCAGCATACCAAATGCCTTCTTCACTATCCTGTCTACCTGTGACTGCACTTTCAAAGAACTACGAGCTTGCATAACCAAGTCTCTTTGTTCAGCAACACTCACCGGGATCTTACCATTAAATATATAAGGCCTGATGACAGATAAAGAACAGTGCACGTAAAGAAAATCATATTGAACATACTCTCCTCTTTAATGCCCTAATGATGTTTCCCATGAGTTGCTCACTTTTCAATGGATGGAGATTGCAGGGCAATCCTGGACATTGGGCAACTCTGTGTAGTCTTCAATAAGTTGCTCCTCAACTATGAGCCTGGACAGCAGGAGACCGGAAGATGAGTCAGTAGGTGAAGGATCGGTCAGAGAGTTCAGCAGCTGAGTGCCATGGTTGCGTGTTAAGGTAGGTGGGAGAAGGACCATTTAATGAGGTGTTGACAAGCATCGCCTGTTCTCTGCCCTCTCTATCCAGATGCCTGCTGGATGAGTTCCCAAACAGACTGTGGGTGAAACCAGAAATGCCAACTTAATTTTCTCAGTGTATCCTTACATTCCTTTTTGCGTTTTGTACTTATCTAGGTTTTGCTTAAATACACATATGCTATTTACCTAACTAATTCATGGCATACCATGTTCCATATTCTCCCTATCTTGGGACGGAGACTTCAATTCTTCATTCCTTATTGTATTTATTAATGACTACCTTAGATTTTTTGGCCGCAGCTTTGAACTTTCCCTCAGGTACAAACTTTGAGTATATTTCATGTAATGAATACATAAGACCATAAGATAATGGTGCAGAAATAGGCCATTCAGCCCTTTTATATTTTAGACAGGCTTTTGCATCTGATTTGATATTACTTACAAGTTTACAATCAACATTATTTTCTTCCTCTAACATTTTTGTTTTTTTGTGGTTTTAAAACTTTCCCGGTCCTTTAGCTTGCTATCAATCTTTGCTACATTGTGAGTTTTTTTTTCAGTTTGATGCTAACCTTACTTTCACCGGTTAACTATGGTTGGCTGAGCCCCTTCTTAGAATCTTTCTTCGTTGCTGGAATATATCTTTGCTATGAGTCATCAACAATGTTCTTAAACATCCACGATGCGTTTCCACTGTCTCTGCTGCTAAATTCCTCTCACAATCCACTCCAGCAAGCTCAGGCCTCATTCTTTTCTAATTGCCCTTATTGAGTTTTATCGTAGCTGTTTCTAACCTGAGCTTCTCCCTCACAAATCGCATGCTAGATTCTACCATTTTATGGTCACTGTTTCAGAGGACATCTTGTATACTGACATCATTTTTTAAAACACATCTCATTACACATTATCAGATCCAAAACAGGCTAATCACTAGCTGGATGCACAACATATTGTTCTAGGAAACCATTCCGAATACACTCTATGAATTTTTCCTTATGGCTACTTCTACCAATCTTATTTTTCCAATATACATGAAGATTAAAGTCATCCATGATTAATGTACTGCCTTTTTTACACACCTTCATTATATCCTTATTTATTCTCTATCCTAACAAACAGCTACTGTTTGGATCTGTAGACTACTCCTATCTTCTTCCCATTATCTCTTACATCTATCCATATGGAATCTATAACTTTCAGTTCAAAATCATTTCTTGCTATCGTTCTAATTCTGTCCCATATTGATAAAGCTACCCCACTACCTTTCTTACTTACCTGTCCTTTTAAAAGTTCACATACCCCTTTGTAAATATAAAGACATCTATCAGATTACTTCCTCATTCTTCTGTTTGCAAAAATAATCATAACCTCTCAGCCTATTTTCAGGATTGTAAATCTTATAACTTCACCAGTACTTTTATATTTCTCTTATAGAGACACACTACAGAACTGACTGTAATCGAACTCAACATCTCTATAAATTTAATGTAACCTCTCTGCTTTACATGGATATTTTCAACGTTCAGAATTGTTAGTTCACACATCTGGACCTGAGCCAAGTGGCCCAGAAGTAGGGACACTACCACTGCACAGCAAAATCCCTGCTTTTAGAGCTTTACCCTGAGCATCTAGATTACTAGAACAGTGGCATTATCACTGAACCACTGTCACCTTCAGATGCTTTACTATTAGAGTTGAGAATGTACACCAGTGGTTTGTTTGTGTTCTTGACTGACTTAATAACACTTGTTCGTCAAATGAAAAAGCCCAGGGCAATGGAGATGATCAAAAGCTAGACATTGTAATTTAAGCAATTCAGGAAGCATCCTATATTCAGGATCTGGGAACAAATTACTGCAGAAGGTCGAATCTGCACTGAAAACAACAAATGCTGGAGATCACAGTGGGTCAGGCAGCATCCATGGAGAGAGAGCAAATTAATATTTTGAGTAAAACAGTAGCTTGCTCTCTCTCCATGGTTGCTGTTTCACCGGCATTTGTTGTTCTCCAGCATTTGTTGTTTTCAGTGCAGATTCAACCTTCTGCAGTAATTTGTTCCCAGATCCTGAATATAGGATGCTTCCTGAATTGCTTAAATTACAATGTCTAGCTTTTGATCATCTCCATTGCCCTGGGCTTTTTCATTTGACGAACAAGTGTTAATAAGTCAGGCAAGAACACAAACAAACCACTGGTGTACATTCTCAACTCTAATAGTAAAGCATCTGAAGGTGACAGTAGCTCAGTGATAATGTCACTGTTCTCGTAATCTAACAACAAATGCTGGAGATCATAGTAGGTCAGGCAGCATCCAAGGAGAGACAGCAAATTAATATTTTTGAGTAAAACAGTAGCTTGCTCTCTCTCCATGGTTGCTGTTTCACCTGCATTTGTTGTTCTCCAGCATTTGTTGTTTTCACAATATTCATGATCCTCTGGCTGAGGTGTTTTTTGACCTGCTATCAGGCTTGAACTATTTGAATTACACTACACCCTCTTCTGAGTCAGAATATCATGGGTTGAAATCTGACTTCAATGCCTTAAACCCAGATCGGGGTTGACAACCTACAGCAGTCCTGAGGAAGGGTTGCCACGCTGGTGGTACCATCTTTCAGGTGAGGCCATGAATTCAATCCCTACCTGAGCTTGCAGGCAATTGTAAGACTCCATACCACTATTTTGAAAAGTCCAGGAGAGTTGTCCTTGCAAATATAATCTCTGAGCAAATTAATCATGAAAAGCTAATTACTATTTTGGATAGAGTATTAGTGAGGGACTGGGCTGATTGGGTTTGTATTTAGATTAGAAGTTGTATGATAGGTTTGAGGCTGATATTTGATGTAAGCTGGGGCCTGAAAAGGATGAGGTGGGGAGCTAGGTTGCCAAATGCATGGGGATTTAAAAAAGTTGATGGTTCTTTGGGGTTTCAGATATAGGTGGGTACAGAATGGGTTAATCAAAATGATATTTTGTTTAGATTGGATGTGAAGATATAGGATTGGACAACTGTAGTGGTAGAATTGGTTAGGAGAGTGGTTGTGTGACTTTGGGGTATCAAGTAGTCTGTAAGAAAGTAAACAGCTTGCAAGACCTTGGGGTTTCTTTTTAAAGGTTGGATCAACAGAAGCAACCTGAGTGGGTGTGGTCAAGCTCTCACAAAACCAAGATCTTTAACTTTCAGCAGTTGCTGATGAGGTCTTGAAGAAGTGAAAGCCATGTCTTTCTTCTCTAGGTTACAGCCAAAAGCTGAGTGCTCTCTGCTACTACAGGAGCTGCATGTGAGACAATCTGTGTTTTGAATATGCCTATTTCAAAGGGTGTGTTTATGGGATGTTACTATATTGGAACAGGTAATTAGCAATAGTTACCATATCAATTATTCTGTTAAGTTTTCCAATATTACGTTATTCCAATCTTTCTTTCTTTTGTTGTATTTTAACTATAGTGGATGAATAAAGCATATTTTGCTTTAAATTCAGTAGCTTGACCAATCGAATTGCATCTGGAACGCAACACTTTATATTTACCTTTAAAGTAAGAAAAAGTTAGGGTCTCGGCTATCTTCTGAATATTGTGTTGGGGTTTGGTCTGTCCATAACAGAGGTCACAGCTACTGATATCTGACTGTTATGAAAAGATGCTCCCTATAAACAGAAAATTTAAAAACAAGGTTCAACAGTTTTGAAGAAGTGTTTCAACTTAATGGAAAATTTGAGCATAATTTATCATGGGTGGCAGAAATCTCGCCTTATGCCTAGTATCAACTCCAAGCCACCTCTGTTCAGGAAGGCTGGTCTGCATTAAACATCAATTAATCAGGCATTTAACTGAGGCAGAGGCAGGTCACCCCTAGCATCAACATAGATCCCAGCTGCCAACCAACAAAGAGGCTGACTACAGCTAATGTTCAGCAGCACCACTTGGGATGCAATGCTTTGACAAAGAAAGCCTGGATGTGCAAGAATACAGAATTAAAGGAGCAATTAAAAGAGAATATGAAAGGTCACGACAGTGGAGTGATAGGGTGGGGCAAAGCCATGGAAGCTTGCTAACAGGGTGAAGGCAACCACCACCTTGGGACTGTAAAGCAATTAGGATTTTGAAGCTTTGGCTTTCACAGTAGTTTGTTTGGATTAATTAATAGTTTTCCATGGAGAAGCAAAGTGATTATGTTGAACATTTCAGTAAGAAAAGGACAATTTGAGAGGATGGGAATATATAAGCAGCATGATTGTGAAGAACACAATGTGACTCCTGTAATTGCTATCTTTTCTATGTGTGTGCCTACAATCATGCCTGTTGGGCACAGTATTGGGAATGCTACTTCAATAGTCTGCTTTCTCCTCGCACCAAGCAGATAGCACTGTGGACAGAGTCTAAGTACGGTGACAAAATTGCAGAATTCCTGTCCTGGCTTTGATCTCTTTTCTGTGTAAAAATCAGATTGTGAATGGAGATGTTTCAACTGGGAGAGGGAGGGGAGGAAGTCCCAGCTGATGTTGGTTTTGTCAACCCTTCAATGTTTTAAAGGTCATTCTCAGGATGTAAAATTACACTGTCAAGACTGATGTGCACACTCAACCTGAGAAACTACTGAGACAACATCCTGCCTTCTTAGGCCACTTCCAAGGGCATTTAAGGGTTTGACATGATACCGGAGTCACATGTGTAGGACAGTTTCTCGTCAAGTTTCGAACAACAGTCCAACAACCTCCCAGTCACTTTTCTTTCTTACTGTACCGATTTATTTCCAGACTTTTAAAAGTTCTCCAATTATCACAGTGGTACCAAAACTCACCTCCTGTGGATTACCAGTGCACTAGCAATAACAGTAATACAAAGGATGTGTTCTTAACTATAACAGCTTTAGTTAATCCAGCAACCATCTCTCCAGAGATCTTGACAAACATACAACACCAAATCTATACATTGTTGGTGAAGGTATATTTATTGTACATGTCCACTCTTTTAAAAATCCTTAAATAAAATTTGTTAACGGACCTAGAAACCCTTAAAGTGGCACTGCAGAATAGAATAGAATCCCATAGAATCACCATAACAAAGACCAATTTTCAAAGAAAACTTACACTTAAATTAATAACATTCTGGGGGTGGAGAGGGGGAGGAAGAGATGAAGCACTCCAGTCCCAATAGCATAGTATATATTGTATGTATATGCGTGCTCTCTCTCATCATCCCACTCACTATCCCTCCCATCATCCCTGACCCACATGACATCAATCCACTTAGAGACTAGACAGCAGATGCTTCATATGAAACTCAATCCCTGAATGTATCAACATTCTTATTATGCAAATAAATATCGAAGGGAAGGACTGGGATTCGGGAAAATGGTAGTTGGGTGGGGAATCAATCTGAGAGACTCCTTCCCCAAACACACAGGATATGGTGCATTTCTGTGAGGTGGTCACACCTGCAATGCTAACCAGATAAGGCCGCCACATCAGATTTCAAAATGGAACTGTAACCTGAGGAACAGCAAATTCTCATCTTTTGGGTCTGTTTACGGATTACACATTCCTGAGTTTGGATGGTAGCACTCTCATTCACCACTCCACCTTATTTCCCACTCATTTCCAGCCTTTCCAGTACCTGAGTTCATTTCTCTGTTCACTTGCAATCTGAATTCGCTGTCACACCAACCACATCTTTCAATAATCTGCACTCACTTAGCACATCCATTCACTGTAAACCTAAAAACTCAAACTTATTGCACAAACTTTATTTGATCAAAACTGACATAAGTGGACCAGATAAAGATTTTTTTTTTCTGTAAAGACTTTAGCAGCTTGGGTGAACTAGGTTAGACCAGAGTTAACACAGTGCAGTGCTGGAGGCAGTGGGCCAGGCAGCACCGGAGGAACAAGGCAGTTGGCGTTTCAGATTGGGACCCTTCTTCAGAAGTTGGGAGGGGGAAGGGAGCTCCAAAATAAATGGAGAGGAGGGATAGGGATGGGGCTGGGGAAGGTGGGTGGGATGGTGATAGGTGAGTGCAGGTAGGGAGTGGTGGGGATTAGTCAGTGTGGTGGGGGGGTGGATAGGTGGGAGAGAAGATGGACAGGTTGTGTCATGTTGTCTCAGGTCAAGGAGGTGGGGATGAGAAGGAGGGTTGGTTATGAGCTGAGGCTGGGGTGGGGAGATTTTAAAACTGGTAAAATCCACATTTGACACCACTGGGTTGCAGGGTCCGAAGGCAGAATATGAGGTGTTGCTCCTCCAGTTGCCTGTTCCCACTGCAATGCTCTGGTAATCTCTTTGGTCCTGAATAACTATTTATTTCAGAGCTCCCTTTTCCCTCCCCCATTTCTGAAAAAGAGTCCTGACCCGAAAGTCAACTTTCCTGATCCTCTGATGCTGCCTAGCCCGCAGTGCTCCTCCAGCTCCACACCGTGTTATCTGAGTCCAGTATCGGCAGTTTTTACTATCTCTAGATCAGAGTTAAGACATTCCAGTGTTTAAACAGTAACTTTGAAACTAAAAAAAAACTACAGCGACTGTGTGCTGTATAGATTGGTCCTGTGAGAAAGGATCTTGGCCATATTATATGGAACAACAGATATCCCTTCCGTAGCCGAGGTTTAGTACCTGCCAACACTTCATATCCATTAAAAGTAACACAGGGCCTTACAAACACTCAGCAAAGTTACCAACTAAGTTACGTAGAACGTATTAAACCCTAATAAAGGCAACTATTAAAGACACCCTTTACCCAATTGTTCGATTGTGCTCTGTACCTTTTAAACATCAAAGCATTACATACATGGTATGATGCACAACAGACTGAATCTTCTGCAATATAAAGCTTTTCTTTGAAAAAAAAGGCAGAGTTTGGGTTAGTTCCGAAGATTAGCACAGAGGCTCAGAGAGGGAACTCGCCCGACCTACTTTTTGTCCAGGTGGGCATGCAGTTCTGCCTCAAGGGCCATCTTATCGAAAGTCCTCGTGTTTATTTCCAAGCGCACCTTATCTCGGATTTGGAAGGAGGCCCTGGCCAAGGATCGTGAGTTCTCCAGGGCAATCTGCCTTTCCCTGAAGATGCGCTCGCTTTTCTCCAGTTTTTTTGTGATGGAGTCTTGGATCTCCCTCCGCTTGCACTCCTCGTCTTCCTGCAGTTTCATTTTGTTGAGCCGGTGGATCCTCTCTCTCTCCACCCGGCTCTCGCCAGCCCTGCGGGATATCTGGTTGATCTTTTCTTGGGCGACCTGCGTTGCGTGCCGGAGCTTCCTCTCCGCTGCCCGAGCCAAGGCTTCCAGGTGTTCCTGGTGCTCCTTCTCGTGCTGCTCGGCAGCTGTCCTCGCCCGCCGGATCTGAAAATCCTCCCTCGTTGCCCTCTCCTTCAACTCCCGATTTCGCTTCTCCATCAGCTGTTCGTAGTTCTCCTGAGACCGGGCCAGCTTCTGCTCCAGAGACATCCTCAGCACCTTCTTCTCCATCTCCATTTCCTTGGAGATCTCCTTCAGGGCAGCCTCGTGCTTCAGCCTCTCCACCGCGTTGGCCAGCTTCTTCTCCTTGGCCTGCTTCTCGTCCTTCTCCACTTTCTTCTGCTGGGCCAGGTTCAACTTCTGGTGCAAGAGCTGGTCCCTCAACTTGAGGTCCGTCTGCTCTTCCAGCTCCCTGGCCCTCAGGTGCTCTTCCTGCTGCATCTTCTTCCCCAGCGCCTCGAGCTTGGCATGCTCCCGCTTGCCTCTCCTCTGCCGTTCCTGGCTGCCCGCCAGCAGCCTCCACTTCTCCTCTTGCAGGAGGGACTGCTGCTGCCGGAGCCTGGCCGCCTCCTCCTGCTCCTGGCTCAGCTTCGAGCGGCGCGCGTCCAGCGTGCACTCCCACATCCTCCGGCACTGCAACAGTGCTCTCTGCCTCCCGCGCTCCTCCGCCTCCCTCCTCGCCGCCTCCCTCCTCCGGCGCGCCTCCCACTCCACGTGAGTCCGGTGGCTCCGGCCGCTCATCAGCGCCTCCTCCTGGCGCCTGGCCAGCATGAGGGCGGCAATCTTCCTGTCCCGGTCAGACACCTCGACGTGCCCCTTCTGCTTGACCTCCCGGACGATCCGAGCCACCTTCTGAGCGGTCTGAGGAGACTGGCACAGGTCGCCGAGGCTCAAGCTCTTGCCTAGGCTGGCACCAAGTGCCATGCCCCTGGGGCTCGCCCTGAGCAGCCAACTGTGCCCGTCCTTGGCGGCGTCGCCACTGAAGGAGGACGAGGAGGCTCCTGAATCCGAGGAGGTCACTGTTGAGCGGCTGCCCGGCTTCTTCTGCAGCTGGTCCACGGACTGACTCCTGCTCAGGTCCAAGGGTTGGCTTTTCTGAGCCCTGCTGGAGGATGGGGAAGCGGGGAGGCTGTTCCTGACCACTCCTGTCCTCCTCCTCCTCCTCTCCTCCTCCTCCCGGATGATCTTCTCCCTCTCCTGCCTGCAGTCCCTCAGCTTCCTCCGCCTGTCCCTCTCGTACACCTCGTACAGGCCGCTGGCCACCCTCATGGAGCGGCCTGGAGCCTCCCGGGCGAACTCGTTGACGTTCCTCTGGAGCAGCTCGACCGGCCTGACCCCGCACCGGGCGCAGGCTTCCAGCGACCGGGGGCTGGTCAGCACATAGCGGCTGCCCTCCGCCTCCGAGCTGTCGAAGTTGTCCAGGTCCAGGCGGAACAGCGGCGACTCCTGGCGCCTCGGCATCCCGCCCGGCATGGCCGGGGCCCCCGTGGGCTCGGCGCTACCGTTCCCGGCCTCTTCCACCATCCCGCCGGCGGGTTCGCTAAGGGAGCCCATTCCTCATGCAGCAGGGACCGGGTTCTGCAGCAGGGATACAGGCTCCTGCTTCCAGTCCCGGAAGGCGCACATTGACACAGCGATTATATAACCTCAGGCAGCAAAGAAACAGGGGCATTTACCAGCTATTGAACAGCTCCCTCTCCATTCATTCCTCTCCTCTCTCAGTATTCCGTTTTTTACTCTGGATTCCTCTTTCTCTCTGTTTTCTTCTCGCTGTATTCCTTCTCTTTTTCTCTGTATTCGTTCTTTCTCTGTATTCCTATTCTCTGGATTCTTCCTCTCTCTGTGTATTGTTCTTTTTCTCTGTATTCCTTCTCTCTGGATTCCTCCTCTCTGTTTATTCTTTTTTTCTGTACTCCTCTCTGTGTTCCTCCTTTTCTCTGTATTCCTTTTCCCGTTTTCCTCCTGTGTCTGTATTCTTTTTCTCTGAATTCTTTCTCTCTCTATTCTCTATATTGCTCCTCGATTTATCTATATTCCTCCTTTATCTTTGTATTCCCTCTTTCTCTCCCTGTATTCCTTCTCTCTCTGAATTCCTCCTTTTCTCTGTATTCCTGTTCTTCCTCTGTATCAAAGGAACAGAGACTTCCTCTCACCTCCGGCACCCCTCTTCAAACGCTGCAGAACATGTCACCACCTCCTCCGGGAGTGTGTCTCCGGGCCGAATGGCAGCTGGCGGCTGAAGGTTTTTGTCTGTCTGTGTGTGTGGTTGGGCGGAGCGATGTGGGTCACAGCCGCGCTCCGGAATCATTGCCGCAGCATCCCGGGCCCACGCCAATGCGATGCTCAATGTGTCTATCTCTACTTCCCCACCCACTCCCCGGCCCTTCTCTCGCCGCTCCCTCACTCCCAGCCCCGCCGGATTAACCCTTCACCGCCAGATCTAGTCTGATCGTACTGCACTCCTCAGCTCCACTCACTCACCTCCGAAGCTCTTCACTCCCCCTCCCTCTCCTCCAAATCTCAACTCCCTTCTCCCTAGTCCTCCAAATCTCCCCACGTCTCTCCCTTTCCATCATTTGCCCCGCATCACTCCCCCTTCTCCAAATCTCCTCACTCCCCCATGACTCCTCTTCCTCCTCACTGCTCTAAATCTCCTCATATCGTTATTCCTCACCCTCCTCCAAATGTCCTCACTGTTTCTCACCCCTTTCTTCTCCCCATCCTCCAAATTAGTGCAGTCCTCTTCCAAATCTCCTTATTCACCTTCTCCTTTTACCCTGTTCCTCAATCCCATCTTCCACCTTGTCCTTGGGCTACACTCTCTTCCTTTCTTTTTTCCCCTCTTCCTTGGGCTGTCACCCTCCTCCTGTATTTCTTCCTTAACCCCCTCCACACCCATCGGCATCACCTTCCGTCCTCCCACCTTCTCCTCCTCCAGCTTCCACCCCAACTGAAGTACTGTCATACCAGGCTCAAAATGTTAACTCTATTTTCTCTCTCCACAGATGATGCTGGACCTGCTAAGTTTCTCCAGCACTTTCTGTTTTGTTTCCGATCTTCACCATCCACAGTTCTTTACTCCATTCTGTCTTTCTCCTCCACAGTCTTCTCCACCATGACCTTGGCTCCTCTATTCCTCAGCTGTAAGTCCCCAAGACATTTCACAGCAACATTTTCAGGCTGAATTTGATAGTCATTTCTGGAGCAAAGAGGACAGGTCTGGGCGGCATGGTGGCTCAGTGGTTAGCATTGCTGCCTCACAGCACCAGAGACCAGGGTTTGATTCCATCCTCGGGTACTGTCTGTGCGAAGTTCGTACATTCTCCCCGAGTCTGCATGGCTTTCCTCCAAGTGCTCCAGTTTGCTCCCACAGTCCAAAGATATGCAGGCTAGGTGAATTAGCCATGCTAAATTGGCCATAGTTTTCGTGGATGTGTAGCTTAGGTGAGTTATAGGGGGATGGGTCTGGATGCAGTGCTCCGAGGAGCAGTGTGGACTTGTTGGGCCAAAGGGTCTGTTTTCACACTGTAGAGATTCTATGATAGGTGACTAAGTATTGAGTTAAAGAGCACACTAAAGGAGTACAAAGTAAACTGAGAGGTTTAGAGTGGAATTCCACAGTTTACCACTCAGGCATCTGACAATGGCAGGGAAAAGGATGGGAGATACACAAAAAAGCACACGATTACAAGAATTTAAGTGTTCTTGGAGGATAGTAGGGGAAGAGGAGGTTACAGAGGTAGAGGTGAGATTAGGCAGGGATTTGAACACAAGGATGGTAAATTTAAATGGGAAATTTCAAACGGGTATTGCCTGGATTGTGTGTACCCAAATCTTTGGAACAAAGCTTAAGGCCATAACGTTTTGGCTGTCCACCAATGAGATCTATCTGCCTTATTGCTCAGAATTGCTGCCTGGGAGACAATATGGATCAGCAAATGACATAGAGATGGGGAACTAGATAATCATTTGTGATCACCTTTCTACAGACATTGTAGAAAAGGAATGACATGCCAATCTGGACTATTCCCTTCTTCAAGTATCAGGTCATATTACGCCATGACAAGTGTTGCTTCCCCTCGCCCCTCTTCATGCCTACCAGCCCCAATATTCTTGTGTTTACAGAAACTGAGATACAAGCACCAAGCAGTCTGCTGATAGCCGAATAAGCTGTCCCCTGGCAACTGCAGATCAATCTCTAGCTGAACATAACTCCAGGCTGAAGACATTTTGTCAAAACTGAAGGCAAGTTTAAGCTTGGAAATTGTGATATGAGATAATTCACACCCAGGGCAGGTTGAGGTTAATATTTTACCCAAGAGATGGCATCTCTGACAATGCAGCAGCCCTCGGTGTTGCCTGGATTGTGTGTACCCAAATCTTTGAAGTGAAGTTTAAGTCCATAACCTTGTGGCTGTCTACCAATGAGATCTATCTACCTTATAGTTCAGAATTGTTGGACAACATTATACACCTGAACAGGATGTGTGATAGGTCAGCATCATCCAAATCAATATAAATAATGTCAGCAGATTATCAGAATAGAAAAAAAAATCCACTAGTAAAATCTAGATTATGCTCCCCTGATTTGACATTGATCTATTTTCAGCTCAAGGTCATTGCAGCCAGTAGGTATTTTCCCGTTATTTGCCAAATCATGGTCTCAGGTTCTCTGATTTTTATAAATGGCTGTGTAGTGTATTCACTTATATTGCCTTATCTTCCTGGTGTTGGAACAAGAAAGACTTTTGGAATACTGCAAGATATTGTTAAACTTGAAATGGTTCAGAAAATGATTTACAAGGATGTTGCCAGGGTTGGAGGGTTTGAGCTGTGTGGAGAGGCTGCATAGGCTGGGGCTATTTTCCCTGGAGCATCATAGGCTGAGTGATTTATAAAATCATGACGGGCATAGATAGGGTGAATAAGCAAGATCTTTCTCTCAGGGTAGGGGAGTCCAAAACTAGAGGGATTAGGTTTAAGGTGAGTGGGGAAAGATTTAAAAGGGACGTAAGGGGCAACATTTTCACACGGAGGATGGTACATGTATGGAATGAGCTGCCAGAGGATGGTAACAATTACAACATTAAAAGGCATCTGCATGGGTACATGAATAGGAAGGGTTTAGAGGCATATGGACCAAATGGGTCTAGATTTATTTAGGATATCTGATCAGTATAGATGAGATGGACCGAAGGTTCTGTTTCCATGCTGTATAACTGTGTAACTCCATTGGATCTACACCATGTTGATTCTTCTTGATTGTGTCAGACCAGCTAACTCACCCACTATCTCAAAGGGCTCAACATTGTGCTAAAGGGTGGACTTAGTGCTCTATGTTGAGAAGAAGTAAAGAATAAAATTGCTATGGTTGCTCACACCTGATTTTGTCCTATGGAGTGAGTGAGGACGGGATCAGACCTGGCACCATGATGATGATATTAATGCACACGTTAATGCTTTCTGGGGAATCTTTAAACATGGTTGAATTGACTGGAATTTATTACCAGGATTTTGGCTTTTGAGAGAGAGAGAGAGAAAGAGAAAAAAAGAAAGAAACAGAAAGTGTAACAGCTCACCTGTCTCCTCTAAACCTTCACTATGTTAAGTGTGGTCACTCTGGAAGTAGGAAAGTTAACTTTTCTATTAATTATGTCAACAATCTAAACCAAAGTGGACACTTGCCCTGTCTCACTATTTGTATACAGATTCTTGATGCCTCTAAATCCTCTCCCAGAATATAAGCAAAGTGATTCTAGTTGTCAGGGCTCCTGTGAGGCAGATGTTGATCATTAATATTAGTCTGGTGTTGAGATTTGGATCAGCAACGGCCAGGTTGGTATCCAACTAGCTGCTCTTACATGGGGTATTAGCAGGGTATAACATTGAGCCTCAGAGCACCTTGGCTAGTGGGTCAGCAATGCAGACTGGTAGCACTTTTACATCTGACTGAAAACATTCCTAGTTGGTTTGATTCCAGGGACTTGAGTGCAAACATCTGATCTGCCATGCCTGTGCGTTACTGAGAGAGTGCTGCACTGTCAGAGCTACTGTGTTTCAGATAGACATTACACACAGCTCATTTTCAAGATGAACAAGAATCTTCTTCCAGCGGTCTTGATGCCTGAACCAACAACACGTGGTCATCCTCATGATGCTGTTTGTGAGTCCTTACTTTCCACCAATTGGCTGCCACACAATCATAGGGTTTCAAAGGTATTTCACTCACTAAAGCACTTTGGGACATATTGACAGCTATGAGAGTTGCTGTAATGATGCAAGTCAGACTCCTACTCATCCATGCTGACCAGATATTCTAAATTAATCCAATCCCATTTGCCAGCATTTGGTCCACTCTAAACCCTTTCTAATGATGTACCCCTCCAGATGTCTTTTAAATGTTGTAACTGTACCAGCCTCCACCACTTCCTCTGACAGCTCATTCCATACTCACACCACCCTCTGCGTGAGAAAGTTGCCATTAGGTCCCTTTTAAATTTTTCCTATCTCACCTTAAACCAATGCTCTCTAGGTTTGGACTCCCCTACCCTGTAAAAAAGACCTTGGCTATTCACTCTCATGCCCCTCATGACTTTATAAATCTCTATAAGATCACCCCTCAGCCTCCAATACTCTAGGGAAAATAGTCCCAGCCTATTCAGCCTCTCCCTATAGATCAACCCTTCAACTCCAGCAACATCCTTGTAAATTTTTTTTTAAGACTCTTTCAAATTTAAGAACATTTTTCCTATAGCAGGGAGACCAGAACTGAAAGCAGTATTCTAATTTACCCAATGTCCTGTACTGCCACAACATGGCCTTCCAACTCTTATACTTAATGCACTAACAAATGAAGCCAGTGTGCCAAACGCCTTCTTCACTACCCTCTCTACCTCTGACTCCACCTTATAGGAACTTTGAACCTGCACCCCAAGGTCTCTTTATTTGGTAACACTCTCTTTGACCCTACTATTAAGTGTATAAGTCCTGAAAAGGAACAAAAAAAAAGCACAATTATAGAATCATAGAATGCTTGCAACTCCAAAGGAGGCCATCCATTACATTGGCCACGTGCCAGCTCTCTGCAAGAACGGTTCAGTTCATCCCACAATCCAACCTTTCCCTTTTGCCTGGGAATCTTCTCTTCAGCAGTTTATCCAGTTCCCTTTTGAAAACCACAACTGAATCTGTGTCCATCACAGTCTCAGACAGCACATTCTAAATCATCATAGCATACTGTAAAACATACATTTTTCCACCTATTGCTTTAACTTCTGCCATTCACCTTAACTGTGTCCTTCGATTCTTGACCCTTGCTCCAATGGTAACAGTTCCTTTTTGTCTACGGTCTTGACCCTACATGTTTAGAACACCTCTTTCAAATCTCCCCTCAACCATCTTGAAGGAGAACAATCCCAGTTCTTACAATTGCAGAGATAACAAGGTGTAGAGCTGGATGAACACAGAAGGTCAAGCAGCATCAGAGGAGCAGGAAAGCTGATGTTTCCGGCCTAGGCCCTTCTTCAGAAATCTCCATGGAAATTTCTTGTTATCTCAAATTCTCCAGCATCTGCAGTTCCTACTATCTCTTACAATTACAGACGGGTACAGCAGGTAATCAGGAAGGTGAATGGAATGTTCGCCCTTATTTCAAGGGGTTTAGAATATGAGTGGAGAAGTCATACTGCACCTGTACAGAGTGCTGGTGAGACCATATTTAGAGGACTGTCAGCAGTTTTGATCCCCTTATTTAAGGAAAAGTATAATTTAATTGGACGCAGTTCAAAGAACATTCACTAGGATGATAGAGGGATTTTCTTATGAGTAAAAGCTAAATAGGTTGGGGCTCTATTCACTGGACTTTAAAAGAATGAAAGGTGATCTCTGGAACATACAGGATTCTTAAGTGATTTGGCAGGGTAAATGTTGAGAGGATATTTGCCCTCATGGGAGTGTCAAGGGTCAGAGGGCATCATCTCAGAATTAAAGGGTGCCAATTTCAGACTGAAATGAGAAGGAATTTCTTCTCTCACAGGGTTGTGTGTCTTTGGAACTCCTTGCCACACAGAATGGGGAGGGGGAAGGCAGTGTCCTTGTGTACGTTTAAGGCTGAGATAGATTCTTGATCAGTAGGGGAATACTCAAGAGGAATATTGGATCAGCCATATTGAATGATGGAGCAGTCTCGAGGGGCCAAATGGTATACTTCAGCTGCTGTTTCTTACGGTCTTAATCTATCCGCATAACTGATGTCCCTCTTCCCTGGAACCATTCGTGTATATTTTCTTCTGCACAGTTCACACTTTCATATCCTTCATAAAATGTGATGCCCAAAATTGGACAGAATACTTGACTTTAGGTTTAACTTGTGTTTTCTTTTCAAAATTCTCATCATAACATCCTAGATTTTTGCACTCTGTGCCTCTAATTATAAAACCCAGGATTCCAGCTGCTTTTTTTAAGCCACTTTCTTAACCTGCCCAAACAATTACAGAGACCGTGGTCGATATCAAGCAGTGAACGGAGGCATACCAGAGGGTAACAAGATGAAGAGGGAATGCTGAATTCTATTGCAGTCAAATATTGCACTATATTCAGATGGTGCTAGAGCATGATGACACTTTGTGTCTTGCACACAATAAAACATTTTCACTGTATTTTTATATACGTGACAATAATTCTAATTCATTTCAACAGTTTGTGCATATAACACCCAGGCCCTTTGTTTCCTTTAGAAACATAATACCCTTTTCATTAACGTAGGTTGCCACATTTTCTCCTCCAAAATGCATCACTTCACATTTTTCTGCACTAAATTTCATCTTCCACATGTCAACCCATTTCCGCAGGCTGACTATGCTCACTTGTTGTCTACCGTTATGCTCTCACAATTCCGAGTTCTGGGTCATCCACAAATTTTGAAAATCTGCCCCCTAAACAAGGGCTCAGGCATTAACACAAATTAAGAAAAATGATGGTCCAAGAACAGGCCCCATTGGCAATCTAACTCTAACTCTCACCACTACCCGTGGAGAGAGAAACAGGTGCTGCCCGACCTGTTGAGTTTCTCCAGCTATCTCTGTTTTTGTTTGTTTCAGATCTCCAGCGGTTCTTTGTTTCCGTCACTATTACCCTCCGCTTGTCGTCATTCTGTCAACTTTGTATCTGTTCACTATTGTCCTTTTTATTCCACAAGCTTCAGTTTTTTTTTATTGAGCTGACAATCCTGTGGCGTGGCTTCTTAATCAAATGCCTTTGGGAAGTCAACATGCACTATAACGCATCAATCTTGTTCTCATCAATCTTTTTCTGTTACCTCTTCGAATGTTTCATCAAATAATGACTTGCCTCAACAAATCTATGCTGCCTTTCCCTCATGAATCCGTACTTGTAGTGGCTGTCAGCCTTGTCCTGAATTATCATTCCGCTACGGTTGGGATTTAAAAGGGCGACAGACGGTCGTGTGCTCGCTCGCGCCATTTCAGGCCGCTTGCGCGCAGGCGTGTGCGGCTCGCGAGGTGCAAGCACCTTATCGGCCGGCGCGCCCGGATCGCGTGTGCCCTCGGATGGTCCCGAGGTGCGGCGAGCTGTGCGTTTTGCTGTGACCGAGTACAACAGGACCAGGCGTCCAGCTACACTTTCGCCGGAAAGGATGACGAGCATCCTGTCTGCCGAGCGGCAGGTAAACGGGCGGCGCTGTGCTGCTCACCCATCCCTGGTTGGCGGGAGAGGGTGAGCTCGACTCCTCCATGGAAGAAAGACCGAGAGGGTTTGGGGCAGGCCTCGTGGGCGTGGGGGCATTGGGGGGGGGGGATGAAACTTGGCTCGGACTGTGTAGAATTTTGACAATACCTTACAAATACTCAAAGAAAGGTTTGTACCTTTTTTTGTTGGATGCCTGTTAGAGCTGCAAATGAGAGAGTAACTTGTATAATATGTTAAAAAGTTAGTAATTAACTGATAGGGTGCCACGGAAGGAGATGGCTGAAACCTTGGTTGAAGATATGGGATTTTGAGGAGGCCCCTGTAGCAGAAAGACGTAGAAAGGGTTGTGGAGGGACTTCCAGAGCTTATGAACCAAACAGTTGAAGGTCTGGCTTTCAATATGGGAGTGCTCAGAGACCCACAGTTTAAGTTGTTGGTATCTCAGGATGATAGACTGGTTTTAGAAGATTACAGAAAGGAAGGGGAAAGAGCTGTAGAGGAACTTGTAAACAAGGACAAGGAATTTGGAATTGGGATATCATTGAATCAGGACCTGATGGATAGCCACAAATGCAGGAATTATGGTTATAAGTTAATATGTTGATTAGTGGGGATTTTGACTGAGCACAAGGAAGATGAGCCTTGACAGTAAACTATGAGAAGAATTGAATCTAGAATAAGAAAACAAAGGCATGGATGAGCTAAGGAAGGAAATGAGTCAGACATGTTGTGGAGGTGATAGCAGGTAGTTTGGCATGGAGGCTGATTAATCTGTCAATTTCAGGTAGCTACCCATGTTTGAAATGCTGGTCAGTGAACAGAAATCATTGGTTTCACTACCAACAAAGTCAAATTGAACATAGCAAGATCCAATAAACTAGATCAAGATAAATGACCTGTTGGAAGGGATAGTTGCCAACTTCAGCTAAACTTCCCAGAGATTTCACCACAGGTTTTTCCTGCCTCTAATTGTCCTGCTGACTAAACAGGATTTTGTGGAGGTGGCTCAGTGGTGAGCACTGTTCCCTTACTGTGCCGGGAACCTGAGTTCAATTCTATCCTTGGGCAACTGTGTCTGTGTGGGTTTCTGCTGGGTGCTCAGTCCAAAGATATGTTTGTTAGCTGGATTATGTATACTAAATTGCCCACCGTATTCAGGGATGTGTGGGTTAGATGCATTAGCCATGGGGAATGCAGGGTCGCAGGGAAAGGGATGATGGGTCTGGATTGGAGAGTTGGTATGAACTGGTTGGGCTGAAAGGCCTGTTTCAACACTCTAGGGATTCTCTGTAATTCTGTTTGGTCTCTTGCTGCGATTAAACTTTAATTCTGAGATCATCCAAGAGGACTGACAACTATATTGGAAAGATTCATTATTGAACAGACCTCTGCAGCACTAAGACAAAATTATTAAACATTGATATTTCCTGGTCAAGAGGAAAGAAGCTTACTTAAGGTTGAGGAAGCAAGGATTGGACAGGGCTCTAGAGGTAGCCAGGAAAGAACTGAAGAATGGACTTATGAGAGCTAGAAGAGGACATGAAAAAGCCTTGGTGGGTATGATTAAGGAAAACCCCAAGGCATTCTGTACTTACATGAGGAATAAGAGTATGGCCAGAGTGAGTGTAGGGCTGAGCAGGGATAGTGGAGGGAACTTGTGCCTGGAGTCAGAGGAGGTCCTTAATGAATACTTCGCTTCAGTATGCAGTAGTGAGAGGGAACTTGTCGTTGGTGAAGATAGCATGAAACAGGCTGATATGTTCAAACAGGTTGATGTTAGGAAGGAGGATATGCTAGAAATTTTGAAAAGATGAGGATAGATAAGTCCCCTGGGCCAGATGGGATATACCCAAGGTTCCTACAAGAAGTGAGGGAAGAGATTGCCACGTCTTTGGTGATGATCTTTGAATCCTCACTGTCCACTGGAATCGTAGCAGATGATTTAAGGGTGAAAAATGTTATTCCCTTGTGCAAAAAGGGAATAAGGATAATCCTGGGAATTGCAGACCAGTCAGTCTTTCTTCTGTGATGGGCAAATTGTTGGAGAGGATTGAGGTAGTATTGATGATTATTTGGAAAAGCATAATTTGATTAGCGATAGAGCATAGCTTTGTGAGGGGCAGGCCATGCCTCATAAGCCTTATTGAATTCTTTGAGGATGTGACAAAACTCATTGATGAAGGTAGAGCAGTGGGTGTGGTGTCTATATATTTTAGCAAAGCATTTGATAAGGTTCCCCATGGTAGGCTCATTTACATATTAAGGAGGCATGGGATTCAGGGGAATTTGGCTGTCTGGATACAGAATTGGCTGTCCAATAGGAGACAGGGTGGTAGATGGAAAGTATTCAGCCTAGAGGTCGGTGACTAGTGGTGTTCTGCAGGGATCTGTTCTGGGACCTCCGCTCTTTGTGATCTTTATAAACGACTTGGGTGAGGTAGTAAGTTTGCCGATGACACGAAGGTTGGTGGAGTTCTGTATAGTGTGGAGGGCTGTGGTAGGTTTCAGTGGGACATTGACAGGATGCAGAGCTGCGCAAAGAAGTGGCAGATGGAATTCAACCCAGAAAAGTGTGAAAAGATTCATTTTGGAAGGTTGAATTTGAATGCAGAATACAGGGTTAATGGCGGGATTCTCGGCAGTGTGGAGGAACTTGGGGTTCACATCCCTAGATCCCTGAAAGTTGCCACCCAAGTTGATAGGGTTGTTAAGAAGGCGTATGGTGTGTTGGCTTTTATTGCCGGGGTACTGAGTTTAAGAACCATGAGGTTATGCTGCAGCTATAAAACCCTGGTTAGATCACACTTGGAATAATATGTTCAGTTCTGGTTGCCTCATTGTAGGAAGTAAGTGGAAGCTTTAGAGAGGGTGCAGAGGAGATTTACCAGAATGCTGCCTAGACTGGAGGAAAGGTTATGAGGAAAGGTTGAGGGAGCTAGGGCTTTTCTCATTGAAGCGAAGAAGGATGAGAGGTGACTTAATAGAGGTGTACAAGATGCTGAGAGACATAGATAGAGAGGAGAGCCAGAGACTTTTTGTCAGGACGGAAATGGCTATCATGATGTAGCATAATTTTAAGGTGATTGGAGGAAGGTATAGGGGAGATGTCGGGTAGGTTCTTTACAGAGTGGTGGGTGCATGGAATTCACTGCCAGCAGTTGTAAGTAGAGTCAGATATATTAGGGGCATTTAAGCAACTCTTGGGCAGAAACGTAGATGATAGTAAAATGAAGGGTATGTGGGTTGGTTTGATCTTAGAGTAGGATTATAGGTTGGCACAACACCGTGGGCTGAAGGGCCTGTACTGTGCTGTAATGTTTTATGTTCTACTGACATTTAGTTCTTGCTGGACTAACCCCCACATCCTTTCTTTTTTACAAATGGACTTGCAAAATTTCCAATTCCAGAACCCTCTACAACCAGCCCTGTGGTTGGTTTGGAAAATTATGGCTCAAAGCTCCACAATTTACACCATTACTTCCTTTGTATCTACAAATTTATCTGATCTGTGACTTATCAACTTAAGTACAGTTTGTCATTTCTCGTACCTCCTCTTTATTAATTCTGAGGAATCTCAGTACCTTAAGTATCTCTGCTCTCTCAATAACCTTGACAAAATCTTATTCCTTGTTAACAACAAATACAAAGTCCTCATTAAATACCTTAGGTCTGCTTCTTGTCTTTATGCATAAGTCTTCTTTTCCATACTGATCAGCACTTCAGACTATCCTTTTCCATTTTCCACTCTCTTTCTTGTGATGAAGTGTCAACTGTAGCTTAGTTGGTAGAACGCTCACTGCCAAGTCACTCGCATCTGGGTTCAATTATACTCCAGAGCTTGAGAGCAAAATCAGGGTTGCATCTTCAGTATGGTACTGAGTTAAATTGCATGGAAATAAACCCTCTGATTCAACTAGTCTGTGCCAACCATAACCCCAAACTAAACTAGTCCCACCTGCCTGCAATTGGCCCATATTCCTCCAAATATTTTGTATTCACGTACTTGCCTTTTAAACATTCTGCATCAGCGTCCACCATTTCCTCCAGAAGCTCATTCCACAAATGAACCACACTCTGTAATAAATTGCCTGTCATGTCTTTTTTAAATCTTTCTCCTCTCACCTTAAAAATATTCCCACTAGTCTTGAAATGTCCCGCCCTAGGGAAAAGATACCCGCCATTGACCTTATCTATTCCCTTCATGATTTTATAGACCTCCATAAGGTCCAGTGAAAAATGTGCCAGCCTATCCATCCTCTCCTTATAACTCAAACCCACCCAAATTCCAGGCAATAGCCTGTTTAAATTTCTTCGGAACCCTCTCCAACTTAATAATGCCGTTCCCATTAACAGGGCAGCCAGACCTGGGCACAGTACTTCAGAATAGGCCTGACCAATGTCCTATATAATGTCAACATAACAGCCCAATTCAAGGGGCTGAGCAATGAAGGCAAGCATGATAAATGCCTTTTTAACCACCCTACATGTGACACAAACTTCAAAGAGTTATGTACCTGAACCCCTAAGTCTCTGTTCTACAACACCACCCAAGGCCTTACTTTTCATTGTATAAGTCCTACCCTCATTTGTTTTATTGAGGAAGAGGTTATTGTTCTTTATTAAATAACTATGTGCAGAATTATGGAGTGTAGGCAGGTGAATGACAAAGTGAATTGCTCATTTGGAGAGTCATTGCAAAGATAATGGGCTGAATAGCCTCCTTATACACTGTAACAACTCTGACTTTGTGACATTCTCTTAAAAATCTTCTCTGGATTTTTACAGCCAGCTTGGATTCCCTATGGAAACATGGATGGTGACACAGTTTTGTGCCCACAACAAAATGATACTACGCTGACTTTCCTGGGGTTTCACATGAATCCTATTGACCAGTTTCCCATCCAATTCAGGGCCAGACTTAGTATTTTAATCCAAGGCTTGGTGTTTAAACCTACTGGGGAACTGAGCTGGAGCTAAAAAGTCCTTACTTAATATATAATTGGCTGAGGCTAATGAAAAAGAATAGGACAGCTCAGCCAGGCTGTATTAGCAAATTTTGGCCATCTTCTACCGCAGACATTAGCCCCCTCCCTCCGCCACTAACCAAGATGCCCCTTCCAGAACACCTTATTATGCCAAGGACTATTTACTTTGGTTCCTCTAGTGCTACCATCTTTTTTTAACCATCTCTGTAGCCATTTTGCTTGGGGATTTGGTAAACATTATAGTCAGGTACTCCGAAATACCTCTTACTTCAACCCTTCCTGCCTAGAGTTCAAACTATGTCTGAGAGTTAGCAGTCAAACCAAGGAGCAGGCACCCTAGGGTCATGATGAAAACTGTTAATATTTACTAACTCAAAAGCAAATTGTTATAAAAGGTAGAGGTTAATGCTTGTTACGTTAGCTTGACCCATTCTGTTGACGTCATATGCGGTATGTAGTTGGAGACAAGGAGTTCTGTCTACTTTAGAGGGAACAGTTGTCTGTATGCATTCCTTAAATTCCTAGTACTATGCCTAACCAAGCATAGCTGTACTTATTGTTATCACACAGTAACCCACCACCTTTTTATCTAAGAACAGCATGTTTTCCGTAGATAATCAATGGTGGTGTATCCTCTACATGACTTTCTTTTAAATACATACTTTATTTATAAAATTTGTTTCCAAAACATTTTGAATTGAATATTAAGGAATTTGCAAACAAATCCAACCTGATTCCATAGAACATGTTCCACTCATAGCTGCCTCAGTTAAATTATCTTAATGTTTTGATATACATTGACTATGAGGCATGCATCTTGAGAACAAAACATTTCAAATCGAAAATTATAAGTAGTACAAAAGAGGTAAACTGTTTTCCCTGTCCACATTTCCACTTTGAAGTTTCCTGTATTATTTCAATACTCTTTATGTTTAACATTCTCTGTAAAGCACAGATAAATGGCCCAGACCTTTGTGAAGTGCAACAACACCGAGAATGCCTTGCACCTGATGACCAGTTTCTTTTGTGGAATGGAGAGGGAGCATTACTCTCAGTTCCCAGTTTTTGATTTACAAAGCCACTTGCTCCTTCCATTTTTTTGTTCCGCATGTGGTGGTCCCTCTAAACGATATCCCCAGCACTTTAAGGTAATCAGAGTTGACAGTGAAGGGGACAAAGAATCAGTTACGTTCCTGGTCTCACTCTTTCCTCAGTTGACCAAGGCTGTCAAACCCCGTTTGAATTGGTTGTCATGAGTGTGCACCGATGGCAAACCCCAAGCAGAAGACAGTGCCACCATCCATATATAGGGAGGCTATACTCCACTACCTGGGATCACCACCCATCGTGTGCTCACTTCCTTTCCAATGGACTCAGCGAGAACACATGAACAGGATAGGGGAGAGAGGGCAGTGGGACCTGACTCTGGTATTTGATCAGAAAGATTTCTGATTCCCATCCAATGACTGGGACTTCACTGATGATTG